>NC_041391.1:524148980-524195531 GCF_002162155.2 Triticum dicoccoides | reverse complement strand
CCAGCCGCACCCCCCGCCACTCTCGTCCCTCGCCGCCGCCGCCTCTGCCATTGCCGATGTGCAGCTCGGCCCAACCCTTGTCGCAGCCCTCGACGACTCGAGCTACCCAACAACGACCACCTGATTTGCGCTCCCGACGGTCGGATTTGGAGCGGATCCGGACGGACTTGAGTTCGCCCGGCTGCGAGAGGCCGCGTTGTGCCATGGACTGGCCGGGCATCGAGCCGGGAGGCCCTGGCAAGGCCACAATGCCGCATGCAGGTACTGACTCCTCCTCTAGCCGCTCGGCTCTACACCGTCAGCGGTTCGCCGGCAGATACACAAACGGCCATCGACCTGGCTCGTTGTTGGCCCAAAAGCTCGTTTGCGCACCCTTGCCACTCATTAAGTGCGACCACTGCCCAAAGAAGGTCTTGCGTCGCGTGTCTACAACGTCGGAGCATCCCGGATGGGTGTTCATCAAGTGCTCAACCGATGGGTATGTGCTATTTAGCTTCGGTTGCGCTCTCGGATTTTAGTTGTGCTAACTTAAAATTTTATTGTGTAGAATGAATGCAACTTTTGGTATTGGGAAGAAGAGTACATCGATATATTGATAGAGTAGAGGCTAGAGATGAGACTAGTGCACTTGTTGCTCGAATAGAGGCTAGCCATGCGACTAGATGTGAGAAAGCAACATCTACTTCTTTAGACTCGAAGAAGAAAAAAGCATGCAAGGTTGAGCCTCCGCAGATCAACAATGAATGCATCGAGAAGGCACTAATCCAACTTACAGGAGCATTTATGGAAGTTGGTTGTCTTCTAAAATGTCTTCTTATGGTTGTTGTGTTCTTTGGTCTTGTTATTTTAGTCAAAATTTGGTGACGTGCTTCCATGTATGAAAATGAATGATGAAAATAAAATATATGTACTTGAAAAGAAAATGCATGCGGCCAAAATGCGGCCGTGTGCAGCGCATCCCAGAAAATGGCCGGACACAACCCATTGCCCTACCCAAACGGATAGAATCCAGACCAAACGGACGTCTGCTTGGGGTCGTGCGCTGGAGTTGGCCTAAAAACCCGGTATTTACAGCTTCGGTTAAAAAAAACGATCCCTAGCAGACCCCTTAAAGTTCGATTGACCCTTAAAATTTTTAAGGGGCACCGTGAATCCATCCGCGAGAACCTTATATGTACAGGTTGGAAGGTAGTATACAGTTTCAACCCGTAAATTGTCAAACCTCGTCGGAGCAGATGCGTCGCCGCGGAACTGGTCGGAATCAACCTGAAACTCGTCGGAATTCGTCGTCGCACATCATAAAAGGTCGCCGCGCGCCGGAATTTGTCGCTGCCGGTCCAAATTGTGGTCGGCTCGACCTTCACCGCCAAGGTGAGGTCGGCCACGAGCGGGGTGGAGCAGGCCATCGGCGGCCTGAATCAAGGCGGGGCAGCCCGGAGAAGGTCGAGAGAGGCACGGCCGGGGCGGGGGAGGCGCGGCAGGGCGGACATGCCCTGGGCGGAGCGCGGCAATAGCAAGCGTGGCCGGGGCGGGGCGAAGCACGGCGGAGGCGGGGCTGGCTGGGCCAGGGCGTGCATGGCCGGGGCTCGACGGGCGAGGGCGGGCATGGCCGAAGTGCGGCGCGGCCAGGGGGAGTGTGGCCTGAGCGGGACGATTGCTTGCTATATGGCTCCGCATACAGTTCGTGGTACGGCTTCTGTTCTTTTTGGCCCAGTTTCGCACCGTAAAATCGTTTAAAGGGCCCTTTGAATGTGTTTTTAAGGGTTGGCTTTTAAGGGGTCTGTTGGAGATGCTCTTATAAAGGTCGGCCTGGTCTGGTACGACCGCGGGCCAGCCCACATTGCTTTTGGACCTTGTGAATTGTTTTTTTTAATCATGAACTGGAAAATAAAGGGGGCTAAATATATGGCCCTCGTGTCGCCCCCTCACCTGCGCGTGCCGGACACGCCGCGTTGGCCCACAATCAAAAGGGTTGTGTCATGACTGGCCAAAAAGCCTGGCTTTTGGGTCGCCCTTGTTCTGTGGCGGGCCGAAGGCCAGTCCAACCCTTTTAATCATGTGTAGGGCCAAAATTGTCAGCACGCACGACATTGTATATATGTCCATGTTTGGCCACAAGGCATTTGAATGGGCTCTCATGTTTATCTAAGTTAAATTGTGTGGATCAAAAGACTCTTCTACTACTCTAATGGGGCAGAGGAGGGTCGTCTTCCTAAAAAGGGAAAGGAGGGGGTCGTCTACGACATTCGCTTGACAAGCTGGACCCACCCATGGACCCTCCTCTTCCTGCCACTTCATTGTTGAAAGGATCGATATGGTTGACTAGAGGGGGTGTGAATAGGCAACTACCAACTTTTAATTTTTTTAACAGATTAGGTTTAGCAACAAATAGGTTGTCAACCTATATGACACAAACAACAACACCAACACAAGCAAGCAAATGATACAACACAATAATAGCTTGCACAAAGCAAAGGTAGGAGATAACCATAAAGTGGAGTGATAACCCACAAGTATAGGGGATCAATTGTAGCCTCTTTCGATAAGTAAGAGTGTTGAATCCAACGAGGAGCTAAAGGTAGAACAAATATTCCCTCAAGTTTTATTGACCACCGATACAACTCTACGCACGCTTAATGTTCGCTTTACCTAGAACAAGTATGAAACTAGAAGTACTTTATAGGTGTTATAGGATAGGTTTGCAAGATAATAAAGAGCATGCAAATATAAACTAGGGGATGTTTAGATGAAGACACAACTAAGTTAGTTTTAGTAGAGAGTTTTTTGTCACGAGAAAGTTATTTGTCGCTAGGCAATCGATAACTAGACCGGTAATCACTGTTGCAATTTTATTTGAGGGAGAGGCATAAGCTAACATACTTTCTCTTCTTGGATCATATGCACTTATGATTGGAACTCTAGCAAGCATCCGCAACTACTAAAGATCATTAAGGTAAAACCCAACCATAGCATTAAAGCATCAAGTCCTCTTTATCCCATACGCATCAACCCCCTTACTCGGGTTTATGCTTCTGTCACTCAAGCAACCCACTATAAGCGTATCATGAATGTATTGCAACACCCTACAACGGAAATCCCTCACGCTTGCACGACACGGAGAGTGTGGAGGAACGTAGTAATTTCAAAAAAAATCATATGCACACGCAAGATCATGGTGATGCATAGCAACGAGAGGGGAGAGTGTTGTCCACGTACCCTCGTAGACCATAAGCGGAAGCGTTAGCACAACGCGGTTGATGTAGTCGTACGTCTTCACGATCCGACCGATCAAGTACCGAACGCATGACACCTTCGAGTTCAGCACACGTTCAACTCGATGACGTCCCTCGAACTCCGATCTAGCTGAGCTTCGAGGGAGAGTTCCGTCAGCACGACGGCGTAGTGATGATGATGATGTTCTACCGACGCAGGGCTTCGCCTAAGCACCGCTACAATATTATCGAGGTGGAATATGGTGGAGGGGGGCACCGCACATGGCTAATAGATCTCAAGGATCAATTGTTGTGTCTAGAGGTGCCCCCCTGCCCCCGTATATAAAGGAGCAAGGGGGGAGGGGCGGCCGGCCAGGGGAGGGCGCGCCAGGGAGGAGTCCTACTCCCACCAGGAGTAGGACTCCCTCCGTTCCTTGTCCAAGTATGAGAGGGGAAGGAAGGGGAGAGAGGAGAGGAAGGAAAGGGGGGCGCCCCCCCCCCTCCATGTCCTATTCGGACTAGAGGAGGAGGGGGCGCGCGGCCTGCCCTGGCCTCCCCTCCTCTGCTCCACTTTGGGCCCATGAGGCCCATTAACCCCCCGAGGGGGTCCGGTAACCCCCCGGTACTCCGATATACATCCGATAACCCCCGGAACCATTCCGGTGTCCGAATATAGTCGTCCAATATATCAATCTTCATGTCTCGACCATTTCGAGACTGCTTATCATGTCCGTGATCACATCAGGGACTCCAAACTATCTTCGGTACATCAAAAAACATAAACTCGTAATATAACCACCATCTAACTTTAAGTGTGCGGACCCTACGGGTTCGAGAACTATGTAGACATGACCGAGACACGTCTTCGGTCAATAACCAATAGCGGAACCTGGATGCTCATATTGGCTCCTACATATTCTACGAAGATCTTTATCGGTCAAACCGCATAACAACATACGTTGTTCCCTTTGTCATCGGTATGTTACTTGCCCGAGATTCGATCGTCGGTATCTCAATACGTAGTTCAATCTCGTTACCGGCAAGTCTCTTTACTCATTATGTAATGCATCATTCCATAACTAACTCATTAGTTACATTGCTTGCAAGGCTTATAGTGATGTGCATTACCGAGAGGGCCCATAGATACCTCCCCGACAATCGGATTGACAAATCCTAATCTCGAAATACGCCAACTCAACATGTACCTTCGGAGACACCTGTAGAGATCCTTTATAATCACCTAGTTATGTTGTGACGTTTGGTAGCACACAAAGTGTTCCTCCGGTAAACGGGAGTTGCATAATCTCATAGTTGTAGGAACATGTATAAGTCATGAAGAAAGCAATAGCAACATACTAAACGATCAAGTGCTAAGCTAACGGAATGGTTCAAGTCAATCACATCATTCTCCTAATGATGTGATCCCGTTAATCAAATGACAACTCATGTCTATGGCTAGGAAAATTAACCATCTTTGATTCAACGAGCTAGTCAAGTAGAGGCATACTAGTGACATTGTGTTTGTCTATGTATTCACACATGTACTAAGTTTCCGGTTAATACAATTCTAGCATGAATAATAAAAATTTATCATGAAATAAGGAAATAAATAATAACTTTATTATTACCTCTAGGGCATATTTCCTTCAGTCTCTCACTTGCACTAGAGTCAATAATCTAGTTCACATTACCATGTGATTTAACACCAATATTCACATATGTATGTGATTAATACACATAGTTCACATCGTCATGTGATCAACACCCAAAGGGTTTACTAGAGTAAATAATCTAGTTCACATCGCTATGTGATTAACACCCATAGAGTACTAAGGTATGATCATGTTTTGCTCGTGAGAGAAGTTTAGTCAACGGGTCTGTCACATTTAGAGCCGTATGTATTTTGCAAATATTCTATGTCTACAATGCTCTGCACGGAGCTACTCTAGCTAGTTGCTCCCACTTTCAATATGTATCCAGAATTCCAGATTGAGACTTAGATTCATCTGGATCGGTGTAAAAGTTTGTATCCATGTAACTCTTTACGACGGGCTCTTTTATCACCTCCATAATTGAGAAATATTTCCTTAGTCCTTACTAAGGATATTCTTGACCGTTGTCCAGTGATCTACTCTTAGATCAAAATTGTACTCCCTTGCCAAACTTTAGAACAAAGTATACAATAGGTTTGGTACACAGCATAGCATACTTTATAGAACCTATGACTGAGGCATCGGGAATGACTTTTCATTCTCTTTCTATTTTCTGCCATGGTCGGGTTTTGAGTCTTACTCAACTTCACACCTTGCAACACAGGTAAGAACTCCTTCTTTGACTGTTCCATTTTGAACTACTTCAAAAATTTATCAAGGTATGTAATAATTGAAAAAATCTTATCAAGCGTCTTGATCTATCTCTATAGATCTTGATTCTCAATGTGTAAGCAGCTTCACCGAGGTCTTTCATTGAAAACTTTTATTCAAGTATCCTTTTATGCTATCCAGAAATTCTATATCATTTCCAATCAACAATATGTTGTCCACATATAATATCAGAAATGCTACAGAGCTCCCATTCACTTTCTTGTAAATACAGGCTTCTTCAGAAGTCTGTATAAAACCATATGCCTTGATCACACTATCAAAGCGTTTATTCCAACTCCGAGAGGCTTGCACCAGTCCATAAATGGATCGATGGAGCTTGCACACTTTGTTAGCACCTTTCGGATCGACAAAACCTTTTGGTTGCATCATATACAACTCTTCTTCCGGAAATCCATTCAGGAATGCAGTTTTGACATCCATTTGCCAAATTTCATAATCATAAAATGCGGCAATTGCTAACATGATTTGGACAGACTTAAGCATCACTACGGGTGAGAAGGTCCCATCATAGTCAACCCCTTGAACTTGTCGAAAACTTTTCGCAACAAGTCGAGCTTTGTATATAGTAACACTACTATCAGTGTCCATCTTCCTATTGAAGATCCATTTATTCTCTATGGCTTGCCGATCATCGGGCAAGTCCACCAAAGTCCACACTTTGTTCTCATACATGGATTCCATCTCAGATTTCATGGCCTCAAACCATTTCGCGGAATTTGGGCTCATCATCGCTTCCTCATAATTCGTAGGTTTATTATGGTCTAGTAACATGACTTCCAAAATAGGATTACTGTACCACTCTGGTGCGGATCATACTCTGGAAGACCTACGAGGTTCTGTAGTAACTTGATTTGAAGTTTCATGATCATCATCATTAGCTTCCTCACTAATTGGTGTAGGCATCACTGGAACTGATTTCAGTGATGAACTATTTTCCAATTCGGGAGAAGGTACCATTACCTCATCAAGTTCTACTTTTCTCCCACTCACTTCTTTCGAGAGAAACTCCTTCTCTAGAAAGGATCCATTCTTAGCAACGAATATTTTGCCTTCAGATCTGTGATTAGAAGGTGTACCCAATAGTCTCCTTTGGGTATCGTATGAAGACGCATTTCTCCAATTTGGGTTCGAGCTTATTAGGTTGAAACTTTTTTCACATAAGCATCACAACTCCAAACTTTAAGAAACGATAGCTTAGGTTTGCTAAACCATAGTTCATATGGTGTCGTCTCAACGGATTTAGATGGTGCCCTATTTTAATGTGAATGCAGCTATCTCTAATGCATAACCCCAAAACGATATTGGTAAATCGGTTAAGAGACATCATTGATCGCACCATATCAAATAAAGTGCGGTTATGACGTTCGGACACACCGTTTATGCTGTGGTGTTCCAGGTGGCATGAGTTTGTGAAACTATTCCACATTATTTTAACTGAAGGCCAAACTCGTAACTCAAATATTCATCTCCACGATCAGATCATAGAAACTTTATTTTCTTGTTATGATGATTTTCCACTTCACTCTGAAATTCTTTGAACCTTTCAACGGTTTCAGACTTATGTTTCATCAAGTAGATATACCCATATCTGCTCAAATCATCTGTGAAGGTCATAAAATAATGATACCCACCACGAGCCTTAATACTCATTGGTCTGCATACATCAGTATGTATTATTTGCAACAAGTCAGTAGCTCGTTCCATTGTTTCGGAGAATGGAGTTTTAGTCATCTTGCCCAAAAGGCACGGTTCGCAAGCATCAAAATGATTCATAACCAAGTGATTCCGAAAATCCATCTTTATAGAGTTTCTTCATGCGCTTTACACCGATATGACCCAAACGGCAGTGCCACAAATAAGTTGCACTATCATTATTAACTTTGCATCTTTTGGCATCAATATTATGAATATGTGTATCACTACGATCGAGATCCAACAAACTATTTTCATTGGGTGTATGACCATTAAAGGTTTTATTCATGTAAACAGAACAACAATTATTCC
Organism: Triticum dicoccoides; assembly: GCF_002162155.2. Classification (NCBI taxonomy): domain Eukaryota; kingdom Viridiplantae; phylum Streptophyta; class Magnoliopsida; order Poales; family Poaceae; genus Triticum; species Triticum dicoccoides. The sequence continues at coordinate 524,187,931 of NC_041391.1, read as the reverse complement.
TTGACTTTAAATGAATAACCATATTGCAATAAACATGATCAAATCATATCCATGCTCAATGCAAATGCCAAATAACATTTATTTAGGTTTAACACTAATCCCGAAAGTATAGGGAGTGTGTGATGATGATCATATCAATCTTGGAACTACTTCCAACACTCATCGTCACTTCCCTCTCAACTAGTCTCTGTTTATTCTGTAACTCCTGTTTCGAGTTACTAATCTTAGCAACCGAACAAGTATCAAATACTCAGGGGCTACTATAAACACTAGTAAGTCACACATCAATAACCCGTATATCAAATATACCCTTGTTCACTTTACCATCCTTCTTATCCACCAAATGTTTAGGGCATTTCCGCTTCCAGTGACCATTTCCTTTGCAGTGTAAGCACTCAGTTTCAGGCTTTGGTCCAGCTTTGGGCTTCTTCGCGGGAGTGACAACTTGCTTGTCATTCTACTTGAAGTTCCCTTTCTTTCCCTTTGCCATTTTCTTGAAACTAGTGGTCTTGTCAATCATCAACACTTGATGCTCTTTTCTTGATTTCTACCTTCGTCGATTTCAACATCACGAAGAGCTCGAGAATCGTTTTCGTCATCCCTTGCATACTATAGTTCATCATGAAGTTCTAGTAACTTGGTGATGGTGACTAGAGAACTCTGTCAATCACTATCTTATCTGGAAGATTAACTCCCACTTGATCCAAGCGATTGTAGTATCCAGACAATCTGAGCACATGCTCACTAGTTGAGCAATTCTCCTCCATCTTTTAGCTACAGAACTTGTTGGAGACTTCATATCTCTCAGCTCGGGTATTTGCTTGTAATATTAACTTCAACTCCTGGAACATCTCATATGGTCCATGACATTCAAAACGTCTTTGAAGTCCCGATTCTAAGCCGTTAAGCATGGTGCACTAAACTATCAAGTAGTCATCATATTGAGCTAGCCAAACGTTCATAACGTCTGCATCTGCTCCTGCAATAGGTATGTCACCTAGCGGTGCATCAAGGACATAATTCTTCTGTGCAGCAATGAGGATAAACCTCAGATCACGGATCTAATCCGCATCATTGCTACTAATACCTTTCAACATAATTTTCTCTAGGAACATATCAAAAATAAACATAGGGAAGCAACAACGCGAGCTATTGATCTACAACATAATTTGCAAAATACTACCAGGACTAAGTTCATGATAAATTAAAGTTCAATTAATCATATTACTTAAGAACTCCCACTTAGATAGACATCCCTCTAATCATCTAAGTGATCACGTGATCCAAATCAACTAAACCATGTCCGATCATCACATGAGATGGAGTAGTTTTCAATGGTGAACATCACTATGTTGATCATATCTACTATATGATTCACGCTCGACCTTTCGGTCTCAGTGTTCCGAGGCCATATCTGTATATGCTAGGCTCGTCAAGTTTAACCTGAGTATTCCGCGTGTGCAACTATTTTGCACTCGTTGTATTTGAACGTAGAGCCTATCACACCCAATCATCACGTGGTGTCTCAGCACGAAGAACTTTCGCAACGGTGCATACTCAGGGAGAACACTTATACCTTGAAATTTAGTGAGAGATTATCTTATAATGCTACCGTCAAACAAAGCAAAATAAGATGCATAAAGGATAAACATCACATGCAATCAATATAAGTGATATGATATGGTCATCATCATCTTGTGCTTGTGATCTCCATCTCTGAAGCATCATCATGATCACCATCGTCACCGGCGCGACACCTTGATCTCCATCGTAGCATCATTGTCGTTTCGCCACCTATTGCTTCTACGACTATTGCTACCGCTTAGTGATAAAGTAAAGCAATTACAGGGCGATTGCATTGCATACAATAAAAGCGACAACCATATGGCTCCTGCCAGTTGCCGATAACTCGGTTACAAAACATGATCATATCATACAATAAAATATAGCATCACGTCTTGACCATATCACATCACAACATGCCCTGCAAAAACAAGTTAGACGTCCTCTACTTTGTTGTTGCAAGTTTTACGTGGCTGCTATGGGCTCAGCAAGAACCGTTCTTACCTACGCATCAAAACCACAACAATAGTTCGTCAAGTTAGTGATGTTTTAACCTTCTAAAGGACCGGGCGTAGCCACACTCGGTTCAACTAAAGTTGGAGAAACTGACACCCGCCAGCCACCTATGTGCAAAGCACGTCGGTAGAACCAGTCTCGCGTAAGCGTACGCGTAATGTCGGTTCGGGCCGCTTCATCCAACAATACCGCTAAACCAAAGTATGACATGCTGGTAAGCAGTATGACTTGTATCGCCCACAACTCACTTGTGTTCTACTCGTGCATATAACATCTACGCATAAAACCTGGCTCTGATACCACTGTTGGGGAATGTAGTGATTTCAAAAAAATCCTACGCACACGCAAGATCATGGTGATGCATAGCAACAAGAGGGGAGAGTGTTGTCCACGTACCTCGTAGACCGTAAGCGGAAACGTTAGCACAACACGGTTGATGTAGTCATACGTCTTCACGATCCGACCGATCAAGTATCGAACGCATGGCACCTTCGAGTTGAGCACACGTTTAGCTCGATGACGTCCCTCAAACTCCGATCCAGCCGAGCTTCGAGGGAGAGTTCCATCAGCACGACGGCATGGTAACGACGATGATGTTCTACCGACGCAGGGCTTCGCCTAAGCACCGCTACGATATTATCAAGGTGGAATATGGTGGAGGGGGGCACCACACACGGCTAATAGATCTCAAGGATCAATTGTTGTGTTTAGAGGTGCCCCTGCCCCCGTATATAAAGGAGCAATGGGGGAGGGGGCGGCCGCCCAGGGGAGGGCGTGCCAGGGAGGAGTCCTACTCCCACCGGGAGTAGGACTCCCTCCTTTCCTTGTCCAAGTAGGAGAGGGGAAGGAAGGGGAGAGAGGAGAGGAAGGAAAGGGCCCCCTCCTTGTCCAATTCGGACTAGAGGGGGGGGCGGCCTGCCCTGGCCGCCCCTCCCGTGCTCCACTTTGGGCCCATGAGGCCCATTAACCCCCCGGGGGGTCCCGGTAACCCCCCGGTACTCCGGTATACATCTGAATACCCCCGGAACCATTCCAGTTTCCGAATATAGTCGTCGAATATATCAATATTCATGTCTCGACCATTTCGAGACTCCTCGCATGTCCGTGATCACATCCGGGACTCTGAACTATCTTCGGTACATCAAAACACATAAACTCATAATATAACCGTCATCTAACTTTAAGCGTGCGGACCCTACGGATTCGAGAACTTGTAGACATGAATGAGACACGTCTCCGGTCAATAACCAATAGCGGAACCTGGATGCTCATATTGGCTCCTACATATTCTACGAAGATCTTTATCGGTCAAACCGCATAACAACATACGTTGTTCCCTTTGTCATCGGTATGTTACTTGCCCGAGATTCGATCGTCGGTATCTCAATACCTAGTTCAATCTCATTACCGACAAGTCTCTTTACTCGTTATGTAATGCATCATTCTGTAACTAACTCATTAGTTACATTGCTTGCAAGCCTTATAGTGATGTGCATTACCGAGAGGGCCCAGAGATACCTCTCCGACAATCAGAGTGACAAATCCTAATCTTGAAATACGCCAACTCAACATGTACCTTCGGAGACACCTGTAGAGATCCTTTATAATCACCCAGTTACGTTGTGACATTTGGTAGCACACAAAGTGTTCCTCCGGTAAATGGGAGTTGCATAATCTCATAGTTGTAGGAACATGTATAAGTCATGAAGAAAGCAATGGCAACATACTAAATGATCAAGTGCTAAGCTAACGGAATGGGTCAAGTCAATCACATCATTCTCCTAATGATGTGATCCCGTTAATCAAATGACAACTCATGTCTATGGCTAGGAAACTTAACCATCTTTGATTCAACAAGCTAGTCAAGTAGAGGCATACTAGTGACATTATGTTTGTCTATGTATTCACACATGTACTAAGTTTCCGGCTAATACAATTCTAGCATGAATAATAAACATTTATCATGAAATAAGGGAATAAATAATAACTTCATTATTGCCTCCAGGGCATATTTCCTTCAGAGAGCACCATAGGACAACACCAATAATAAAACATGCAACTCAAACCAATCATGATCATCAATTAACCCATAGGACAAAACGGATCTACTCAAACATCATAGGATAGCCATACATCATTGGGAAATAATATATAGCATTGAGCACCATGTTTAAATAGAGATTACAGCGGGTAAAAGAGGGGTTACACTGCTGCATAGAGGAGGGAAGAGTTGGTGATGTAGGCGGTGAAGTTGTTGGTGTAGATCGCGGTGATGATGATGGCCCCGGCGGCGTTCCGGCGCCACCGGAAGCGAGGGGGAGAGATCCCCCCTTCTTCTTCTTCTTCTTCCTTGACCTTCTCCTAGATGGGAGAAGGGTTTCCCCTCTGGTCCATGGTCTCCATGGCGTGGGAGGGGCGAGAGATGAGCAGCAACCACCTTACAGGGTGCCCACGAGGGTCAGGGGCGTGCATGACCCCCTGGGGCGCACCCCCCTGCCTCGTGGTCCCCTCGGACACCGTCTCGCATTGATTCTTCTTCCGAAATCTCACAAATATTCCAAAAATATTCTCCGTTTGTTTTTATCCCGTTTGGACTCTGTCTGATATGGGTTTTCTTCGAAACATAAAACATGCAACAAACAGGAACTGGGCACTGGATCAATATGTTAGTCCCAAAAATAATATAAAAAGTTGCCAAAAGTATATAAAAGTTGTAGAATATTGGCATGGAACAATAAAAAATTATAGATACGACGGAGATGTATCAGCATCCCCAAGCTTTAATTCCTGCCCGTCCTCGAGTAGGTAAATGATAAAAAATATAATTTTTGATGTGGAATGCTACCTAGCATAATCTTGATCATGTAATCTAATCATGGCATGAATATTAAGACACTAGTGATTCAAAGCAATAGTCTATCATTTGACATTAAGACGATAATACTTCAAGCGTACTAATAAAGCAATCATGTCTTTTGAAAACAACATGGCCAAAGAAAGTTATCCGTACAAAATCATATAGTCTGCCTATGCTCCATCTTCATCACACAAAGTATTTAAATCATGCACAACCCTGGTTTTAGCCAAGCAATTGTTTCATACTTTAGTATTCTCAAACCTTTTCAACTTTCACGCAATACATGAGCGTGAGCCATGGATATATCACTATAGGTGGAATAGAATATGATGGTGGGGGTTATGTGGAGAAGACAAAAAAGGAGAAAGTCTCACATCGACGCAGCTAATCAACGGGCTACGGAGATGCCCATCAATTGATGTCATTGTGAGGAGTAGGGATTGCCATGCAACGGATGCACTAAGAGCTATAAGTGTATGAAAGCTCAAACTAGAAACTAAGTGGGTGTGCATCCAACTTGCTTGCTCATGAAGACCTCGGGCATTTGAGGAAGCCCATCATAAATATAAAAGCCAAGTTCTATAATGAAAATTCCCACTAGTATATGAAAGTGACAATATAGGAGACTGTCTATATGAAGAACATGGTGCTACTCTGAAGCACAAGTGTGGAAAAAGGATAGTAACATTGTCCCTTTTATACCTTTTTTTGGCGGGCTTCTTTGGCCCCCTTTTTTTATTTAGGCTTCTTTGGCCTCTCTTTTTTTCCGGGACAATGCTCTAATAATGATGATCATCACACTTTATTTACTTACAACTCAATATTACAACTTGATATCTACAACAAAGATATGACTCTATATGAATGCCTCCGGCGGTGTACCCGGATGTGCAACGATCTAGCATAGCAAAGATATCAAAAAACGGACAAGCCATAAAAACATCATGCTAGCTATCTTACGATTATGCAAAGCAATGTGACAATGAATGCTCAAGTCATGTATATGATGATGATGGAAGTTGCATGGCAATATATCTCGGAATGGCTATGGAAATGCCATAATAGGTAGGTATGGTGGCTGTTTCGAGGAAGATATAAGGAGGCTTATGTGTGATAGAGCGTATCATATCATCGGGTTTGGATGCACCGGCGAAGTTTGCACCAACTCTCGAGGTGAGAAAGGGCAATGCACAGTACCGAAGAGGCTAGCAATGATGGAAGGGTGAGAGTGCGTATAATCCATGGACTCGACATTAGTCATAAAGAACTCACATACTTATTGCAAAATTTTATTAGCCATTGAAACAAAGTACTACACACATGCTCCTAGGGGAAGGGTTGGTAGGAGTTAACCATCGCGCTATCCCGACCTCCACACAAAGGATGACTGATGTCTACTACACAATCTTCTTCTTGTAGACGTTGTTGGGCCTCCAAGTGCAGAGGTTTGTAGGACAGTAGCAAATTTCCCTCAAGTGAATGGCCTAAGGTTTATCAATCCGTGAGAGGCGTAGGATGAAGATGGTCTCTCTCAAACAACCCTGCAACCAAATAACAAAGAGTCTCTTGTGTCCCCAACACACCCAATACAATGGTAAATTGTATAGGTGCACTAGTTCGGCGAAGAGATGGTGATACAAGTGCAATATGGATGGTAGATATAGGTTTTTGTAATCTGAAATTATAAAAACAGCAAGGTAACTTGTTGGGGATATTGCCACTAGGCGTAAACCGGCCTACTTGGGCCAGGTTAACTTCATAATGGTATAAGCAGGAGAAGGCCCAAGGCCTATAGTCGGTTTAGAATCTGTAGCCGTAAACCGACCTGATGTATAACTTGTATTGTAAGTTAGGAATAGAGAGATACCAACCGGGATACGAATATGAACCGGTTGGGACTCTATGGACCGACGGGCGTCACTCGTGTATATAAGGGGACGACCCGGCGGCGGTTCAGGAGAGCCAACAACAACAACTCGAGTCTAGGCGAAGCTTGTTTGCTCCCTAGCCATCGAGACCACATCAATTCCATCACAACTAGACGTAGGCTTTTACCTTCATCGAAGGGGCCGAACTAGTATAAGCCCTTCGTGTCTTTGTGTCCGCTTTAACCCCTTCAAGTAAACTCGTAGCGATGGCTCCACGACTAAGTCCTTTCGCTAGGACATCTGCCGTGACAATTCCACGACATAACAAATGATAAAAGTGAGCGTAAACGGTATTGCAATGGTAGGAAACAAGGCCTAGGGTTCATACTTTCACTAGTGCAAGTTCTCTCAACAATAATAACGTAATTGGATCATATAACTATCCCTAAACATGCAACAAAGAGTCACTCCGAAGCCATTAATAGTGGAGAACAAATGAAGAGATTATGGTAGGGTACGAAACCACCTCAAAGTTATCCTTTCTGTTCTATCTATTCAAGAGTCTGTAGTAAAATAACATGAAGCTATTCTTTCTGTTCAATCTATCATATAGTTCGTACTAGAATAACACCTTAAGACACAAATCAACCAAAACCCTGATGTCACCTAGATACTCCATTGTCACCTCAAGTATCCGTGGGCATGATTATACGATATGCATCACACAATCTCAGATTCATCTATTCAACCAACACAAAGTACTTCAAAGAGTGCCACAAAGTTTCTACTGGAGAGTCAAGACGAAAACGTGTGCCAACCCCTATGCATAGGTTCATGGGCGGAACCCGCAAGTTGATCACCAAAACATACATCAAGTGGATCACGTGAATATCCCATTGTCACCACAGATAAGCACGACAAGACATACATCAAGTGTTCTCAAATCCTTAAAGACTCAATCCGATAAGATAACTTCAAAGGGAAAACTCAATCCATTACAAGAGAGTAGAGGGGGAGAAACATCATAAGATCCAACTATAATAGCAAAGCTCGCGATACATCAAGATGGTGCCATAGAGAGAACACGAGAGAGAGAGATCAAACACATAGCTACTGGTACATACCCTCAGCCCCGAGGCTGAACTACTCCCTCCTCGTCATGGAGAGCGTTGGGATGATGAAGATGGCCACCGGTAAGGGATCCCCCCTCCGGCAGGGTGCTGAAACGGGCTCCCGAGAGGTTTTTGGTGGCTACAGAGGCTTGCAGCGGCGGAACTCCCGATCTATTGTTGTCTTCGATGTTTTTAGGGTATATGGGAATATATAGGCGAAAGAAGTCGGTCGGGGGAACCTCGAGGGGCCCACGAGGGTGGAGGGCGCGCCCAGGGGGGTGGGCGCGCCCCCTATCTCGTGGCCTCCTTGAAGCTTCCCTCGCTTGCACTCCAAGTTCCTTGGATTGCTTCTGTTCCAAAAATAACTTTCCCGAAGGTTTCATTCCGTTTGGACTCCATTTGATATTCCTTTTCTTCGAAACACTAAAATAGGCAAGAAAACATCAATATGGACTGGGCCTCCGGTTAACAGGTTAGTCCCAAAAATAATATAAAAGTGTATAATAAGCCCCATAAAGATCCAAAATAGATAATAAAATAGCATGAATGCTTCATAAATTATAGATACGTTGGAGACGTATCAGCATCCCCAAGCTTAATTCCTGCTCGTCCTCGAGTAGGTAAATGATAAAAGAATGAATTTATAAAGTGTGAATGCTAGCAGGTCCACAAGTTTGATCAATGATAATTTCAATCACCTTTTCTAGCATGATCATATGTCATAACAGTAGTTCATCTCATAAAACTTCTCAAGATCAAGTAACAAGCTATTCACATGTTAAAGCATAGACCATAAACTTTCTTGAAAACTAGCAAACTTCATTCTTAGTCATCAAACAATTACAATTCATCTTATTTTCAGGAAGGGTCTATGTCAGAGCTTTGATTTAGCAAAGTCCACATACTCAACTATCATACAGTCTTCTACAATTGCTAACACTCACGCAATACTTATGGTTATGGAGTTTTAATCGGACACTGAGAAAGATAGGGGCTTATAATTTCGCCTCCCAACATATTCACCTTTGGGTGATGTCAACAATAATAGTTCATGCTAACTTACATCCAATTGGATATATATATCAGGATCTTTCCAACACGAGGTGCTTGCCAAAGGATAAAATGAAAAAAGGGAAAGGTGAAGATCACCTTGACTCTTGCATAAAGTAAAAGACATAAGGTAAAAGATAGGCCCTTCGCAGAGGGAAGCAGAGGTTGTATGTGCTTTTAGGGTTGGATGCACAAAATCTTAATGCAAGAGAACGTCACTTTATATTGCCACTTGTGATATGAACCTTTATTATGCAGTCCCTCGCTTTTATTACTTCCATGTCACACGATCGTATAAAGCTTATTTTCTCCGCACTAATAAGTCATACATATTTGGAGAGCAATTTGTATTGCTTGCAACATGACAACTTACTTGAAGGATCTTACTCAATCCATAGGTAGGTATGGTAGACTCTCATGGCAAAAACTGGGTTTAAGGATATTTGGAAGCAGAAGTAGTATCTCTACTTGGTGCAAGGAATTTTGGCTAGCATGAGGGGGAAAGGCAAGCTCAACATGTTTGAATGATCCATGACAATATACTTTAACTGAGATGTGAGAAAACATAACCCATTACGTTGTCTTCCTTGTCCAACATCAATTCTTTAGCATGTCATACTTAATGAGTGCTCACAATTATAAAAGATGTCTAGGATAGTATATTTATATGTGAAAAATCTCTTCCTTCAACATTCTTTCATGAATTGTTCAAATGACCAATACAATGCTTGCTAACCTTCCAGAAATTTACAACCTCTACTTCTTAGATGTGAAGTCATTACTCCAACGAGGTAAGCATATGAAGCATATATAATTTCAGATTTTCGACATTCAACTCATTCAACCATTTACTCATAGGATATAAGTGAAGCACACGAGTAAATGAAAAACTACTCCAAAAAGATATAAGTGAAGATCAATAAGTAGCTAAATAATTATGTAACTATGTGAAGACTCCCTCTCATTTAAGAATTTCAGATCTTGGTATTTCATTCAAACAGCAAGCAAGACAAAATAAAATGACATTGCAAGGATTGCACAACTCATGTGAAGAAGGAAAAACTTAGGCTCAACCGATACTAACCGATAGTTGTTGAAGAAGAAAGGTGGGATGCCTACCGGGGCATCCCCAAGCTTAGATGCTTGAGACTTCTTGAAATATTATCTTGGGGTGCCTTGGGCATCCCCAAGCCTAAACTTTTGTGTCTCCTTAATTCCTCTCATATCATGGTTTCTCTTTTTATTAAAAGCTTCATCCACACCAAACTCAACAAGAACTCGTGAGATAGGTTAGTATAAACCAATGCAAAACCTTATCATTTTCTACTGTAAAAAATCACTAAAATTATTATTCAACATTGCATACTAAATGCCTCTGCATATTTAATACTCCTATCCTCAAATATAATCATTAAACAAGCAAACATAACATCAATCTGCCAAAACAGTACAGTCTGTAAAGAATGCAAGAGTAGCAATACTTCCCTAACTCCAAAAATTATGAGAAAAATACTACGCTGAAGAGGATTTATCAGAGTTAAGTATGCAAAAAGTTTCAACATTATACCATTCTCTGAATTTTCTAGGGAATTTTTGCAACAGCGGTAAACTTTCTGTTTTCAAACAGCAACATGTATACTAGCAAAATGAGCATGGTAAAGGCTATCCTTGACATTTTTATTGAAAATATAGATGAAAAACATTATTCTAAATAACAGCAATCAAATACTAACAAAAGAAAATGACGCTCCAAGTAAAACACATATCATGTGGTGAATAAAAATATAGCTCCAAGTAGAGTTACGGATAGACGAAGACGAAAGAGGGGATGCCATACGGGGCATCCCCAAGCTTAGGCTCTTGGTTGTACTTGAATATTACCTTGGGGTGCCTTGGGAATCCCCAAGCTTAGGCTCTTGCCACTCCTTATTCCATAGTCCATCGAATCTTTACCCAAAACTTGAGAACTTCACAACACAAAACTCAACAGAAAACTCGTAAGCTCCATTAGTATAAGAAAATAAAATCACCACTTAGGTACTGTAATGAACTCATTCTAAATTCATATTGGTGTAGTATCTACTGTATTACAGCTTCTCTATGGTTCATACCCTCCGATACTACTCGTAGATTCATCTAAATAAGCGAACAACACATAGAAAACAGAATCTGTCAAAAACAGAACAGTCGGTAGTAATCTGTATCAAACGTACACTTATGAAACTCCAAAAATCCTACCAAATTAGGAAGTCCTAAGAAATTTGTGTACAAATCCAGAGAAAAAATAATCGATCAGAATCACGTTTCTGTGAATTATCAAAACTAATTTACTGGGTGCAAAAGTTTCTGATTTTCAGCAGGATCAACACAACTATCACCGTAAGCTATCCTAAAGGTCTTACTTGGCACTTTATTGAAACAAATGCTATAAAAAATTATCACTACAGTAGCATAATCATGTGGACACACAAAAACAGTAGGGGTAAATATTGGGTTGTCTGCCAACAAGCGCTTTTCTTTAATGCCTTTCTAGCTAGGCATGATGATGACAATGATGCTCACATAAAAGATAAGAATTGAAACATAATGGGAGCATCATGAAGCATATGACTAGCACATTTAAGTCTAACCCACTTCCTATGCATAGGGATTTTGTGAGCAAACAACTTACGGGAACAACAATCAACTAGCATAGGAAGGTAAAACAAGCATAACTTCAAGATTTTAAGCACATAGAGGGGAAACTTGACATTATTGCAATTCCTACAAGCATATGTTACTCCCTCATAATAATTTTCAGTAGCATCACGAATGAATTCAACAATATAACCATCACATAAAGCATTCTTTTCATGATCTACAAGCATAGAAATTTTACTACTCTCCACATAAGCAAATTTCTTCTGATGAATAATAGTGGGAGCAAACTCAACAAAATAACTATCATGTGAGGCATAATCCAATTGAAAACTAAAATCATGATGACAAGTTTCATGGTTATTATTATTCTTAATAGCATACAAGTCATCACAATAATCATCATAGATAACAACTTTGTTCTCATAATCAATTGGAACCTCTTCCGAAATAGTGGATTCATCACTAAATAAAGTCATGACCTCTCCAAATCCACTTTCATCAATATAATCATCATAAATAGGAGGCATGCTTTCATCATAATAAGTATTCTCATCAAAACTTGGGGGACTAAACATATCATCTTCATCAAACATAGCTTCCCCAAGCTTGTGGCTTTGCATATCATTAGCATCATGGAGATTCAAGGAATTCATACTAACAACATTGCAATCATGCTCATCATACAAAGATCTAGTACCAAACATTTTAATGCATTCTTCTTCTAGCACTTGAGCACAATTTTCCTTTTCATCATACTTATGAAAGATATTAAAAAGATGAAGCATATGAGACAAACTCAACTCCATTTTTTTGTAGTTTTCTTTTATAAACTAAACCAATGATAAAACAAGAAACTGAAAGATTCGATTGCAAGATCTAAAGATATACCTTCAAGCACTCACCTCCCAGGCAACGGGCTAGAAAAGAGCTTGATGTCTACTACACAACCTTCTTCTTGTAGACGTTGTTTGGCCTCCAAGTGCAGATGTTTGCAGGACAGTAGCAAATTTCCCTCAAGTGGATGACCTAAGGTTTATCAATCCGTGGGAGGGGTAGGATGAAGATGGTCTCTCTCAAACAACCCTGCAACCAAATAACAAAGAGTCTCTTGTGTCCCCAACACACCCAATACAATGGTAAATTGTATAGGTGCACTAGTTTGGCGAAGAGATGGTGATACAAGTGCAATATGGATGGTAGATATAGGTTTTTGTAATATGAAATTATAAAAACAGCAATGTAACTAACGATAAAAGTGAGCGCAAAATGGTATTGCAATGGTAGGAAACAAGGCCTAGGGTTCATACTTTCACTAGTGCAAGTTCTCTCAACAATAATAACATAATAGGATCATATAACTATCCCTCAACATGCAACAAAGAGTCACTCCAAAGCCACTAATAGCGGAGAACAAACGAAGAGATTATGGTAGGGTACGAAACCACCTCAAATTTATCCTTTCTATTCTATCTATTCAAGAGTCCGTAGTAAAACAACATGAAGCTATTCTTTCTGTTCAATCTATCATAGAGTTCGTACTAGAATAACACCTTAAGACACAAAATCAGCCAAAACCCTAATGTCACCTAGATACTCCATTATCACCTCAATTATTCGTGGGCATGATTATACGATATGCATCACACAATCTCAGATTCATCTATTAAACCAACACAAAGTACTTCAACGAGTGCCCCAAAGTTTCTACCGGAGAGTCAAGACGGAAACGTGTGCCAACCCCTATGCATAGGTTCATTGGCGGACCCGCAAGTTGATCACCAAAACATACATCAAGTGGATCACGTGAATATCCCATTGTCACCACAGATAAGCACGGCAAGACATACATCAAGTGTTCTCAAATCCTTAAAGACTCAATCCGATAAGATAACTTCAAAGGGAAAACTCAATCCATTACAAGAGAGTAGAGGGGGAGAAACATTATAAGATCCAACTATAATAGCAAAGCTCGCGATACATCAAGATGGTGCCATAGGGAGAACACGAGAGAGAGAGAGAGAGAGAGAGAGATCAAACACATAGCTACTGGTACACACCCTCAGCCCCGAGGCTGAACTACTCCCTCCTCGTCATGGAGAGCGCCGTGATGATGAAGATGGCCACTGGTGAGGGATCCCCCCTCCGGCAGGGTGCCGGAACGGGCTCCCGAGAGGTTTTTGGTGGCTACAGAGGCTTGCGGCAGTGGAACTCCCAATCTATTGTTGTCTTCGATGTTTTTAGGGTATATGGGAATATATAGGCAAAACAAGTCGGTCGGGGGAGCCTCGAGGGGCCCACGAGGGTGGAGGGCGCGCCCAGGGGGGTGGGCGCGCCCCCTATCTCGTGGCCTCCTCAAAGCTTCCTTGGCTTGCACTCCAAGTTCGCTGGATTGCTTCTGTTCCAAAAATAACTTTCCCAAAGGTTTCATTCCATTTGGACTCCGTTTGATATTCCTTTTCTTCGAAACACTGAAATATGCAAGAAAACAACAATATGGGCTGGGCCTCCGGTTAATAGGTTAGTCCCAAAAATAATATAAAAGTGTATAATAAGGCCCATAAACATCCAAAACAGATAATAAAATAGCATGAATGCTTCATAAATTATAGATACGTTGGAGACGTATCAATGACAATAAAAAAATATCTCATGCTCCAACTTCGTTACATAACAATTCACCATACGTGCATGCTACGGGAATCACAAACCTCAAAACAAGTATTTCCACTAATCCACAGTCACCCACTAGCATGACTCTAATATCACCGCCTTTATATCGCAAAACTATTGCAAGGAATCAAACATATCATATTCAGCGATCTACAAGTTTATGTAGGATTTTATGACTAACCATGTGAATGACCAATTCCTGTCATCTCTCTAAATAGATATAAGTGAAGGAAGAGAGTTTAATTCTTTCTACAAAAGATATGTCCATGCTCTAACAAATATAAGTGAAGCAAAAGAGCATTCTACAAATGGCGGTTTTCTATGTGAGGAGAAACAGGCAATCCAAACTTCAAATGATATACGTGAAGCACATGAAGCATTCTATAGAGCCATACTCAAAAGATGTAAGTGAAGTGCAATGAGCATTCTATAAATAAACCAAGGACTATCTCATACCAGCATGGCGCATAAAAGAAAAGTGAAACTAAATGCAAAAGACACTCCAAGACTTGCACATATCACATGAACGAAACGAATCTAAAAACATACTGATACTTGTTGAAGAAAGAGGGGATGCCTTCCGGGGCATCCCCAAGCTTAGACACTTGAGTCTCCTTGAATATTTACTTGGGTGCCTTGGACATCCCCAAGCTTGAGCTCTTGCCTCTCCTTCTTTTCCTCATATCGAGACCTCCTCAATCAAACACTTCATCCACACAAAACTTCAACAGAAAACTCGGTAAGATCCATTAGTATAATAAAGCAAATCACTACTCTAGGTACTGTTGCAAACCAATTCATATTTTGCTTTTTCATTGTGTATACTGTAATATAGCTTTTTCATGGCTCAATCCACTGATAAAAATTGACGGTTTCATCAAAACAAGCAAACTAAGCATCAAAAACAGAATGTGTCAAAAACAGAACAGTCTGTAGCAATCTGAACATTCACCATACTTCTGGTACCCCAACAATTATACCAAAATTATTAAAAATAAACAATTTGTACAACAATACAGTGCAAAAAGTTCCAGAACCGTTTGACGTTCCAGTAAAACATGTAAAATCGCGCACTACAACCAAAGTTCCTGTCCTGCACCGCACAAACCAACAAGCATTGTAAACATCCTAAAGGCAAACCTTGGCACATTATTTTTATAATACAATGGAATTGTACAAGGGGATAATTATTTTTGATGAAAAGTTTCTGTAATTAAGATTCACAAAGTTTTCGTGAGCATGAACAAAGTTCAAGGAGCCCCCCCACTTTAACAATTCTTGTCTTTCTTACTTTCACTTTCCTTTTTGAAAAGTTTTGGGTTCCCCTCTTTATTTTTTGTTTTTAAACTATATAAAAGCACTCAACAGAAATAAATGACTCTCTAAAACTTCCGGGTTGTCTCCCTGGCAGCGCTTTCTTTAAAGCCATTAGGCTAGGCATATAGTGCTCAAGTAATGGATCCACCCGGATCCCAAGGTATATCAAAGCCAATTTTAATTAACAATGATTTGCAATTTAGTAGTGAGCACAAAGTAACATATATCATGCAACAACAAAGTCTAACTCTCTTCCTATGCATCGGCATCTCATAAAAGAACAATTCATGCACACATAGTAAAGGCCAATACATAGTATAAGCAGTTTCTTGCAATTTTATCATATTGGAAACATAGAGAGGTGGAGATATAGTTCCTCTCTCGTAATAATTGCAAGTAGGGGCAGCAGGCACATGCATATCACATTCATCAAAATTATCATGTGCAATGGTAAAAGGCAACCCATCAATATAATCCTTAATAAGGGCAAACTTCTCCGATATAGTGTAGTCGGGAGAATTCAAAAAGATAATAGGACTATCATGCGTGGGTGCAATAGCAACAATTTCATGTTTAACATAAGGAACTATAGCAAGTTCATCTCCATAAGCATACTTCATGTTACTCTCATTAGAAGGTGGGCATGGGTAGCTAATCCGCTCTTCCTCCTTTTGTTCTTCGCTCTCCTCCTCATTTTTTTCATCCAATGAGCTCACAGTTTCATCAATTCCTTCTTCCATAGACTCCTGCAAAATATTAGTCTCTTCTTGGACAGCGGAGACTTCCTCAGTAAATGCATCAATATCGGAATTGAATTCATCATTCTCATAGCAATATTTAAGTATAGGAAATTTTTCAGGTCTGTAAACAACATCATCAAGATTTTCACACTCTTTAAACAAAGATTCAATTTCATAAGCACCCATAAAAGCAACGAGTTCTTCTACTTGTTCCACATCATAGTAATCATATATACCATTAGCATAAGAAGCTAAAGTTTTATTATCATTAAATTTGCATGAAAAGGGAAGGTGTGGAGCCTTCATCCTAGAGCAACAAGTATAATCATATCTCAATCATAGTTGCCTAGCATACCAATACAACATATAAATTTGATCCCATAATAGTTTCCATTTTTGTGTCAAGCGATAATCCCTAAATTATTCACGTTGATCCAACGTGTCTCCCACAACATAATTGAATGGGGTTTTCTCAGGATTATCAAAGTAGTACATAATATCTTTCACATAATGAGCATCGAGGGTTTTAGGAGGTTCCCCATCTCCATGAGTAGCAAGTACACCTAATTTTTTTGGTATTTCGTGTTCCATATCCGTAACTAAAGATAGAGAACAACTTAGAACAACAAATAAAAATTACTCAGTGATAAAGCAAACAAGCACACACGAGAATATTCACCCCACGCTATGACTCCCCGGCAACGGTGCTAGAAAAATGTCTTGATAACCCACAAGTATAGGGGATCAATTGTAGCCTCTTTCGATAAGTAAGAGTGTCAAACACAACAAGGAGCTAAAGGTAGAACAAATATTCCCTCAAGTTCTATCGACCACCGATACAACTCTATGCATGCTTAACGTTCGCTTTACCTAGAACAAGTATGAAACCAGAAGTCCTTTATAGGTGTGATAGGATAGGTTTGCAAGATAATAAATAGCACGCAAATATAAACTAGGGGCTGTTTAGATGAAGACACAACTAAGTTAGTTTTAGTAGAGAGCTTTTTGTCACGAGAAAGTTATTTGTCCCTAGGCAATCGATAACTAGACCAGTAATCACTATTGCAATTTTATTTGAGGGAGAGTCATAAGCTAACATACTTTCTCTTCCTGGATCATATGCACTTATGATTGGAACTCTAGCAAGCATCCGCAACTACTAAAGATCATTAAGGTAAAACCCAACCATAGCATTAAAGCATCAAGTCCTCTTTATCCCATACGCAACAACCCCCTTACTCGGGTTTATGCTTCTGTCACTCGAGCAACCCACTATAAGCAAATCATGAACGTATTGCAACACCCTACAACGGGAATCCCTCACGCTTGCGCGACACGGAGAGCACCATAGGACAACACCAATAATAAAACATGCAACTCAAACCAATCATGATCATCAATTAACCCATAGGACAAAACGGATCTACTCAAACATCATAGGATAGCCATACATCATTGAGAAATAATATATAGCATTGAGCACCATGTATAAATAGAGATTACAGAGGGTAAAAGAGGGGTTACGCTGCTGCATAGAGGAGGGAAGAGTTGGTGATGAAGGCGGTGAAGTTGTTGGTGTAGATCGCGGTGATGATGATGGCCCCGGCGGCGTGCCGGCGCCACCGGAAGCGAGGGGGGAGAGCCCCCTTCTTCTTCTTCTTCCTTGACCTTCTCCCTAGATGGGAGAAGGGTTTCCCCTCTGGTCCATGGTCTCCATGGCGTGGGAGGGGCGAGAGCCCCTCCGAGATTGGATCTCTCTCTCTCTCTCTCTCTCTCTCTCTCTATTTATGTGTTCTCGTATTCTGCATTTTCATCGTTTCTTATATATCCGGAGATCCGTAACTCTGATTGGATTGAAACCTTCGCCAAGATTTTTCCCCAAAAATTAGCTTTCTTGCGGCAAAAGATGAGTAGCAACCGCCTTACGGGGTGCCCACGAGGGTCAGGAGCGCGCCGGTCCCCCCGAGGGGTGCCCCTGCCTTGTGGCCCCCTCAGGCACCGTCTCACGTTGATTCTTCTTCCCAAATCTCACAAATATTCCAAAAATATTCCCGTTCATTTTTATCCCGTTTGGACTCCGTTTGATATGGGTTTTCTGCGAAACATAAAACATGCAACAAACAGGAACTGGCACTAGACACTGTATCAATATGTTAGTCCCAAAAATAATATAAAAAGTTGCCAAAAGTATATGAAAGTTGTAGAATATTGGCATGGAACAATCAAAAAGTATAGATACGACGGAGATGCATCATGGAGTCGGTGAAGACGAGGATGCGTTACCGAAGTTCTTTCCTTTTAGGGGGGAGTACGTCTCCGTTGGAGCAGTGTGGAGGCACAATGCTCCCTAAGAAGCCACTAGGGCCACTGTATTATTCTCACGCCATCGCACAATGCAAGATGTCATGATTCCACTAGTGGTGCCCTTGAAGGCGACAACCAGACCTTTACAAACAAGGTTGGGGCTCTCTCCATAACTTAAATGGAGGCTCCCAACACCACCATGAAGCTTCACCACAATGGAATGTGGCTCTGAGGTGACCTCTTCTGTCTAGGGTTCCTAAACGCCCAAGAGTAACGAAATTCGCACAAGAAAGTATGGGGGAATCAAATTTCCTTTGGTGGAAGTGTAGATCCAGGTCCCCTCCTTCAATCCCTAACAAATCAACAAGTTTGAGTGGATAGAGAGAGAGATCGGGCAAGAAATCTTGAAGGGAATTAATGGAGGCGAGAGAGAGGAAGGCGATGAGTGGTAGGTGGAAGAACCACCTCCTTAAATAGTATCCCCCAAAATCGAACCGTTACAGTAGCCTTTACATTGCAGTGGTGCAGCCAGCATTCATGAGATACCCTGCAGTAATGCCTTGAGCGGTACAACCGGTAGCACCACCGGTAGTACCGACCAACCGAAGCTGCCAGTAACTACCGCTCCACCACTGCCCAACAACCGTCTCAACAACAGAGGGGAATCACCCTGTAGCGGTGGTTGGGCCGGTGGTAGTGCCGGTGCAACCACCAGGACCAAGTACATGTGGTGGCTAAGGACGGGGCGGTACAACCGCTTCCGACCACCGGTAGTACCGATCGGCAGGTGTCATCCGGGAACTATCGGGTCACCGCCACCCAACTACTGCCCGATAACAAAAATAATTCCAGTGGTGAGGCGGTACAACCACCCAACACCAATCCTAGGGTTTGCTAAGCATCAGGCGGTACAACCGCCCGGAGGGAGCGGTACACCCGCTTGCAAAACACCCGAGGACGACCAACCCTAGGGTATCACCCCTAGGGCAGAGGTTGACCTAGAAGTACAGGTCTAGCACTACAACCGCCACGCACAAACAACATTGCACCAGAGAGAATTTGGGGACCTCTCTCCTCAAACGGAAGGGTATATAGTGGGTGCAATAGAATGTGTACGTGCATTGATTCACCCAGTACCTTCCCATGTGGATTCCCTCTTAATAGCACGGGTTTCCTACGACCAAAGAAATAAACACGTTGGAAACACCATCTTCGATCTTTACTGTCCTAAGGGGATGCCTATCCGTCTTGCACCAAACAAAGTGTAACTGAGTAACTTGGGCACACGATTAGTCCACAAGGTGAATTGTCATCATCACCAAAACGCTAAGGCGGGAAATACCTTGACAATCTCCCCATTTTGGTGGATGATGATAACCACACGATTTGCACTAGAGGTCTATAAAATATAAACGAGCCCCCCCTACATGCGAGCACTATTTTGATTTTGCTTTTGGAATGCAAAGTGCTCACATTAGGATCAATGCCCCCCTAGATTTTTTAGTCCAATCAATGAATGCAAATGACATGAATAAACAATATGCATGCATTTGCAAGATACATGAAGTAGAGCAAAAGGTGAGGCAACAATAAATAAGCAAGGTTGTACTATCATACGAGACAAGATAAGTAACTGGAAATAGACAGGTCGGGATCACATGTCTCACACCATGCACAGAGTCTCCACACACGACAAGTTCACAAACCAACTCAAAGCAAAAAAGTTTAACTGGCAACCAAAAGCAGATAAAACACACCCATGCAAATCCCAAGACCTAATAGAACTCACTCCCCCTTTGGCATCAAGACACCAAAAAGGAAAAGAGCGATGTTAACGCCCCAGAGCTCGGTAGTCCTCCTCAGACTCCTCGGTCTCCTTGGGATCTCTCCATCTGGATCACCACCATCAGACTCCTCGTCCTCCTCCATGATATCATCATCCGCGACGACAAGAAAGGTAAAGGTAGCAGGAGGGCCAGAGGCCTCATCGTTAGTCCAAGTGATGTTCTCAAAGATCCACTTTCCCTCTAGAGTGACGCTCTTCTCGGTGCCACTGTCCACAGGAACATTGAGGTGATTCGTCATCTGAATCTATCTGCGTCTGGTCTTCTTCTCATTCACATGTGCCTCATAAAGTTTATTCTGAATGTGAGTCTGCAAGCAGAAAGTCTTCTTTACCTTGGTAGTGAGTTTAGCAACACAGGAGGGCTTGGCCTCAGGCTCGATCTCAAAGTCCTCATAACTAGAAGTGGCATAGACATCCTCAGGATCATCATCAAGATAGCAAGGCTCAACATGTTTCTTCTTCCTTAGTTGCTTGGCCACATGAACCGTGAGATTATCTAGAGATGTAAAGGGCTCTCCTGGCTTGTGAAATGCCCACACAAAGTTCAAGAAGCACATGACAAACCGTGCATAAATGGGTACCTTACGGTGAATAACCATGCCATGCATCTCCTCCCACATACACTTGGAGACATCAAAAGTGGCACCAGATCCCACCTTGGTCCTCGTAACCACCAGCAGATCCACCAGGTAGCCATAAACCTTGGGCAAAAGCACATTGCAAAACACATGATGCATGATGTCATAAACCTTCTCAAGATCCTTGGACTCACCAATGACACCATGCTCGCGAATGTACAATGGGGCAAGCTTCTCCTTGTTCATGGAAGTAGCACGAGCGTGAGGACAGATGCCGCCATTCTTGATGAGACCGGTATCACCATAGCCAAGAGCATTGCAGAAAGCTCTCAGGGCACTTGAAAGAACCCATCACGACACATGAAGGTCAGAGTACGAGCATCATTGGCGCCGAAGTGAACGGTAGCATAGAACTGATGGATAAGCTGTACATCAAAGTCGCAATTGATTGCCATAAGCTTGATCAAGTAAAACTCCTCGCAAAGAGCTAAGGCCTCACCAAAGTACTCCATGTTGTTCCTCCAATGATCAAGGTCAATAGTCCACTACTTGGTGAATCAGTTCTTGTTGTGCTCAAAAAGCGCATGCACAATCCTTACTCGCATCTCATTTCTAAACCGAGTGATGGTCCAGTGTGGTGTGACGGGGACCTTGCTACATCTTGAGCTTGCGTTGGTTTTTCCTTGAAGAGGAAAGGGTGATGCAACAATAGTAGCGTAAGTATTTCCCTCAGTTTTTGAGAACCAAGGTATCAATCCAGCAGGAGGCTCCTCAAAAGTCCCACGCACCTACACAAACAAACAAAGAACTCGCAACCAACGCAATAAAGGGGTTGTCAATCCCTTCATGGCCACTTGCGAAAGTGAGATCTGATAGAGATAGTATGATAAGATAAATATATTTTTGGTATTTTATAATATAGATGCAAAAAGTAAAGATGCAAATAAAAGTAGATTGAAAGCTTATATGATAAAAGATAGACCCAGGGGCCATAGGTTTCACTAGTGGCTTCTCTCAAGATAGCATAAGTATTACGGTGGGTGAACAAATTACTATCGAGAATTGATAGAAAAGCGAATAATTATGAGATTATCTAGGCATGATCATGTATATAGGCATCACGCCCGTGACAAGTAGACCGACTCCTGCCTACATCTACTACTATTACTCCACACGTCGACCGCTATCCAGCATGCATCTAGAGTATTAAGTTCATAAGAACAGAGTAGTGCATTAAGAAAGATGACATGATGTAGAGGGATAGACTCAAGCAATATGATATAAACCCCATCTTTTTATCCTCGATGGCAACAATACAATACGTGCCTTGCAACCCTTTCTGTCACTGGGTAAGGATGCCGCAAGATTGAACCCAAAGCTAAGCACTTCTCCCATGGCAAGAAAGATCAATCTAGTAGGCCAAACCAAACTGATAATTAGAATAGACTTGCAAAGATAACTCAATCATACATAAAAGAATTCAGAGGAGATTCAAATATTTCTCATAGATAAACTTGATCATAAACCCACAATTCATCGGATCTCGACAAACACACCGCAAAAAGAGTTTACATCAAATAGATCTCCACAAGAGAGGGGAAGAACATTGTATTGAGATCCAGAAAGAGAGAAGAAGCCATCTAGCTAATAACTATGGACCCGAAGGTCTGTGGTAAACTACTCACAACTCATCGGAAGGGCTATGGTGTTGATGTAGAAGCCCGCCGTGGTCGATTCCCCCTCCGACGGAGCGCCGGCGAAGGCTCCAAGATGGGATCTCGCGGATACAGAAGGTTACGGCGGTGGAAATTGTTTTTCATTGGCTCCCTGGATGTTTTCAAGGTACGTGGGTTTATATAGGAGGAAGAAGTACGTCGGTGGCTGCTCGTGGGGCCTAGGAGACAGGGGGCGCGCCCAGGAGGGGCTGGCGCGCCCTCCTATCTCTTGGCTGCCTCGATTGCTTCTTGACTTGCACTCCAAGTCCTCTGGATCACGTTCGTTCCAAAAATCACGCTCCCGAAGGTTTCATTCCATTTGGACTCCGTTTGATATTCCTTTTCTTCGAAATGCTGAAATAGGCAAAAAAAATAGCAATACGGGCTGGGCCTCCGGTTAGTAGGTTAGTCACAAAAATGATATAAATGTGTAGAATAAAGTCCATAAACATCCAAAAGGGGTAATATAATAGCATGGAACAATCAAAAATTATAGATACGTTGGAGACGTATCAAGCATCCCCAAGCTTAATTCCTGCTCGTCCTCGAGTAGGTAAATGATAAAAACAGAATTTTTGATGTGGAATGCTACCTAGCATAATTCTCAATGTAATTTTCTTTATTGTGGCATGATTGTTCAGATCCAAATGATTCAAGATAAAAGCTTATAAAACATATAAATAATAACGCTTCGAAGCATACTAACAAATAATCATGTCCTATCAAAATAGCATAGCCAAAGAAAACTTATCCATACCAAATCATATAGTTAGGCTATGCTTCATTTTCATTACACAAAATACTCCCATCATGCACAACCCCGGTTTCGGCCAAGCAATTGGTTCATACTTTTTAATGCGCTTTAGCTTTTTCAACTCTTACGCAATACATGAGCGCAAGCCATGGACATAGCACTATGGTGGTATACGGTGGTGGTTGTGAGGACAAAAAGGGAGAAGATAGTCTCACATCAACTAGGTGTATTAACAGGCTATGGAGATGCCCATCAATAGATATTAATGTGAGTGAGTAGGGATTGCCATGCAACGGATGCACTAGAGCTATAAATATATGAAAGCTCAACAAAAGAAACTAAGTGGGTGTGCATCCAACTTGCTTGCTCACGAAGACCTAGGGCATTTTGAGGAAGCCCATCATTGGAATATACAAGCCAAGTTCTATAATGAAAAATTCCCACTTAGTATATGAAAGTGACAACATAGGAGACTCTCTATCATGAAGATCATGGTGCTACTTTGAAGCACAAGTGTGGAAAAAGAGATAGTAGCATTGTCCCTTCTCTCTTTTTCTCTCATTTTTATTTTTTTTTATTTTTTTTATTTGGCCTTTCTCTTTTTTTCTTTCTTTTCATTTTGGCCTTTCTTTTTTTTCTTTTTTTCCTTTTAAAGTCCGAAGTCTCATCCCGACTTGTGGGGGAATCATAGTCTTCATCATCCTTTCCTCACTGGGACAATGCTCTAATAATGAAGATCATCACACTTCTATTGATTTACAAGTCAAGAATTACAACTCAAAACTAGAACAAGATATGACTCTATATGAATGCCTCCGGCGGTGTACCGGGGTATGCAATGAATTAAGGGCGACATGTATGAAAATTATGAGAGGTGTCTGATGTCTACTACACAACCTTCTTCTTGTAGACGTTGTTGGGCCTGCAAGTGCACATGTTTGTAGGACAGTAGCAAATTTCCCTCAAGTGGATGACCTAAGGTTTATCAATCCGTAGGAGGCGTAGGATGAAGATGGTGTCTCTCAAACAACCCTGCAACCAAATAACAAAGAGTCTCTTGTGTCCCCAACACACCCAATACAATGGTAAATTGTATAGGTGCACTAGTTCGGCGAAGATATGGTGATACAAGTGCAATATGGATAGTAGATAAAAGTATTTGTAATCTGAATTATAAAAACAGCAAGGTAACTAATGATAAAAGTGATCATAAACAGTATTGCAATGGTAGGAAACAAGGCCGAAGGTTCATACTTTCACTAGTACAAGTTCTCTCAACAATAATAACATAGATAGATCATATGACAATCCCTCAACATGCAACAAAGAGTCACTCCAAAGCCACTAATAGTGGAGAACAGACGAAGAGATTATGGTAGGGTACAAAACCACCTCAAAGTTATCCTTTCCGTTCTATCTATTCAAGAGTTCATAGTAAAATAACATGAAGCTATTCTTTCCGCTCAATCTATCATAGAGTTCATACTAGAATAACACCTTAATACACAAATCAACCAAAACCCTAATGTCACCTAGATACTCCATTGTCACCTCAAGTATCCGTGGGCATGATTATACGATATGCATCACACAATCTCAGATTCATCCAACCAACACAAAGTACTTCAAAGAGTGCCCCAAAGTTTCTACCGGAGAGTCAAGACGAAAACGTGTGCCAACCCCTATGCATAGGTTCATGGGCGGAACCCGCAAGTTGGTCACCAAAACATACATCAAGTGGCACATGATATCCCATTGTCACCACAGATAAGCACGGCAAGACATACATCAAGTGTTCTCAAATCCTTAAAGACTCAATCCGATAAGATAACTTCAAGGGGAAAACTCAATTCATCACAAGAGAGTAGAGGGGGAGAAACATCATAAGATCCAACTATAATAGCAAAGCTCGCGGTACATCAAGATCGTTCCATAGAGAGAACACGAGAGAGAGAGAGAGAGAGAGAGAGAGAGAGAGAGAGAGAGAGATCAAACACATAGCTACTGGTACATACCCTCAACCCCGAGGGTGAACTACTCCCTCCTCGTCATGGATAGCACCGGGATGATGAAGATGGCCACCGGTGATGGGTTCCCCCTCCGGCAGGGTGCCGGAACGGGCTCCCGAGAGGCTTTTGGTGGCTACATAGGCTTACGGCGGCGGAACTCCCAATCTATCTTGATATTCGATGTTTTTAGGGTACGTAGGCTTATATAGGCGAAAGAAGTCGGTCGGGGGAGCCTCGAGGGGCCCACGAGAGGGTAGGATGCGCCCCCTGTCTCGTGGCCTCCTCGATGATCCCTTGGCTTGCACTCCAAGTTCCTGGGATTGGTTCTGTTCCAAAAATAACTTTTCCGAAGGTTTCATTCCGTTTGGACTCCGTTTGATATTCCTTTTCTTCGAAATACTGAAACAGGCAATAAAACAGCAATATGGGCTGGGCCTCCGGTTAATAGGTTAGTCCCAAATATGGTATAAAAGTGTAAAATAAAGCCCATAAACATCCAAAAGGGGTAATATAATAGCATGGAACAATCAAAAATTATAGATACGTTGGAGACGAATCAAGCATCCCCAAGCTTAATTCCCGCCCGTCCTCGAGTAGGTAAATGATAAAAACAGAATTTTTGATGTGGAATGCTACCTAGCATAATTCTCAATGTAATTTTATTTATTGTGGCATGAATATTCAGATCCAAATGATTCAAGATAAAAGCTTATAAAACATAAAAATAATAATGCTTCAAAGCATACTAACAAATAATCATGTCCTATCAAAATAGCATAGCCAAAGAAAGCTTATCCCTACAAAATCATATAGTTAGGCCATGCTTCATTTTCATTACACAAAATACTCTCATCATGCACAACCCCGATGACGAGCCGAGCAATTGTTTCATACTTTTTAATGCACTTCAGCTTTTTTCAACTCTTACGCAATACATGAGCGTAAGCCATGGACATAGCACTAAGGTGGTAAAAGATGGTGGTTGTGAGGACAAAAAGAGGGATAAGATAGTCTCACATCAACTAGGCGTATCAACGGGCTAAGGAGATGCCCATCAGTAGATATCAATGTGAGTGAGTAGGGATTGCCATGCAACGGATGCACTAGAGCTATAAATATATGAAAGCTCAACAAAAAGAACTAAGTGGGTGTGCATCCAACTCGCTTGCTCACGAAGACCTAGGGCATTTTGAGGAAGCCCATCATTGGAATATACAAGCCAAGTTCTATAATGAAAGATTCCCACTAGTATATGAAAGTGACAAAATAGTAGACTCTCTATCATGAAGATCATGGTGCTACTTTGAAGCACAAGTGTGGAAAAAGAGATAGTAGCATTGTCCCTTCTCTCTTTTTCTCTTATTTTATTTTGTTTCTTTTTTCTTTTTCTTTTTTTCTTTGGCCTTTCTTCTCTTTTTTTTGGCCTTTCTCCTTTTTTTTCTTTTTCTTCTTTTTCTTTTCTTTTTGTAAAGTCTGAAGTCTCATGCCGACTTGTGGGGGAATCATAATCTTCATCATCCTTTCCTCACTGAGACAATGCTCTAATAATGAAGATCATCACACTTTTATGGATTTACAACTCAAGAATTACAACTCAAAGCTAGAACAAGATATGACTCTATATGAATGCCTCCGGCGGTGTACCGGTATATGCAATGAATCAAGAGCGACATGTATGAAAATTATGAAGGTTGCCTTGCCACAAATACGATGTCAACTACATGATCATGCAAAGAGCAATATGACAGTGATGGAACGTGTCATAATAAATGGAACGGTGGAAAGTTGCATGGCAATATATCTCGGAATGGCTATGGAAATGCCATATAGGTAGGTATGGTGGCTGTTTTGAGGAAGGTAAATAATGGGTTCAATACCGGCGAAAGTTGCGCGGTAATAAGAGAGGCTAGCAAAGTGGAAGGACGAGTGTGCGTATATCCATGGACTCGCATTAGTCATAAAGAACTCATATACTTATTGAAAAAGTCTACTTAGCCCTTGAAGCAAAGTACTACTACGCACGCCCCAAGAGGGATAGATTGGTAGGAAAATACCATCGCTCGTCCCCGACTGCCACTCAT
Source organism: Triticum dicoccoides (assembly GCF_002162155.2). Taxonomy (NCBI): domain Eukaryota; kingdom Viridiplantae; phylum Streptophyta; class Magnoliopsida; order Poales; family Poaceae; genus Triticum; species Triticum dicoccoides. The sequence goes on along the minus strand of NC_041391.1, from coordinate 524,160,311 downwards.
AAGGAAGACAATCAAAAGAGCACCTCATGCAACAATTTTGTCACACAACTTTTACCATACATGCATGCTACGGGACTTACCAACTTCAACAAAAGTATTTCTCAATTTCATAATTATCCACTAGCATGACCCTAACATTACTACCTTAATATCTCAAAACAATTATCAAGCAACAAATTGATCATAGCATCCAATTCACTTCCTATGATATTTTTATTATACCCAACTTGGATGCTCATCATTCTAGGACCAAATTTGTAACCATAGCAAATACCATGCTGTTCTAAAAGACTCTCAAAATAATATAAGTGAAGCATGAGAGGCTAGCAATTTCTTCAAAATTAATCCACTGCCATGCTCTAAAAGATATAAGTGAAGCACTAGAGCAAATGACAAACTACTCCGAAAGATATAAGTGAAGATCAATGAGTAGTCAAATAATTGTGCAACTATGTGAAGACTCTCTAACATTTAAGAATTTTAGATCTTGGTATTTTATTCAAGCCGCAAGCAAAACAAAATAAAATGACATTGCAAGGATAACACAACTCATGTGAAGAAGCAAAAACTTAGGCTCAACCGGTACCAACCGATAGTTGTTGAAGAAGAAAGGTGGGATGCTGAAAGTGCAACTATCCCTAGGTGGTTTTGGTAATTCCTAACAACATATAGCTCATTGAGCTAATACTATTCCAAGACAAATATTTCAGGAAAGCTCAATGGATGGCATGGCATGGATGAGAAAAGTGGATCCCTCAAAATGCTAAGGATAAAAGGATTGGCTCAAGCTTCAAGCTCAAGACTCTACATCTTATATTCTAGTGATCCAAGATCACATTGAGTCTATAGGAAAAGCCAATACTATCAAGGAGGGATGAGGTGTTGCTTAATGGGTTTCTTGCTCCATAAGTGCTTAGTGGTATGCTCCAAAACCCTCAACTACTTTCCCACATCCACATATGACCTAAACCAAAAGTCAAACTCGGCCCCACCGATTCTTTCTATCCGGCGCCACCGAGTTCAGATGTCATAGCCACTGCCACAAACCCTAAGCAAATTGGTCTCACCGATAGGGATCTCGGTCTCACCGAGATGGGATTGTAATCTCTCTGTTTCCCTTCGTAATGTTTCGGTCTAACCGAGATGAGCGATCGGTCCCACCGAGATTGCAATGTAAACTCTCTGTTTCCTTTTCGTAACATTTCGGTCCCACCGAAATGAGCGAATCGGTCCCACTGTGTTTACCTGACCAACTCTCTGTTTAGCTTATTACCAAAATCGGTCTCACCGAGTTTGTGTAATCGGTCTCACCGAGATTAAGTTATGCCCTAACCCTAACCATATCGGTCCTACCGAGTTGCATGTCGGTCCCACCGAAAACCCTAACGGTCACTAGGTTTACTAAATTGGTCTGACCGAGTTTGTTGATTCGGTCCCACCGAGATTGGTAAATTGTGTGTAACGGTTAGATTTTGTGTGGAGGCTATATATACCCCTCCACCTCCTCTTCATTCATGGAGAGAGCCATTAGAACAAACCTACACTTCCAACTTACCATTTCTAAGAGAGAACCACCTACTCATGTGTTGAGGCCAAGATATTCCATTCCTACCATATGAATCTTGATCTCTAGCCTTCCCCAAGTTGCTTTCCACTCAAATCTTCTTTCCACCAAATCCAAATCCTATGAGAGAGAGTTGAGTGTTGGAGAGACTATCATTTGAAGCACAAGAGCAAGGAGTTCATCATCAACACACCATTTGTTACTTCTTGGAGAGTGGTGTCTCCTAGATTGGCTAGGTGTCACTTGGGAGCCTCCGACAAGATTGTGGAGTTGAACCAAGGAGTTTGTAAGGGCAAGGAGACCGCCTACTTCGTGAAGATCTACCGCTAGTGAGGCAAGTCCTTCGTGGGCGACGGCCATGGTGGGATAGACAAGGTTGCTTCTTCGTGGACCCTTCTTGGGTGGAGCCCTACGTGGACTCGCGCAGCCGTTACCCTTTGTGGGTTGAAGTCTCCATCAACATGGATGTACAATAGCACCACCTATCGAAACCACGGCTCAAAAATCACCCTGTCTCCAAATTGCGTTTGAAATCTCGAAACCCTTCCCTTTACATTCTTGCAAGTTGCATGCTTTATTTTCCGCTGCTCATATACTCTTTGCATGCTTGCTTGAATTGTGTTAAGATTGCTTGACTTGTGCTAAGTTTTCTAAAATCTGCCAAAGACTAAAATTAGGAAAAGGCATAGCCTTTATTTGGTCAAGTAGTCTAATCACCCCCCCTCTAGACATACTTCAAGATCCTACAGATGCCTAACGAGGCATCCCCAAGCTTAGATGCTTGATACTTCTTGAAATATTATCTTGGGGTGCCTCGGGCATCCCCAAGCTTGAAATTTTGTGTCTCCTTAATTCCTCTCATATCATGGTTTCTCTTTTTATCAAAAGCTTCATTCACAACATACTCAACAAGAACTCGTGAGATAGGTTAGTATAAACCAATGCAAAACCTTATCATTTTCTACTGTAACAAATCACTTAAATTATTATTCAACATTGCATACTAAATGCCTCTGCATATTTAATACTCCTATCCTCAAATAGAATCATTAAACAAGCAAACATATGCAAACAATGCAACCATAACATCAATCTGCCAAAACAGTATAGTCTGTAAAGAATGCAAGAGTATCAATACTTCCCTAACTCCAAAAAATATGAGAGAAAATTCCCACTGTAATATATTTATCAGAGCGTAATATGCAAAAAGTTTCAACATTATACCATTCTCTGACTTTTCTAGGGAATTTTTGCAACAGCGGTAAACTTTCTGTTTTCAAACAGCAACATGTATTCTAGCAAAATAAGCATGGTAAAGGCTATACTTGACATTTTTATTGAAAATGAAGATGCAAAACATTATTCTAAATGACACAAAGCAAATACTAATAAAATAAAATGACGCTCCAAGCAAAACACATATCATGTGGTGAATAAAAATATAGCTCCAAGTAAAGTTACCGATGAACGAAGACGAAAGAGGGGATGCCTTCCGGGGCATCCCTAAGCTTAGGCTCTTGGTTTTCCTTGAATATTACCTTGGGGTGCCTTGGTCATCCCCAAGCTTAGGCTCTTGCCACTTCTTATTCCATAGTCCATCGAATCTTTACCCAAAACTTGAAAACTTCAACCACAGAAAACTCAAGACAGAACTCGTAAGCTCCGTTAGTATAAGAAAATAAATCACCACTTAGGTACTGTAATGAACTCATTCTTTATTCATATTTTTGTTAAACCTACTGTATTCCAACTTATCTATGGTTCATACCCTTACATACTAGCCATAGATTCATCAAAATAAGCAAACAACACAATGAAAACAGAATCTGTCAAAAACAGAACAGTCTGTAGTAATCTGTATCAAACGTATATTTCTGGAACCCCAAAAATTATTAAATAAATTTCTGGACCTTAGTAATTTGTCTATTAATCATCTGAAAAAATAATAAACCTAAAATCACTCTCCAGTAAAAAATGGCAGCTATTCTCGTGAGCGCTAAAGTTTCTGTTTTTTACAGCAAGATCACATAAACTTCACTCAAGTCTTCCCAAAGGTTCTACTTGGCACTTTATTGAAACAAAAGCTATAAAACATGATTACTACAGTAGCATGATCATGTGGATACACAATAACAGTAGGGGTAAATATTGGGTTGTCTCCCAACAAGCGCTTATCTTTAATGCCTTTCTAGCTAGGCATGATGATGGCAATGATGCTCACATAAAAGATAAGAATTGAAACATAATGGGAGAATCATGAAGCATATGACTAGCACATTTAAGTATAACCCACTTCCTATGCATAGGGATTTTGTGATCAAACAACTTATGGGAACAATAATCAACTAGCATAGGAAGGTAAAACAAGCATAGCTTCAAAAAATTTAACACATAGAGAGGAAACTTGATATTATTGCAATTCCTACAAGCATATGTTCCTCCATCATAATAATTTTTAGTAGCATCATGAATGAATTCAACAATATAACCAGCACCTAAAGCATTCTTTTCATGATCTACTAGCATAGAAATTTTATTGCTCTCCACATAAGCAAATTTCTTCTCATGAATAGTAGTGGGAGCAAACTCAATAAAATAATTATCATGTGAGTCATAATCCAATTGAAAACTAAAATCATGATGACAAGTTTCATGGTTATAATTATTCCTAATAGCATACAAGTCATCACAATAATCATCATAGATAGCAACTTTGTTCTCATAATCAATTGGAACCTCTTCTGAAATAGTGGAATCATCACTAAATAAAGTTGACACTCTTCCAAATCCACTTTCATATTCATCACAATAAGATTCAACATCCTACAAAATAGTGGGATCACTACTTCCTAAAGTTGACACTCTTCCAAACCCACTTTCATCAATATAATCATCATAAATAGGAGGCATGCTTTCATCATAACAAATTTGCATATCAAAACTTGGGAGGCTAAAAATATCATCTTCATTAAACATAGCATCCCCAAGCTTGGGACAAAAATTAATTTCAGCAAATATATTCTCAAATATTTCATCCTCATCAAACATAGCTTCCCCAAGCTTGGGCCTTTTCATATCATAAGCATAATCACTCTCATCATTAATAGTATGGATAGCACCAATAGTATAGCAATTATCATCATCACAATGAGTAGTAGGAGCAACATCATTTGGGAGGGATACCTTTTTAACTTTGCTGCCCCTTCTCTTTCTTTATTTCTTCACATTATGTATGGGTTCAACCCTCTTCTTTGAGCTCCTTATTGATGAGATTGGTTGAATAGAAGGCTCCTCCTCGATACCTGATTCACCATAAGAAATAATAGGAGGATAATGGGAAGTCTCTTCCCTTTCATTAGTATTCTCTTCATCTTATATTTGTTTTCTTTTCTTTAGGTAATTGGCAATATAAGGATTTTCAATGCAATTCACCGTACAATACAAATAAATCTTCTCTAGATCAATATCAAGGAATTTCTTAAGGGCAAAATCTGGAAGATCCTTAGTTAAACGTTTCAATTCTTCATAACCCAAAAGCAAACTAAGTTCATTATAATGTGCAAGGGAAATCAAATCATCACAATTCTTGGACATGATTCGATCATTAAATAATTTGCATAGGAGATGTAGATGACCACGTTCATTGCATAGTTCACAAGTACGACAAAGGAAATGCAAATTTTCAGCACTCTCATCTAACTTTTCTTGCAACAATTTAGTTTCTAAATGCTTATGCCTCTTGCAATATACATCTTCTCTATTCGGTGTGTTCATGCAAACACGCACTCCACAAAAGTTGACATGCTTATGAGAGATATTTTCATCATGACTAGAGCAATCATCATTAGTACTATGGATATTCAAAGAGTTCATACTAACAACATTGCAATCATGCTCATCATTCAAAGATTTAGTGTCAAACATCCTTTAGATTTCTTCTTCTAGCACTTGAGCACAATTTTCCTTTTCATAAAACTCACGAAAGATATTAAAAAGACGAAGCGTATAAGACAAACTCATTTCCATTTTTTAGTTTTATAAGCTAGTGATAAAACAAGAAACAAAAAGATTCGATTGCAAGATCTAAAGATATACCTTCAAGCACTCACCTCCCCGGCAACGGCGCTAGAAAAGAGCTTGATGTCTACTACACAACCTTCTTCTTGTAGACGTTGTTGGGCCTGCAAGTGCACAGGTTTGTAGGACAGTAGCAAATTTCCCTCAAGTGGATGACCTAAGGTTTATCAATCCGTAGGAGGCGTAGGATGAAGATGGTCTCTCTCAAACAACCCTGCAACCAAATAACAAAGAGTCTCTTGTGTCCCCAACACACCCAATACAATGGTAAATTGTATAGGTGCACTAGTTCGGCGAAGAGATGGTGATACAAGTGCAATATGGATAGTAGATAAAAGTATTTGTAATCTGAATTATAAAAACAGCAAGGTAACTAATGATAAAAGTGAGCGTAAACAGTATTGCAATGGTAGGAAACAAGGCCGAAGGTTCATACTTTCACTAGTACAAGTTCTCTCAACAATAATAACATAGATAGATCATATGACAATCCCTCAACATGCAACAAAGAGTCACTCCAAAGCCACTAATAGTGGAGAACAGACGAAGAGATTATGGTAGGGTACGAAACCACCTCAAAGTTATCCTTTCCGTTCTATCTATTCAAGAGTTCATAGTAAAATAACATGAAGCTATTCTTTCCGCTCAATCTATCATAGAGTTCATACTAGAATAACACCTTAAGACACAAATCAACCAAAACCCTAATGTCACCTAGATACTCCATTGTCACCTCAAGTATCCGTGGGCATGATTATACGATATGCATCACACAATCTCAGATTCATCCAACCAACACAAAGTACTTCAAAGAGTGCCCCAAAGTTTCTATCGGAGAGTCAAGATGAAAACGTGTGCCAACCCCTATACATAGGTTCATGGGAGGAACCCGCAAGTTGGTCACCAAAACATACATCAAGTGGCACATGATATCCCATTGTCACCACAGATAAGCACGACAAGACATACATCAAGTGTTCTCAAATCCTTAAAGACTCAATCCGATAAGATAACTTCAAGAGGAAAACTTAAATCATCACAAGAGAGTAGAGGGGGAGAAACATCATAAGATCCAACTATAATAGCAAAGCTCGCGATACATCAAGATCGTGCCATAGAGAGAACACGAGAGAGAGAGATCAAACACATAGCTACTTGTACATACCCTCAGCCCCGAGGGTGAACTACTCCCTCCTCGTCATGGATAGTGCCGGGATGATGAAGATGGCCACCGGTGATGGGTTCCCCCTCTGGCAGGGTGCCGGAACGGGCTCCCGAGAGGTTTTTGGTGGCTACAGAGGCTTACGACGGTGGAACTCCCGATCTATCTTGATATTCGATGTTTTTAGGGTACGTAGGCTTATATAGGCGAAAGAAGTCGGTCGGGGGAGCCTCGAGGGGCCCACGAGAGGGTAGGGTGATGCAGCAATAGTAGCGTAAGTATTTCCCTCAGTTTTTGAGAACCAAGGTATCAATCCAGTAGGAGGCTCCTCAAAAGTCCCACACACCTACACAAACAAACAAAGAACTCGCAACCAACGCAATAAAGGGGTTGTCAATCCCTTCACGACCACTTGCGAAAGTGAGATCTGATAGAGATAGTATGATAAGATAAATATATTTTTGTTATTTTATAATATAGATGCGAAAAGTAAAGATGCAAATAAAAGTAGATTGAAAGCTTATGTGATAAAAGATAGACCCGGGGGCCATAGGTTTCACTAGTGGCTTCTCTCAAGAGAGCATAAGTATTACGGTGGGTGAACAAATTACTATCGAGCAATTGATAGAAAAGCGAATACTTATGAGATTATTTAGGCATGATCATGTATATAGGCATCACGCCCGTGACAAGTAGACCGACTCCTGCCTACATCTACTACTATTACTCCACACGTCGACCGCTATCTAGCATGCATCTAGAGTATTAAGTTCATAAGAACAGAGTAATGCATTAAGAAAGATGACATGATGTAGAGGGATAGACTCAAGCAATATGATATAAACCCCATCTTTTTATCCTTGATGGCAACAATACAATACGTGCCTTGCAACCCTTTATGCCACTGAGTAAGGATGCCGCAAGATTGAACCCAATGCTAAGCACTTCTCCCATGGCAAGAAAGATCAATCTAGTAGGCCAAACCAAACTGATAATTTGAATAGACTTGCAAAGATAACTCAATCATACATAAAAGAATTCAGAGGAGATTCAAATATTTCTCATAGATAAACTTGATCATAAACCCACAATTCATCGGATCTCGACAAACACACTGCAAAAAGAGTTTACATCGAATAGATCTCCACAAGGGAGGGGAAGAACATTGTATTGAGATCCAAAAAGAGAGAAGAAGCCATATAGCTAATAACTATGGATCCGAAGGTCTGTGGTAAACTACTCACAACTCATCGAAGGGCTATGTTGTTGATGTAGAAGCCCTCCGTGGTCGATTCCCCCTCCGGCGGAGCACCGACGAAGGCTCCAAGATGGGATCTCATAGATACAGAAGGTTACGGCGGTGGAAATTGTTTTTTGTTGGCTCCCTGGATGTTTTCGGGGTGCGTGGTTATATATAGGAGGAAGAAGTACGTCGGTGGCCGCTCGAGGGGCCCAGGAGACAGGGGGCGCGCCCAGGAGGGGTGGGCGCGCCCTCCTATCTCCTGGCCGCCTTGATTGCTTTTTTGACTTGCACTCCAAGTCCTCTGGATCACATTCGTTCCAAAAATCACGCTCCCGAAGGTTTCATTCCATTTGGAATCCGTTTGATATTCCTTTTCTTCGAAATACTGAAATAGGCAAAAAACAGCAATACGGGCTGGGCCTCCGGTTAGTAGGTTAGTCCCAAAAATGATATAAATGTGTAGAATAAAGTCCATAAACATCCAAAAGGGGTAATATAATAGCATGGAACAATAAAAAATTATAGATACGTTGGAGAGGTATCAGACCTCATGAGGCATCTGCTTGTGAAACCTCTCCCAATGATGTTACTTCCACATGTGTATTGGCACAACCACACGTCACTTAACAATTGTAGAATTCTCATGGTCGGGTGCCTTGGTGGGAACGCTTGGCTCTTCAGACCCTCTTTCTGGTCTTATGGCAAGGAGGAGAGCGAAAACCAGAGCCACCTGCACACACATATGGGAAGCACACAAAGAACCCAAAAAAGACGATAGGAATACACACAAGGTAGGCGGAATATTTGCTTGCAAAGTAGAAAGAAAAAGAAACAATGCAGAGAGGTTCAGTACTGCTAATTGTACAGCTGGTACAATCGCTCATGGCGGTTGTACTGCTCATTAGGAGCAGTTGTACCGCTGACTAAGAGCCATTGCACCCTCGGGAGAATAGGTACAAATGGAGCACCGAATCTAAGGGTAATATTTCTACCTATAACTATATACAAGCAATAGATGTATGTAGAGGTATCTCTTCCACTCAAGTGTTTAGCCAAAAACATGGAATTACAATTATTTTAAACAATTGTTTTAATTCCAGATCATATGTTATTGTTTTAATTATTTGGAGTTGAACATTTGTTGTAATTGAGGGGATTATTGTTTTTTTAAGAAAGGGGTTGCCCCCCGCCCCAACTTTTTATTAAAAGCCAAGGCAACCACAACAGGACCAGATTTTTAAACAGCTCTTGGTGACAACCAAAAGTAGCAGCCACAGAACACACACACGCACACCAAGGTTTTAAACTACTACCCTATTACATCTCTTCATCAAGAGTTTTTCATTGAAAGGTAGATAGAGAACAGCCGGAGAGAGCAGCATAAGCACAAGATGAGAGTACACTCTCCCCTTTTTCAAAGCTCCATCACCCTAACTACATCAGCTAGTCCAGGCGATTCTAAGCAGTTCCCCTCTTCGCTGATCCAAAAGCCTTAAGCACTGGAGAAGAAGAACACCCTGGACCTCTGAACATAAGATTTTCCACTGCCTGATTGTTGTCCCCACCTGGTCGAACACACAACAAATACCTTGCCATCTTCTCCCCTGAAAGACAAAATCATTGCGCAAATGCCATAAGCACCATAAGGTAGCAGATGTGGAAGTATTAATAGCTTCACATTGATTTTTCTTCTTCCAAAAGGAAGATAAAGATTAAAAAGACGCTGGAGGGATTATTTTAAAAGCTTCAGCAATCACATCCCACACTTTAGTCGCAACGATGCAATCAAACATCAAGTGTTGAATTGATTCTGATTCAGCACAAAAAACACATGTTTTATCTTCTACATGTCTTCTTTTGCCAAGATTATCCCTAGTCAAGCTTTTATTATTACACATCGGCCACAAGAAGACGTGGATATTTGGAGGCACTTTAATGTTCCAGATGAAATCTTTAATATCAGAAGAAATCCCACCAAAGTTAATCATCTTATAAAAAGATTTAACAGAGTATTGACCATTCGACTCCGAAGCTCCAAATGGTGCTATATGGTTGGGAGGATAAAGTAGTTTGTCTAACCAGCTCAACTAACATGTTCCATTTATGTAAAATGGCCTCATCCACACACCTCCTAAAGGTGAGACGAAGTTGTACACTATCCCAGACTTGGGACAGAGTGGCATCATCTTGTTAACAAATAACATATAGATCCCAAAAAGCAGTTTTAAGGAAACAATCCCCCACCCAAATATCATGCCAAAAGGCAATGTGTTCGCCATTCCCAGGGTTCCATCTCTAGAAAGTTTTCACGGCAGCAAAAGCCTAGGAAATGCTTTTCCAGAATGGAGATCCCAAGGCAGGTTTAGCATAAAAAATACTTGGTTTGTGAGTAGCATATTTAAAACATAGAAGTTTTTTCCAATCTCTCTCCCTCCCATCATAAAATCTTTTTCCCCACGAGGCCGGAAGAGCCATATTAAACTCCCTAAGGTTAGGGACTCCCAGACCACCAAACTCTTTCCTTCGAGCCACAAGGCCCCAACTAGCTAGATGATATTTATGTATGTCACCCACATTACCCCAGAAAAAGTGAGACATTTGGGAGGTAATCATGTCAATTGCCCATTTTGGAAATTTCATCATGGCCATGAGATAGGAGGGAATAATAGCAATGTAGGAAGTTAATAAGACCAGCTTGCCCCTATAAGATAAGAGCTTGCCCAACCAGCCATCAATGTTCTTAATGATCATGTCAATGATAGCACTACAAAAAAAAGACACATCCGTAACATTTTGGGCCGAACGAATTTTTTCCTGTCATACATATGACACTTCTATGACGATAATTGTGACAAAACCCGGTATCATCATAGATGTGGTGGGCTCCTACTTCTATGACAAAAAATCATGATAGAAAATGGGCTTTTCATCCTAGGCGGGCCGGAGACGCAGCTGCATGACATTCTTTGGGCCGTCCATGACGGAAAAAACCGTGGTAGAAGCGAGGGCGAGGAAAATTTCGGGGAGTTCCCGGTTACGGTGGGTGGTCGGGGCTGAGCGATGCACGTTTCTCTCGTACACGTACGCGCATGTGTGCGAGGCGTTGGCTCTAACTGAACCCGAGCGAGGCATTGGGCTCTAACTGAACCCGAGCGATTACACTGCAGGCTACGCGTTACTAAACCCGAGCAATCGATCATTGGCTGATAATTGAACCCGATCGAGCGATTCCTTCGCTACTGCTGCTAACTGAAGTCGGTCAATGCTGCCTATCTGTATGAACAT
>NC_041391.1:524147640-524148667 GCF_002162155.2 Triticum dicoccoides | reverse complement strand
GTGGAGGCTGGAGGAGGTTGGCGATGGAGATGAACAGTATCCCGTGGAGTCCCGTTTTGCGGTATGCCACACCCCTCCCGATGAACAGGACCCCCGTTTCGACCGTAGCGCCCCAACACAAGTCTGTTTTGTCCGTTTTGCGGTACGCCACACCCCTCCCGATCAACAAGACCCCCGTTTCGACCGTAGCGCTCCAACACAAGTCCGTTTTCGTCCATTTTGCGGTATGCCACACCCCTCCTGATCAACAGGACCCCCGTTTCGACCGTAGGAGGTCCGTTTCCTCCGTTTTGCGGTACGCCAGACCCCTCCCGATGAACAGGATCCCGTTTCAAACGTGGTCGGTCGAACACAAGGCCGTTTCCTCCGTTCTGCAGTATGCCAAGCCTCGTTTCCATCGCCCGTTCCCTCCAAGCCCTCCCGATGAACACGACGACGCATTTCGTTCCGACCCAGCCGGTTGGCTCTCCATGAACACGACGATGACGATGTTTCTCTGTTCCGACCCAGCCATGTACACGAGCCCTGGCCGTACGTATGCACGAGTAGGCATTCGAGACCCCGCCCGTATGTACACATATGTGGTCGTATTTTCTTTCTTGCACACTGGCCGCCGCACGTACGTGTACATGCTACGTGCGCGCCTCTACTACGACATGTACGCGCCTCTACTACGACACGTGCGCGCCTCTACTACGACATGCGCGCGCCTCTACATCCACCAATATGTACGTACATGTTCGCGACCATAATGATAACGCTGCGTATGCTTCGACCAGGTGGGTCCGACTGTCATGCACTTCCTTGCGTGCGAAAATGTAGCTGGTGGGTCCCAGCAGTCAGGGGGGGTGAATCATATTTTTTTTGCCCGGACGCACTTCCTTGCGTGTGAAGATGTAGCTGGTGGGTCCCAGCAGTCAGGGGGGCGAATCGTTTTTTTTGCCTGGACGCACTTCCTTGCGTGCGAAGATGTAGCTGGTGGGTCCTAGCAGTCAGGGGGGCGAATTGTTTTTTTTTGCCCGGACGC
>NC_041391.1:524130540-524147374 GCF_002162155.2 Triticum dicoccoides | reverse complement strand
GCCCGGACGCACTTCCTTGCGTGCGAAGATGTAGCTGGTGGGTGGGGGCAAATTGTTTTTTTTGCCCGGATGCACTTCCTTGTGTGCGAAGATGTAGCTGGTGGGTCCCAGCAGTCAGGGGTGCGAATCGTTTTTTTTTGCTCGGAAGCACTTCCTTGCGTGCGAAGATGTAGCTGGTGGGTCCCAGCAGTAAGGGGGAACGTTTTTTTTCGCGAAATATAGTGGCCCGTCCGGTGGGTCCCAGCTGTCAGGTGGAGGAATCATTATTTTCCGCGTAATAAGGAGGCACTTCCTTTCTGCGGCCGTGGACCCAACTGTCAGCCTCTCCACGTACAGTCCACGTCCGATGGAAGTTGTTCCTTGACCACGTTGACCACGCCGCGCCGAGAGCACCACGGTGGTGGATGAAGGAGAGGCCTAGGAAGGGGACGACATGGAGCCGGGGAAGAGGCGGCAGTGGAAGCCCACGCGGAGAGGAGTACGAGGGTTCACTGGTTCGGCTGCGGTGTGAGGCTGCCGTCGCTGTAGGGCCTGGCCAGCGGTGGGAATAGTAAGGGGTGGTTAGGCCTCCGCAGCAGCACAGCCACCCACGGGAGGCAGGGGCATGCGGCACGACCGGCGCTGCTTTGGGCGGCTGGATCAAGAAGACCAGAGGTTGAAGAAGCACTACGGCCGTTGGATGGACATCGTACGGTCACTGGAGCTAGAATCATTCATATTGACTAAGTTGACAAAGCCCTCCGTCCCCGTCAACTTAGTTGGCCCACAAGTGATCCTCCCACTATGGCGGGTCCCAGCTAGCAGGGGGTATTCATTTTTTTTTGTGCATAGTAAGGAGGCACTTCCTTGCGTGCGAAGATATAACTGGTGGGTCTGACATGTCAGCGGGGGGAACGTTTTTTCGCGAAATACAGAGGCCCTTCTGGTGGGTCCCAGCTGTCAGGTGGAGGAATCATTATTTTGCGCGTAATAAGGAGGCATTTCCTTGTGTGCAGCCATGGACCCAGCTGTCAGCCTCTCCATGTACAGTCTGTTGGGGAACGTAGTAATTTCAAAAAAATTCCTACGTACACGCAAGATCATGGTGATGGCATAGCAACGAGAGGGGAGAGTGTTGTCCATGTACCCTCGTAGACCATAAGCGGAAGCGTTAGCACAACGCGGTTGATGTAGTCGTACGTCTTCACGATCCGACCGATCCAAGTACCAAATGTACGGCACCTCCGATTTCAGCACACGTTCAGCTCGATGACGATCCGGGCTCTGATCCAGCAAAGCTTCGGGGATGAGTTCTGTCAGCACGACAGCGTGGTGACGATGATGATGCTCCACCGGCGCAGGGCTTCGCCTAAGCTCCGCGACGATATGACCGAGGTGGAATATGGTGGAGGGGGGCACCACACACGGCTAAGGAACGATCCGTAGATCAACTTGTGTGTTATGGGGTGCCCCCCTGCCCCCGTATATAAAGGAGGGAGGGGGAGGTGCGGCCGGCCCCCTTGGGGTGCGCCTGGAGGAGTCCTACTCCCACCGGGAGTAGGACCCCCCCCTCTTGCCTTGGTGGAGAAGGAAAGGGGGGAGGAGAAAGAGGAAAGGGGGGCGCCGCCCCCCCTTCCTTGTCCTATTCGGACTAGGGGGGAGGGGGCACACGGCCTGCCCTAGCCGGCCCTCCTCTTCTCCTTCATGGCCCACTAAGGCCCATTAACCCCCGGGAGGGTTCCGGTAACCCCCCGGTTTTCCGGTAAAATCCCGATTTCACCCGGAACCTTTCTGATGTCCAAACATAGGCTTCCAATATATCAATGTTTATGTCTCGACCATTTCGAGACTCCTCGTCATGTCCGTGATCATATCCGGAACTCCGAACAAACTTCGGTACATCAAAACTTATAAACTCATAATAAAACTGTCATCGTAACGTTAAGCGTGCGGACCCTACGGGTTCGAGAACTACGTAGACATGACCTAGAACTATTCTCGGTCAATAAACAATAGCGGAACCTGGATGCCCATATTGGTTCCTACATATTCTACGAAGATCTTTATCGGTCAAACCGCATAACAACAAACATTGTTCCCTTTGTCATCGGTATGTTACTTGCCCGAGATTTGATCGTCGGTATCCAATACCTAGTTCAATCTCGTTACCGGCAAGTCTCTTTACTCGTTCCGTAATGCATCATCCCGTAACCAACTCATTTGGTCACATTGCTTGCAAGGCTTATAATGATGTGCATTACCAAGAGGGCCATTGGATACCTCTCCGACAATCGGAGTGACAAAACCTAATCTCGAAATACGCCAACTCAACATGTACCTTCGGAGACACCTGTAGTACTCCTTTATAATCACCCAGTTACGTTGTGACGTTTGGTAGCACCCAAAGTGTTCCTCCGGTAAACGGGAGTTGCATAATCTCATAGTTACAGGAACATGTATAAGTCATGAAGAAAGCAATAGCAACATACTAAACAATCAAGTGCTAGGCTAACGGAATGGGTCATGTCAATCACATCATTCTCCTAATGATGTGATCCCGTTAATCAAATGACAACTCTTTTGTCCATGGCTAGCAAACTTAACCATCTTTGATTCACGAGCTAGTCAAGTAGAGGCATACTAGTGACACTATGTTTGTCTATGTATTCACACATGTATTATGTTTCCGATTAATACAATTCTAGCATGAATAATAAACATTTATCATGGAATAAGGAAATAAATAATAACTTTATTATTGCCTCTAGGGCATATTTCCTTCAGTCTCCCACTTGCACTAGAGTCAATAATCTAGTTCAGATCGCTATGTGATTTAACACCAGTATTCACATCTGCATGTGATTAATACCCATAGTTCACATCATCATGTGATCAACACCCAAAGGGTTTACTAGAGTCAATAATCTAGTTCACATCGCTATGTGATTAACACCCGAAAGAGTACTAAGGTATGATCATGTTTTGCTCGTGAGAGAAGCTTAGTCAACGGGTATGTCATATTCAGAGCCGTATGTATTTCGCAAATATTCTATGTCCACAATGCTCTGCACGGAGCTACTCTAGCTAATTGCTCCCACTTTTAATATGTTTCCAGATTGAGACTTAGAGTTATCTAGATTGGTGTAAAAGCTTGCATCGTTGTAACTTTTACGACGGGCTCTTTTATCACCTCCATAATCGAGAAACATCTCCTTAGTCCTCACTAAGGATATTCTTGACCCATGACCAGTGATCTACTTATTAGATCAAAATTGTATTCCTTTGCCAAACACAGAGCAAGGTATACAATAGGTCTGTTCACAGCATAGCATACTTTATAGAACCTATGACTGAGGCATAGGGAATGACTTTTCATTCTCTTTCTATTTTCTGCAATGGTCGGGTCTTGAGTCTTACTCAACTTCACACCTTGTAACACAGGCAAGAACTCCTTTCTTTGACTGTTCCATTTTGAACTATTTCAAAAATTTATCAAGGTATGTACTCATTGAAAAATCTTACCAAGCGTCTTGATCTATCTATATAGATCTTGATGCTCAATGTGTAAGCAGCTTCACCGAGGTCTTGCTTTGAAAAACTCTTATTCAAGTATCCTTTCATGCTATCCAGAATTTCCATATCATTTCCAATTAACAATATGTCATCCACATATAATATTAGAAATGCTACAGAGCTCCCACTCACTTTCTTGTAAATACAGGCTTCTTCAAAAGTCTGTATAAAACCATATGCTTTGATCAACTCATCAAAGCATATATTCCAACTCCGAGATGCTTGCACCAGTCCATAGATGGATCGCTGGAGCTTGCACAATTTGTTAGCACCTTTAGGATTGACAAAACCTTCTGGTTGCATCATATACAACTCTTCTTTAAGAAAACCATTAAGGAATGCAGTTTTGTTTATCCATTTGCCAGATTTCATAAAATGCGGCAATTGCTAACATGATTCAGATAGACTTAAGCATAGATACGAGTGAAAAACTCTCATCGTAGTCAACACCTTGAACTTGTCGAAAACCTTTTGCGACAATTCTAGCTTTGTAGATAGTAACACTATCAGCGTCCGTCTTCCTCTTGAAGATCCATTTAATCTCAATGTCTCGCCGATCATTGGGCAAGTCAATCAAAGTCCATACTTTGTTTTCATACATGGATCTTATCTCAGATCTCATGGTCTCAAGCCATGTTGCGGAATCTGGGCTCACCATCGCTTCTTCATAGTTCGTAGGTTCGTCATGGTCTAGTAACATAACTTCCAGAATAGGATTACCATACCACTCTGGTGCGGATCTTACTCTGTAAGACCTACGAGATTCTGTAGTAACTTAATCTGAAGTTTCATGATCATCATCATTAACTTCCTCACTAATTGGTGTAGTAGTCAATGGAACTGATTTCTGTGATGAACTACTTTCCAATAAGGGAGAAGGTACAATTACCTCATCAAGTTCTACTTTCCTCCCACTCACTTCTTTCGAGAGAAACTCCTTTTCTAGAAAGGATCCATCTTAGCAACGAATAACTTGCCTTCGGATCTGTGATAGAAGGTGTACCCAATAGTTTCCTTTGGGTATTCTATGAAGACGCACTTCTCCGATTTGGGTTCGAGCTTATCTGGTTGAAGTTTCTTCACATAAGCATCGCAACCCCAAACTTTAAGAAACGACAACTTTGGTTTCTTGCCAAACCACAGTTCATATGCTGTCGTATCAACGGATTTAGATGGTGCCCTTTTAACGTGAATGCAGCTGTCTCTAATGCACAACCCCAAAACGATAGTGGTAAAACCGATAAGAGACATCATAGATTGCACTATATCCAATAAAGTACTGTTATGACGTTCGAACACACCATTAAGTTGTGGTGTTCCAGGTGGCATGAGTTTGTGAAACTATTCCACATTGTTTTAATTGAAGACCAAACTCGTAACTCAAATATTCGTCTCCGCAATCAGATCGCAGAAACTTTATTTTCTTGTTATCATGATTCTTCTACTTCACTCTGAAATTCTTTGAACCTTTCACCTATTTCAGACTTATGTTTCATCAAGTAGATATACCCATATCTGCTCAAATCATCTTGTGAAGGTCAGAAAATAACGATACTTGCTACGAGCATCAACACTCATTGGATCGCATACATCGGTATGTATTATTTCCAATAAGTCAGTAGCTTGTTCCATTGTTCCGGAGAACGGAGTTTTAGTCATCTTGCCCAAAAGGCACAGTTCGCAAGTATCAAATGATTCATAACCAAGTGATTCCGAAAATCCATCTTTATGGAGTTTCTTCATGTGCTTTACACCGATATGACCCAAACGGCAGTGCCACAAATAAGTTGCACTATCATTATTAACTTTGCATCTTTTTGGCTTCAATATTATGAATATGTGTATTACTACGATCGAGATCCAACAAACCATTTTTGTTGGTGTGTATGACCATAGAAGGTTCTATTCATGTAAACAGAACAACAATTATTCTCTAACTTAAATGAACAACCGTATTGCAATAAACATGATCAAATCATATTCATGCTCAACGCAAACACCAAATAACACTTATTTAGGTTCAACACTAATCCCAAAAGTATAGGGAGTGTGCGATGATGATCATATCAATCTTGGAACCACTTCCAACATACATCGTCACTTCACCCTTAACTAGTCTGTGTTTATTCTGCAATCCCGTTTTGAGTTACTAATCTTAGCAACTGAACTAGTATCAAATACTGAGGGGTTGCTATAAACACTAGTAAAGTACACATCAATATCAAATATACTTATGTTCACTTTGCCATCCTTCTTATCCACCAATCACTTGGGGTAGTTCCGCTTCCAGTGACCAGTCCCTTTGCAGTAGAAGCACTTAGTCTCAGGCTTAGGACCAGATTTGGGCTTCTTCACTTGAGCAGCAACTTGCTCGCCGTTCTTCTTGAAGTTCCCCTTTCTTTCCCTTTGCCCCTTTTCTTGAAACTAGTGATCTTGTCAACCATCAACACTTGATGCTCTTTCTTGATTTCTAACTTTGTTGATTTCAACATCACGAAGCGCTCGGGAATCGTTTTCGTCATCCCTTGCATACTATAGTTCATCACAAAGTTCTACTAACTTGGTGATGGTGACTAGAGAATTCTGTCAATCACTATTTTATCTGGAAGATTAACTCCCACTTGATTCAAGCGATTGAAGTACCCAGACAATCTGAGCACATGCTCACTAGTTGAGCGATTCTCCTCCATCTTTTAGCTATAGAACTTGTTGGAGACTTCATATCTCTCAACTCGGGTATTTGCTGGAAATATTAACTTCAACTCTTGGAACATCTCATATGGTCCATGACATTCAAAACGTCTTTGAAGTCCCGATTCTAAGCCGTTAAGCATGGTGCACTAAACTATCAAGTAGTCATCATATTGAGCTAGCCAAACGTTCATAACGTCTACATCTGCTCCTGCAATAGGTCTGTCACCTAGCGGTGCATTAAGGACATAATTCTTCTGTGTAGCAATGAGGATAAACCTCAGATCACGGATCCAATCCGCATCATTGCTACTAACATCTTTCAACACAATTTTCTCTAGGAACATATCGAAATAAACATATGAAAGCAACAACGCAAGCTATTGATCTACAACATAATTTGCAAAATACTACCAGGACTAAGTTCATGATAAGTTTAAGTTCAATTAATCATATTACTTAAGAACTCCCACTTAGACAGACATCTCTCTAGTCATCTAAGTGATCACGTGATCCAAATCAACTAAACCATGTCCGATCATCACGTGAGATGGAGTAGTTTCAATGGTGAACATCATTATGTTGATCATATCTACTATATGATTCACGCTCGACCTTTCGGTCTCCGTGTTCCGAGGCCATATCTGTATATGCTAGGCTCGTCAAGTTTAACCCGAGTATTCCGCGTGTGCAACTGTTTTGCACCCGTTGTATTTGAACGTAGAGCCTATCACACCCAATCATCACGTGGTGTCTCAGCACGAAGAACTTTCGCAATGGTGCATACTCAGGGAGAACACTTCTTGATAATTAGTGAGAGATCATCTTAAAATGCTACCGTCAATCAAAGCAAGATAAGATGCATAAAGGATAAACATCACATGCAATCAATATAAGTGATATGATATGGCCATCATCATCTTGTGCTTGTGATCTCCATCTTCGAAGCACCGTCGTGATCACCATCGTCACCGGCGCGACACCTTGATCTCCATCGTAGCATCGTTGTTGTTACGCCATCTATTGGTTCTACGACTATCGCTACCGCTTAGAGATAAAGTAAAGCAATTACAGGGCGTTTGCATTTCATACAATAAAGCGACAACCATATGGCTCCAGCCAGTTGCCGATAACTTCGGTTACAAAACATGATCATCTCATACAATAAATATAGCATCACGTCTTGACCATATCACATCACAACATGCCTTGCAAAAACAAGTTAGACGTCCTCTACTTTGTTGTTGCAAATTTTACGTGGCTGCTACGGGCTTTAGCAAGAACCGTTCTTACCTACGCATCAAAACCACAACGATTGTTCGTCAAGTTAGTGATGTTTTAACCTTCGCAAGGACCGGGCGTAGCCACACTCGATTCAGCTAAAGCGAGAGAGACAGACACCCGCTAGCCACCTTTAAGCACGAGTGCTCGCAACGGTGAAACCAGTCTCGCGTAAGCGTACGCGTAATGTCGGTCCGGGCCGCTTCATCTCACAATACCGCCGAACCAAAGTATGACATGCTGGTAAGCAGTATGACTTGTATCGCCCACAACTCACTTGTGTTCTACTCGTGCACATAACATCAACGCATAAAACCTAGGCTCGGATGCCACTGTTGGGGAACGTAGTAATTTCAAAAAGTTTCCTACGTACACACAAGATCATGGTGATGGCATAGCAACAAGAGGGGAGAGTGTTGTCCACGTACCCTCGTAGACCGTAAGCGGAAGCATTAGCACAACGCGGTTGATGTAGTCGTACGTCTTCATGATCCGACCGATCCAAGTACCAAACGTACGGCACCTCTGAGTTCAGCACACGTTCAGCTCGATGACGATCCCCAGGCTCTGATCTAGCAAAGCTTCGGGGATGAGTTCCGTCAGCACGACGGCATGGTGACGATGATGATGCTCCACCGGCGCAGGGCTTCGTCTAAGCTCCACGACGATATGACCGAGGTGGAATATGGTGGAGGGGGGCACCGCACACGGCTAAGGAACGATCTGTAGATCAACTTGTGTGTTATGGGGTGCCCCCTGCCCCCGTATATAAAGGAGGGAGGGGGAGGTGTGGCCGGCCCCCTTGGGGTGTGCCTGGAGGAGTCCTACTCCCACCGGGAGTAGGACCCACCCCCTCTTGCCTTGGTGGAGAAGGAAAGGGGGGAGGGGAAAGAGGAAAGGGGGGCGCCGCCCCCCCTTCCTTGTCCTATTCGGACTAGGGGGAAGGGGGCACGTGGCCTGCCCTGGCGGCCCTCCTCTTCTCCCTCATGGCCCAGTAAGGCCCATTAACCCCCAGGAGGGTTCCGGTAACCCCCCGGTTTTCCGATAAAATCCCGATTTCACCCGGAACCTTTCCGATGTCCAAACATAGGCTTCCAATATATCAATCTTTATGTCTCGACCATTTCAAGACTCCTCGTCATGTCCGTGATCATATCTGGAACTCCGAACAAACTTCGATACATCAAAACTTATAAACTCATAATAAAATTGTCATCGTAACGTTAAGCGTGTGGACCCTACAGGTTTGAGAACTATGTAGACATGACCTAGAACTATTCTCGGTCAATAACCAATAGCGGAACCTGGATGCCCATATTGGTTCCTACATATTCTACGAAGATCTTTATCGGTCAAACCGCATAACAACATACATTGTTCCCTTTGTCATCGGTATGTTACTTGCCCGAGATTTGATCGTCGGTATCCAATACCTAGTTCAATCTCGTTACCGGCAAGTCTCTTTACTCGTTCCGTAATGCATCATCCCGTAACCAACTCATTTGGTCACATTGCTTGCAAGGCTTATAATGATGTGCATTACCGAGAGGGCCCAAAGATACCTCTCCGACAATCGGAGTGACAAAACCTAATCTCGAAATACGCCAACTCAACATGTACCTTCGGAGACACCTGTAGTACTCCTTTATAATCACCCAGTTACGTTGTGACGTTTGGTAGCACCCAAAGTGTTCCTCCGGTAAACGGGAGTTGCATAATCTCATAGTTACAGGAACATGTATAAGTCATGAAGAAAGCAATAGCAACATACTAAACGATCAAGTGCTAGGCTAACGGAATGGGTCATGTCAATCACATCATTCTCCTAATGATGTGATCCCGTTAATCAAATGAAAACTCTTTTGTCCATGGCTAGGAAACTTAACCATCTTTGATTCACGAGCTAGTCAAGTAGAGGCATACTAGTGACACTATGTTTGTCTATGTATTCACACATGTATTATGTTTCCGGTTAATACAATTCTAGCATGAATAATAAACATTTATCATGGAATAAGGAAATAAATAATAACTTTATTATTGCCTCTAGGGCATATTTCCTTCACAGTCCACATCCGATGGATGTCGTTCGTTGACCACGTTGACCAGGCCGCACCGAGAGCACCATGGCGGTGGACGACGGCGAGGCCTAGGAAGGGAACGACACAGAGCCGGGGAAGACTCGGCAATGGTTGCCCACGCGGTGGGGAGTATGAGGGTTTACTGGTCCGGCTACCGTCGCCGGAAAATAACAGGAGGTGTGGGTGAGTATAGGAATGGCATGGCCAGCAATGAAGTAGGGTGGGGCGATGCGGCCTGTGCGGCAGCACAGCCGGCCACGAGAGGTGGGAGCAGGCAGTCCTATCGGAGCTGGTTTGGGCGGGTGGAGCAAGAAGATCAGATATTGAAGAAGCAGCACGGCCGTTGGATTAACATCCAACGGTCACTGCTGCTAGAATAGTTTGTGGACTAAGTTGACAAAGCCAAAGTACACGTCAACCTAGTAGACCCACAAGTCAGCCTCCAAATCTGTCCCAAATAGCATACAACCCAAAATTTCTAGCCAGATTCAAATTCATTTTAAATCTAAATATACCTTAATTTAAATTCAATGAAATTTTACCCGCACAAAAACAATGAAATTTAAAATATCAAAATCTGAAAGAAAACAATATTTTGGAACTAATTGCCTGTTTGCTGTATTTTTTCATTTTACAACCCATTTATTATTAGTTATAACCCATTTCTTATTACTTATAGCCCATTTTCTGGGCAAAATGTATCCCTCCTCGTCTTGAAAGATTTCCGGCCCAGCAGGGCGTAGAAAAGCAAGTAGGCCTATGTTGGTTATTCTGCAAAAAACAAAATAGCTGGCTAGCCATTTTCAGAAAGGAAAAAACAAACTGGGTTGGTCATGTGCTAAACATATGAAATAAAAGCCTGGGCTAGACGGGCCACGGGTCCCGCACAACCTAGTTGATACCCTTCTCCGTCCCGAAAAAACAAAATTACTGCGTGCACTGCTGGGTCCCTACTGTCATCCTCACCATGTACATTCATCTCCTTATTCTTCTCGGTTCTTGACCATGTTGACAACACCGAAGGGCGGCGCTGCGGCGAGCGAACAAAGGCGGAGGACGATGGTGAGGCCTCGGACGGGAAAGAACAGGAGCCAGGGAAGATCACAGCCAGCCGTGGGAGGCGGGAGCAGGCGGTCCCACCGGCGCTGGTTTGGCTTTGGCGGCTCAAGGAAGAAGAGACTGAAGAAACGTGATAGACGTTGAATGTCAATCCAACGGTCAAGGTTGTCACAATCGTTTGTTGACTAAGCGGACACCAAGTAGCATACTTTTTTATATATAGGAATAAAACTGTGAGGAAAATGCGTTCGTCTGCCATCCTCCTTACAGGGAACGTTCACCACATAAGTGACTAGCACCCTTGGTTTTCAACCGAGAGGTCTTGGGTTCGAGTCCCAGGAACTCTCAATTTTGTCCTCCTTCCTTCCTTGCTAAAAAAGGGACAGAAAATCAAAGACTTGGGAAGGCGTACAAAACAAGTTAGTGTACCAGTAAAGAGATGTTGCCGAGTTTTAGAAAAAAGAGAGACGTGCTCCTGTAGCTGGTTCAAATCCAAACCTAGACTATGACTATATATGGTGCTATGCTACTCTGCAAGTAATGAAGCTGACATATCCAACGTTCGCTTCTCCTCTTCTCTACTTACTCTGCCTAGCATCAGAAGCTCTGGCCGCAGCAACCATGTCCGCTGGCTACTCGTCCACCTGCTCTTCAGCAGGCAACAACCAGATATGCGCCAAGTCGCCACCCGTACCATCGCCTGTGGGTCTCATCACACCCCCACCAGCACCGCACCGCAGCCGATTGCTCAGCGCAACCCGCTGACGTTGGTGTGCCACTATTGCTAATCACGTAGAGTCATCCGTCGCGTCTCAACCACAATCCTCAACCCTGGACGAGTCTTCTACAAATGCCCGAATCATGGGGTAAAAATATGTTTAAGTGTTGTTCTGCTGCTTTCAGTTGCTAATTTTTTTAATAGTTTGGTTGATGATCTTCCAATTTGATTCGTGCAGAAAAGGGAAGATTCGTGTGATTTGTATTTTTGGGAAGTTGTTGATGTGGGGGAATGCAACTACGCTGATTATTTGGTTAGCCGAGGAATCCCAATACCAGCAGGTTGGGGTGTTGGACAAGTAACTGAAGGAACGTCATAAGAGGAAGATGCAGAGCAGAAGGTTAAAGATGCAGTTCCTCTGATCATAGCCAAGCAACAACTGCTGAACGACCTTGACAACAATGAGGAGATGAAAGAGCTTGTGAAGATAATGGGCAAAATCGATGTGCTCTGTAGGATGATTGTCTGTTTATTTGCTGTATATGTAGCACTCGTGATATATTCAGTGGCTATGACATGAGCACTTTGCTGAAACTAGTAATGAATGAAACCTATGTAGCAGGCTGGGCATAGTGTTGTGAACATCTAATGATTTCTATTAACGGAAATCAGGGGTATCCCCTTTTGCTCATAAATAAATAAATAGCAGAGGCCCTGTAGGGTCAGCTTTGTTCTCATTCGAAGACGTCGAGCAAATTGCAGTCCAACAACAAACTATGTCATCAAATTCAAGTTTCACAGCCAAATATGAGTACAACTAAACAACAATGTCATCATGTTTTAGTTGTCATACAATCACCAAACACAAACCAGCATACATAACAAGTGATGTTCTCACAGAAAAATACTAAACAACATGTTCATCAGGTTTCAGTTGTCATAGCAAACACAATTTCACATAGTAGATAAAAAACGTCTTCTGAGAGGCAAATACGACAAAAGCAATGTAATCATCATCCGCAGCAGCAACGTCAACATCTTCGCCATGTGTATCAGTCTGAATCGTAATTCCCCATGGTGTCATATTCAATTCCCCATGGTGTCATATTCTTCTTCGTCCTCAACGTCCTCGAACATTGGCTTCTTCTTGATCAACTCTTGTATGTCCACAGCACGACATGCAATCTTTTCGCCGGCGTCATTGACGTGATGGTTCTCAAAGATATTAGGAACATCTGTGTTATCTTGTACATCAGGAGCAGTGTAAGCCTCATCTTGTTGTGCAACTTCATTAAATGAATTCCTCTACTCAAACCTTTGCAATACTCTCCAGTCATCGCTACGTGCAAATGTGTCTTCCAAGAAAAATATCTGTGTTGCTTGATTTGCCAAAATAAAAGGCTCGTTGGTCTGGTACGCCGCCTTGACATTGATGGATTTGAAATAATCATCAGCTCTGGGTTTTGCGATCCTGGAAAACAGGTTATACCAACGACAACACAACAGAACCACACACCGATGATCCTCGAAACTGGAGATATACTGCAATTGAACAATGTCTGTTATGTTAGCATACATTTCAGTTGTCTCTTTGTCATACGTATCCGTGCTCATGATGGCACTGTTTTGTGTCTTCCTGCCTTCGTCTCGTGCAAGGGTGTTGTAGCGCACATCTCCAACAACGCAAGATTCATAATGTCTTACCCAAGTATCAGGACCCATTGCTAGTGAGTAAAGGGCATCATCAACTGCGTGCCCATCCTCCCGCATCTTCTTAACCTATGGTTAGAAAATAGACAAGCTGACCATCTTATGTACTCAATATACTAAAAAAACTGACAGTGCAATTCAAAAGCTTACATGGTTCTTGAACCATTTCGCAAATCCTGCCATAACCAGTTTGTCAATGTTTCTTGGATTTTGCGGCAGTAACTCCTTTTTGTAGATGCTACACAACATAGTGATCGCGTCAAACATCTAAATATATAAGAATGTATTGCAAGTTTAGTAGATTACGATGTATAAGCTGCAGTACTGCACTTACTTGATATACGGTAGTATCTCAGGACAGTTATTCAACACATACCAAACCATTTTGTCCAAATCTTTAGGTTTGTCCTCTTGTTGACTCTTCCCTGTAACTCGAACAGAATAATCAAAAACATTGAGCCCAGGATTGTATTCACCCACCTCTTTGCTAAGCTGATCAGCTGTTTCAATGTATTTTGAGCAGAATGTCAATGCTTCTGTAGCAATGTAGGCCTCGGCAATGGAACCCTTGGGTCTAGCTCTATTCCTAACATGGCCCTTGAAAGTGCCTAGCCGCATTTCAATAGGGTACATCCAGCCATACTGTACTGGACCTCTAAGTAGTGCCTCATCAGGTAGATGAACAGCCAAATGCACCATCACATCAATGAAGGATGGAGGATATATCTTCTCAAGGTCGCATAGGATAGTTGGTATCTTGTCTCTAAGACGCTCCAAAGCATCTATCCTGATATTTCTACTGCAGAGTTCCCTGAAGAATTGTCCCAACTCTGAACTGCTCTATATAAGTCAGGGCGGCCCAATCCTCTAAGGATAACAGGTAAAACCCTTTGAAGTAGGACGTGGTAGTCATGAGTTTTCAACCCTTGTACCTTGTTTCCATCTGCACTGACTCTCCTTTCAGGGTTGGAAGCAAATCCATGTGGGAATCTCACACGTGATAGGACCTCGCAGAATTCTTTTCGTTTTACCTTGTCCAAGACGTACACAGCTGGTGCCATATCTCGTGGTTTACCTTCATCTTGCACTCGCAAATCCTTTCTGATACCCAGGTGTGTCAAATCAATCCTAGATTTTAAGGTATCTTTCGTCTTGCCTTCAATATTAAGAAGTGTGCCGATAATGCTGTCACATATATTTTTCTCGATGTGCATCACATAGAGATTATGCCGCAGATCCAAATCTTTCCAATACTCCAAGTCCCACAAAGTGGACCTGCGGGTAAACAATAATCTCTCTTCTGCCCTGCCACGCTTCCTTTTCCCGTTACCATTACCAGGATGGTTTCCTGGTGTAATATGCGTGACCTTCTCTAATTCCACTTGCAACTCATCGGTGGTGAGCCTCTTTGGCGCATCACGGTTTTCATGCTTTGCATTGAACACATGTCTTCGGTATTTTCTAGGATGCGGCTTGTCCTTGGCAAGGAAACGGTGGTGTCCAATGTAATAGATCTTGCTAAGTATTGCGTATGATAGCGAATTCCTGTCACAGCGAACACAAGCATTGTAACCATGTGTCGTTCGCCCTGACATAGTGCCCAAAGCCGGATAATCATGGATGCACCAAATTATAACAGCACGCAGAAAGAAATCACCTAGTGGGCTGCTATATAGGTCTCGAGTGAGAACACCCCTCCATAGCTGTTGAAGTTTCTCCACAAGAGGCTCCATGAACAAATCAAAATCCTTTCCAGGACTTTTTGGACCTGGGATGAGCAAGGCCGTTATGTAATTTGATTCTTTGGTGCAGACATTTGGAGGCATGTTGTAAGGGATAACAAGCACTGGCCACATGCTATATGTGGCGCTCTGGTGGCCAAATGGGTTAAATCCATCTGAAGCTAAGCCAAGTCTAATGTTTCTCGGGTCAGCAACAAACTTTTTGTGTTTATCATTGAAGCTTTTCCACTCACTACCATGAGATGGATGGCTCATTACATTCTGATCTCTGTACTCCTGGTTCCTAGAATGCCACAGTACATCCTCTCTTGTTTCAGCATCATGAAACAACCTCTGCAATCTTGGTGTAATTGGAAAATGTCTCAGAACATTATGAGGAATCCTCTTCACAGAATCACCATCTTTCCATCTTGATGATTTGCATTTCGGGCATTCACTTAAGTTGGCATAATCCTTCCGGAACAGAACACAGTTATTCTTACAAACATGGATCATATCATATCCAATTCCAGCTGCACGAAGGAAATTCTTCATTTTACTGTAGGTGTGTGGCAGCTCAGACGCATCTGGGAAAGATTTGCGAAAAGCAGCCAACATCGCATCGAATGATTTGTTGGTCATCCGCTCAGATGTCTTCACCTGAAGAAAGGTGACCATAGCTGAGAATACTGACAGCTTATTTCCTGGGGTGACAGCCACGTTGCATTGTTCCAACATGCGGGCCCACCGTTTTTCTTCTGCAAGTGAAAGTTCATGGAATGCACGAGCATTTCGTAGCATTGTTTCAATGTTGGTCAAACTCACTGGCTCCGCCACCACCACCTCCTCCTCCTCTTCCACCTGAGCATCAGGCAGATCAAGATGGTGATCTGCTGCTTCCATGTAGTCAATAACATTGACGTTCACAGCTTCACCATGATGAACCCACCTAGTATATGTGACCGACATCCCATACAAGTGTAGATGATTTTGCATAGTTGACTGGGGGCTTGTAACCGAATTCATACAACTGCTACGCTGGCAGAGCACATCTGATTTCGGACCACCGTACTCAGCTCTGATAAAGTTCATGAAGTTTTCAACCCCCTCGACATATGCAGCGGAGAATCTTCGAGCAGAAGTTATCCAAGTCATGTCCATCTATTAGACATACAAATTAGTTCTTCTACTAGATAATACAGGAAAAACATATATGCTTTTTTATGAAGTCCTGAAAAAAATACCTAGGTCGATGTCTAAAGCTATGGAAAGATATTTGGTGAGCAGATCTAAGTAACGAAATATATGTAAAGCTAATTCAGCAAACAGATTTGAGTGCTAAATTATGGCAGGCTGTTTCAGCACTCAATGAGGCCGATCACACAACCATCGAACTATCGAAGGCCATTGCAACAACAAAGATCGAGTATAAAATGTTGTAGAGCTATTTCACCTAACAGATTGGCTACCAGACCATGGTAATCTATGTCACAATAAATATATGGTAGGATATTTTAGCAACTAATCGGCCTTGGCATGCCATCTCAGCTAAGCAGATTGAGTGCAGAACATGGCAAGGAAGCTTCTTAAGGAGAGCATATTGACAGTAACTACTTCGGCAAACAATGAGATTAATAGCGTCTATGAGCTAACATTCAGCGCTACACCGACATGAACGAGGCCTCAATCTAGAATGCGCGTACCGTGGGAGAAGCTGACCGCCGTGCGTCTCCACACGAACGTCGCCAGCGGTGGCAGCGCTGATCGCCGTGCGCCTCCACAAGAATGTAGCCAGAGGTGGCGGCACGGCTAGAGGACGGCAGTCCACGAGAGCGTACCGTGGGAGCGAGAGGATCGCCGTGCGTCCCCTCGACGAACCGCGACGCTGACGTATCGGCGTGGCGGGGAGGGCGGCTTTGGCAGAGCGAATGGAGTGGAGGGGGACGGGGGGATGGCGGTTTGGGGAATATTATTGGCTAGTTGGCCGAAGGGCAGTTGAATCGGATTTGGGGGGAATTTTT
>NC_041391.1:524104785-524130201 GCF_002162155.2 Triticum dicoccoides | reverse complement strand
GGTTGGTTTCTCCAAGTGCAGTCCCATGTGTGAGTGAAGAGGCAAGCCAAAGCGCGTTCCGTTTGTGTGAGCCGTGTGCAGGACCGAACGTGTGTGGGGTGCAATGCGACCGCGACAGGAGTGTTGTGAGTGTACTGCCTTTTTCCCTTTTAAACTAGGTGTTTCGCCCCCTCAATTTTTTTTGCTTCGCGCGATCCATCAATACTACTTACTAGTAATCCGGTAATCCCGACTAAAACGGCGCGGTCGGGTCTTTTCCCGCGTGATATGCTGGGAGGTTGGCTTAGTTGGGTTTTTTTAGGACGAGTAATGCTACACCTACGTAATCCCAGTTACGTAATTAACGTAATGTGAAACGTGTGAGCTGTTGATTGTAGATTGGGGGGAGGGAGGGGCCCACCACCATGAAAATCAAGGGAGGAGAGAGAGAGGCAATTTACATTAACCCTTTTGTAGGTTCCCGTAGATGTAGAAATATGTGAAATGTGTGAATGTGTAGTGGACGTACTATTGGAGTGCCTAAGATAAATTGTGTATGTATAGACCCTATGTGTTTATTTTGCTTCGCATGTTAGATTTGTCTCGGTTCAATAAAAAGCAGAATTGGTGATGATGGTGTGCCTGTCATCCTGCAATATAGGCCGTCCGATCTATATCTAACGGATAGGAAGGAAACTATACAATTTACCCGCACTCCTCTCCACATTTGTAGATAACGCTTTCCCTCATTCATCCTTTTCTCCCACAAGATCTTGATCTTCCGTGCAACGCACGGGCATCTTGCTAGTACTCCTACAATATGTATATTATTGTGAAAGTTCATATACACCGGCCGAGATTAATGCAAACACGGCAGATTTTCATTACATTTCGAACTTTCATAGGACAAAAAAATAAAAGAAACCTGACCCTAAACCTATTCTACGGCAGCGATCGACGTCCTCCATCTGCGATCTCTATGTACGGGGGCGGGGTTCAAGACCCGTGAAGTGAAGGTGCGGTCTCCGGCGAGGAAGAGTAGAACACGGGATACAAACCGGCCAGTTGGCACACCATGCCCTGCCGCCTCCCATGCCCTACTCATCCTCGGAGGAGTCCCCGACCTCGGCGGTGCCGGACATTGGATGACGGCAAGTAGGATGCGTGGCTGACGGTGCTCCCATCGTCGGCCGCCAGCGTGGCCACTGCTTGTGCGGTCGCGTCCGCGTCCGGCTACGTCGCTATTGCATAGCGAGAGGCGACTTGAGCGAGGGTGGCGACCTCGAGCTTCATCCCTGAAGACAAGTTCTCCCGCAGAGCCTTCGCATTGTGGTCATGGCGGATGTGGTGCCAGGTAGGAGGACAATGCGCTATGGTGTGGAGGTTAGCTGGGCGTTGCCGCTTTAAGTAGCGCATTCCGGCGAGGCCAAGCGTCCGGGTGCGTCATTAAGTTGCCAGAGTTGGTTCCTCGGGCACCGAGCCTCTTAACGACGACATACGAACGGACGGCATGAATGCGGGCAGCTGGCGCCGGCTGGTAACAAACCGCGTGACGGCGCGAGGGACGAGGGTTTTGGTGTGCCAGGGTAGTCAGCTGCGGTCGTGGCAATGTTGGAGATGCCCTTTGCTCACATGCGATCCCAGCATGTCATTGAAAAAGCAAGATGACCTAGCATGGTCTCAGGTCCAGAGGATGCAGTTGGCCATGCTACACCACTCTGCGGACGCGTCGCGGCGCCCCGTGCATCCTCGATGAGCCGGGTGTTGGGGTGTGTTTGGATTGTGGCCAAAGTGCACCTTACCAAAAATTTGGTCATGACCCAAAGATTGGTCTTTGTTTGGATGGTTGCCATTTTTTGGCATGCCAATGAACTCTAGCCAACTCTAGTTCATTTTTCTTGCCAATGTCGGCCAAATCATGGGCAACCAATACCTCAACCAAAATTTTGGTCATGACGCAAAGATTGGTCTTTGTTTGGATGGTTGCCATTTTTTTGGCATGCCAATGAACTCTAGCCAACTCTAGTTCATTTTTCTTGCCAATGTCGGCCAAATCATGGGCAACCAATACCTCAACCAAAATTTTGGCTACCCAATGCTTTGATGGGGCAACCTTGGGCACAAACCAAACATACTGTTGGTCGTGCCACAACACTAATGCCACCCTCGGCACACTGAAACTGACCATGTCTAGCGACAATATGAGTGTGTCGCTCACCGCGGTCGACGTGTCCAGAGGCGATGCTGGAGCTGCGCCCCGTTGTTGGCCCCAACGACCCACATGAATGGTTGTCGGTGGCGAGGAGGTCGTGGGCCAGCTCCTCCATTGGACTAGTCTGCGCTACGTCGTCCTGACAGGTGTGCCCCACATGTCGGTTTCCCTGTTTTCCCGGCCATATTCGAGCGTCAGTGCTCCGCGTTGCGCATTAGCCTTTCACTATGTAGGCCAAGCGAGAAAACTTATTGTTTATTTGAGCCATTCAAGTATAATCATGTGGCGTTTGCTTATTTCTCATTCCTCTCCAACCATCTTCTCGATCGATCATGTCACCCTCCAGTCGAGTCCATCCTCCCACATGCCTCATTTGAACATTCCGCCGAGTATCATTCGCATGTACCCACCCTAGTCCTCTTTCAATATATCTACGGACCCCGAGATGAAATCGAGAGGGAACGAGTGGGGGCACGTGATACCTAAGGCGGATTCAAAATTTTGAACCAGTGATCATAGCATCCGCAAATCATATATAAAGGGTGTTCAATGTTCATTTCGTTTTTGAACGTACAATATACTCCCTCCTATCCTTTCTAGTTTACATATAAGTTTTATGTGTAGTCAAAATATGTCTACTTTGATCAAAACGATATCAACATTCAACAACATCCAATCAATATTGTTAGATTCATACGTACTCCTAGATTTGTACTCGAGATGGTTTCCAATTTGTTTTCAACCGCGTGAATGTGCTTGTTCTCGCGCATGCTCTTCCTACTAGGATTTCGCCACGTATAGCCAGTCCAATAGTAACTTTTTTAAGCTCCCTGTCCAATAGTACATGTGGAGTACTGACAACATCTGTACTCCCTCCTTCCATTTATATAGGGCCTATGTGGATGAGAGAAATGTGAAAAAGTAAGGGGAGTGAGCTCTCATGCAAGAGCCTTAGCTATATACGCATTCCTAGTTAAATACTAGTACAATAAATATGAAGAAAGAGATAGAGAGGAGATGGAAAAAAGTACTAATACAATAGCCAACCTTATATTTTTTTGCGGGAAATAGCCAACCTTATAGCCCACACTAGCGTATGAGTGCATATAATAGATGATGGCTATAGATGACATGGCAGTCCCTCATAGCCATCGACTGGCTATATTATTAACCATGCTCTAATGCGTTTTTAAAACCACATTTGACTATTGACAAGATTAATAGTACATGATATGTATAATGTGAAAATTATATCATTGGAAACTCCTTTCACATACGAATTTGACCGTATGCTTTGTGTAAGTTGCATGTCATATATTATTACTCTAACATTTGGTCAAAGTTAGCCTCAAAAAACACATTAGGCCCTATATAGTAAATGGAAGGAGGGATTAGTAGTGGAAGTGGATCCTCTGACGTAGGTATCCCTGCCTTACCCCCCCTTTCGGTCACTTACTGGTGGACCCCATGCTTGCTAGGCCCCGCATGTCAGTTACTCAATGGGTTCAGCCACATCAGGGGATCCTCACCCGTAGTGTACTCCCTCTGTTTTTATTTACTCCGCATAAAACAGACGGAGTGGTAGTATAATAAATGACGCGGGCGGGGGAGGGGGAGGGACGTCGGTTTGCTCTCAACTGTGGTCCCACAAGAGAGCGAAAATGCAAGACGAAGCGTGTTCCATTCGGTGAGCAACGTGGAGGGTCCAGCGTGTCAGGCTGCAACGCGAACGCGACAAGAGCAATGTACAGTCAAAACCGATTGACCGGTCGTCCCCGGAACCACTATTCACACCAGAACCTTCGCTGCTCGGCCTATGCCAGCCACTGCCCTAAAACCACACCTAATCTCCAACCCATTCCCCCACCTTTTGATCCCCTAGCCCGCATCAAGCGTCCCCTAGTTCGCCGGAAAGCCATGGTGCGCCGCAAGATCACTTACTACAAGATGCTGATGCCGGAGCACTGTGCAGAAATCGCGGCAGTGGTCGGCGCCACAGACCTCCGTTCCCAAGCTCACTTTGCGGCGGGCCAATCCCCGAGTTCTCTGGAGCCAAACTAAGAGGAGGAGGAAGCCGATCCAATGTTCATGGCGGAGGTCGCGGCGCAGAAGGCCCCCGATGGGTATGAGACGATGGACGTCGACTTCGTGTCGGCGTCCGAGTCCCCCATGGTGCAAGCGGACCAGCGGTTCAACATGGCGATACTAAAGGAGGACCGGGAGGCAGAGGCTCAACTTGACGCGGAGCGCGCGCATGCCGCTGCCTGATACGTCTCCAACGTATCTATAATTTTTGATTGTTCCATGCTATTATATTACTCCTTTTGGATGTTTATGGATTTTATATTATACATTTATATCATTTTTGGGACTAACCTACTAACCGGAGGCCCAGCCTGTATTGCTGTTTTTTTGCCTATTTCAGTATTTCGAAGAAAAGGAATATCAAACGGAGTCCAAACGGAATGAAACCTTCGGAGGCGTGATTTTTGGAATGAACGTGATCCAGAGGACTTGGAGTGCAAGTCAAGAAGCGGCCACGAGATAGGAGGGCCCCCCCATAGGGTGCGCTGTTGGAAATATGCCCTAGAGGCAATAATAAATTAGTTATTATTATTATATTTCCTTGTTCATGATAATTGTTTATTATCCATGCTATAATTGTATTGATAGGAAACTCAGATACATGTGTGGGTACATAGACAACACCAAGTCCCTAGTAAGCCTCTAGATAACTAGCTCGTTGATCAATAGATGGTTACGGTTTCCTGACCATGGACAATGGATGTCGTTGATAATGGGATCACATCATTAGGAGAATGATGTGATGGACAAGACCCAATCCTAAGCCTAGCACAAAGATCGTGTAGTTCGTATGCTAAAGCTTTTCTAATGTCAAGTATCATTTCCTTAGACCATGAGATTGTGCAAATCCCGGATACCGTAGGAATGCTTTGGGTGTACCAAATGTCACAACGTAACTGGGTGGCTATAAAGGTGCACTACGGGTATCTCCGAAAGTGTCTGTTGGGTTGGCACAAATCAAGACTGGGATTTGTCACTCCGTGTAACGGAGAGGTATCTCTGGGCCCACTCGGTAGGACATCATCATAATGTGCACAATGTGACCAAGGGGTTGATCATGGGATGATGTGTTACGGAACGAGTAAAGAGACTTGCCGGTAACGAGATTGAACAAGGTATCGACATACCGACGATCGAATCTCGGGCAAGTACAATACCGCTAGACAAAGGGAATTGTATACGGGATTGCTTGAATCCTTGACATCGTGGTTCATCTGATGAGATCATCGTGGAACATGTGGGAGCCAACATGGGTATCCAGATCCCGCTGTTGGTTATTGGCCAGAGAGCTGTCTCGGTCATGTCTGCACGATTCCCGAACCCGTAGGGTCTACACACTTAAGGTTCGGTGACGCTAGAGTTGTTATGGGAATTGGTGTGCAGTTACCGAGTGTTGTTCGGAGTCCCGGATGAGATCCCGGACGTCATGAGGAGTTCCGGGATGGTCCGGAGGTAAAGATTTATATATGGGAAGTCCTATTTTGGCCACCGGAAAATGTTCGGGATTTTTCGGTATTGTACCGGGAAGGTTCTAGAAGGTTCCGGAGTGGGGCCCACCAGCATGGGGGGACCCACATGAACATGGGTAGTGGGGCAAGGCCCCACACCCTTGGTCAAGGCGCACCAAGATCCCCCCTTAGAAGGAATAAGATCATATCTCGGAGGGATAAGATTAAGATCCCTAAAAAGGGGGAATAACAATCGGTGGGGAAGGAAATGATGGGATATCTTTCCTCCCACCTTTGCCAACGCCCCAATGGACTTGGAGGGCAACAAACCAGCCCCCTCAACCCCTATATATAGTGGGGAGGCGCATGGGAGCTTCACCCTTGCCTCTGGCGCAGCCCTCTCCCTCCCCAACACCTCCTCCTTCGTAGTAGTGCTTGGCGAAGCCCTGCCAGAGAACTGCAAGCTCCACCACCCCGCCGTCGTGCTGCCGGAGCTCTCCCTCAACTTCTCCTCTCCCCTTGCTGGATCAAGAAGGAGGATATGTCCCCGGGCTGTACGTGTGTTGAACGCGGAGGTGCCGTCCGTTCGGCACTAGGATCTCCGGTGATTTGGATCACAATGAGTACGACTCCTTCAACCCCGTTCTCTTGAACGCTTCCGCTTAGTGATCTACAAGGGTATGTAGATGCACTCCCCTATCTCTCGTTGCTAGTTTCTCCATAGATAGATCTTGGTGACTCGTAGGAAAATTTTGAATTTCTGCTACGTTCCCCAACAGTGGCATCATGAGCTAGGTCTATTGCGTACATTATTTGCACGAGTAGAACACAAAGTAGTTGTGGGCGTTGATTTTGTTCAATATGCTTACCATTACTAGTCCAATCTTGTTTCGACGGTATTGTGGGATGAAGCGGCCCGGACCGACCTTACACGTACACTTACGTGAGACAGGTTCCACCGACTGACATGCACTTGTTGCATAAGGTGGCTAGCGGGTGCCAGCCTCTCCCACTTTAGTCAGATCGGATTCGATGAAAAGGGTCCTTATGAAGGGTAAATAGCAATTGACATATCACGTTGTGGTTTTTGCGCAGGTAAGAAACGTTCTTGCTAGAAACCCATAGCAGCCACGTAAAACATGCAAACAACAATTAGAGGACGTCTAACTTGTTTTTGCAGGGTATGCTATGTGATGGGATATGGCCAAAAAGAATGTGATGAATGATATGTGATGTGTGAGATTGATCATGTTCTTGTAATAGGAATCACGACTTGCATGTCGATGAGTATGACAACCGACAGGAGCATAGGAGTTGTCTTAATTTACTGTATGACCTGCGTGTCATTGAACAACACCATGTAATTACTTTACTTTATTGCTAACCGGTAGCCATAGTAGTAGAAGTAATAGTTGGCGAGACAACTTCATGAAGACACGATGATGGAGATCATGATGATGGAGATCATGGTGTCATGCCGGTGACGATGATGATCGTGGAGCCCCGAAGATGGAGATCAAAAGAAGCAAAATGATATTGGCCATATCATGTCGCTTTTTGATTGCATGTGATGTTTATCATGTTTATGCATCTTATTTGCTTAGAACAAAGGTAGTAAATAAGATGATCCCTCATTAAAATTTCAAGAAAGTGTTCCCCCTAACTGTGCACCATTGCGAAAGTTCGTTGTTTCAAAGCACCACGTGATGACCGGGTGTGATAGATTCTAACGTTCACATACAACGGGTGTAAGCCAGATTTACACACGCGAAACACTTAGGTTGACTTGACGAGCCTAGCATGTACAGACATGGCCTCAGAACACAAGAGACCGAAAGGTCGAGCATGAGTTGTATAATAGATACGATCAACAAGAAGATGTTCACCGATGATGACTAGTCCATCTCACGTGATGATCGGACACAACCTAGTTGACTCGGATCATGTAATCACTTAGATGACTAGAGGGATGTCTATCTGAGTGGGATTTCATAAGATGAACTTGTTTATCCTGAACATAGTCAAAAGGTTTTTGCAAATTATGTCATAGCTCGCACTTTAGTTCTACTGTTTTAGATATGTTCCTAGAGAAAATATAGTTGAAAGTTGACAGTAGCAATTATGCGGACAGTAGAAGGCTTATGTCCTTAATGCACCGCTCGGTGTGCTGGACCTTGAACATGGTCTGTGGATGTTGTGAACATCTGACATACACGTTTTGATGACTACATGATAATTCGGTATTGTTAAATGGTTTAGAATTGAGGCACCGAAGACATTTTTGAAATGTCGCAGAACATATGAGATGTTTCGAGGGCTGAAATTGGGATTTCAGGCTCGTGCCCACGTCAAGAGGTATAAGACCTCCGACGATTTTCTTAGCCTGCATAATAAGGGAGAAAATCTCAATCTTGAGCTTGTGCTCAGATCGTCTGAGTACAACAATCACTTGAATCGAGTGGGAGTTGATCTTCCAGATGAGATAGTGATGTTTCTCCAAAGACATTGCCACCAAGCTACTAGAGCTTCGTGATGAACTATAACATAACAGGGATAGATATAATGATCCTTGATCTATTCGCAATGTTCGACACCGCGAATGTAGAAATCAAGATGGAGCATCAATTGTTGATGGTTAGTGAAACCACTAATTTTAATAAGGGCAAGGGCAAGGAGGGGTACTTCATGAAACGGCAAATCAGTTGCTGCTCCAGTGAAGAAACCCAAGGTTGAACCCAAACCCGAGACTAAGTGCTTCTGTAATAAGGGGAACAGCCACTGGAGCAGAATTACCCTAGATACTTGGTAG
This sequence comes from Triticum dicoccoides, assembly GCF_002162155.2. Lineage (NCBI taxonomy): Eukaryota > Viridiplantae > Streptophyta > Magnoliopsida > Poales > Poaceae > Triticum > Triticum dicoccoides. Next base: position 524,121,668 of record NC_041391.1, on the reverse strand, counting down.
ATGAGAAGGCTGGCGAGGTCGATAGAAATATATTGGATATACATTATGTTAATGTGTACTTTACTAGTACTCCTAGTAGCACCAGGGTATTAGATACCGGTTCAGTTGCTAAGTGTTAGTAACTCGAAATAAAAGAGCTACGGAATAAACGAAGACTAGCTAAAGGTGAGATGATGATGTGTGTTGGAAGTGTTTCCAAGGTTGATGTGATCAAGCATCGCCTGCTCCGTCTACCATCGAGATTGGTGTTAAACCTAAATAATTGTTATTTGGTGTTTGCGTTGAGCATAGACATGATTGGATTATGTCTATCGCAATACGGTTATTCATGTAAGGAGAATAATGGTTACTCTATTTATTTGAATAATACCTTCAATGGTCTTGCACCTAAAAGAATGGTTCATTGAATCTCGATCATAGTGATACACATTTTCATGCCAAAAGATATAAGATAGTAATGATAGTACCACTTACTTGTGGCACTGCCATGTAAGTCATATTGGTATAAAACACATGAAGAAGCTCCATGTTGATGGATCTTTGGACTCACTCGTTTTTGAAAAGTTTGAGACATGCGAGCCATGTCTATTGGTGTATACGCATGAAGAAACTCCATGCAGATGGATCGTTTGGACTCACTTGATTTTGACTCGCTTGAGAAATGCAAATCATACCACATGGGCAAGATGACTGAAAAGCCTCGTTTTCAGTAAAATGGAACAAGATAGCAACTTGTTGGAAGTAACACATTTTGATGTGTGCAGTCCAATGAGTGCTGAGGCATGCAGTGAATATCGTTATGTTCTTACTTCACGGATGATTTAAGTAGATACTGAGTATATTTACTTGATGAAACACAAGTCTGAATTATTGAATGGTTCACGTAATTTCAGAGTGAAGTTGAATATCATCGTGACAAGAGGATAAAATGTCTATGATATGATCATAGAGATGAGTATCTGAGTTACGAGCTTTGGCACACAATTAAGACATTGTGGAAATTGTTTCACAATTAATACCGCCTGGAACACCATAATGTGATGGTGTGTCCGAACATCATATTTGCACCCTATTAGATATAGTGCGTACCATGATGTATCTTATCGAATTACCACTATCGTTCATGGGTTAGGCATTAGAGACAACCGCACTCACTTTAATAGGGCACCACGTAATTCCGTTGAGACGACACCGTTTGAACTATGGTTTGGAGAAACCTAAGTTGTCGTTTCTTAAAAGTTTGGGGCTGCGACGCTTATGTGAAAAAGTTTCAAGTTGATGAGCTCGAACCCAAAGCGGATAAAAATGCATCTTCATAGGACACCCAAAATAGTTGGGTATACCTCCTATCTCAGATCCGGAAGCAAAAGTAATTGTTTCTAGAAACGGGTCCTTTCTCGAGGAAAAGTTTCTCTCGAAAGAATTGAGTGGGAGGATGGTAGAGACTTGATGAGGTTATTGAACCATCACTTCAACCAGTGAGTAGCAGGGCACAGGAAGTTGTTCATGTGGCACCTACACCAATTGAAGTGGAAGCTGATGATAGTGATCATGATGCTTCGGATCAAGTCACTACCGGACCTCGTAGGTGGACAAGGACGCGTACTACTTTAGAGTGGTAGGCAATCCTGTCTTAGAGGTCATGTTGCTAGACAACAATGAACCTACGAGCTATGGAGAAGCGATGGTGGGCCCGGATTCCGATGAATGGCTCGAGGCCATAAAATCCGAGAGAGGATCCATGACTTTGGAAGAAATACTTGATGGTCGTAAGGCCGTCGGGTATAGATGGATTTTAAAAGGAAGACAGACAATGATGGTAAGTATCGCCATTAAGAAAGCTCGACTTGTCGTTAAGATGTTTTCCGACAAGTTCAAGGAGTTGACTACGATGAGACTTTCTCACTCATAGCGATGCTAAGAGTCTGTTGGAATTATATTAGCAATTACTGCATGATTTATGAAATCTTGCAGATAGGATGTCAAAACATTGTTTCCTCGACGATATCCTTGAGGAAAGGTTGTATGTGATACAACCAAAAGGTTTTGTCAATCCTGAAGAACGCTAACAAATATGCAAAGATCCAGCAATCCTTCTAAGGATTGGAGTAAGCATCTCGGAGTTGGAATGTATGCTTTGATGAGATGATCAAAGATTTTGGGTTTATACAAAGTTTATGAGAAACTTGTATTTCCAAAGAAGTGAGTGGGAGCACTATAGAATTTCTGATGAGTATATGTTGTTGACATATTGTTGATCAGAAATGATGTAGAATTTCTGGAAAGCATATAGGGTTATTTGAAAAGTGTTTTTCAATAGAAAACCTGGAATAAGCTGCTTGAACATTGAGCATCAAGATCTATGAGGATAGATCAAAAATGCTAAATGGTACTTTCAAATGAGCACATACCTTGACATGATCTTGAAGGTGTTCAAGATGGATCAGTCAAAGAAGGAGTTCTTGCCTGAGTTGTAAGGTATGAAGTTAAGAGTTAAAGCTCGACCACGGCAGAAGAGAGAGAAAGGACGAAGGTCGTCCCCTATGCTTCAGACGTAGGCTCTATAGTATGCTATGCTATGTACCGCACCGGAAGTGTGCCTTGCCATGAGTCAGTCAAGGGGTACAAGAATGATCCAGGAATGGATCATTGGACAGCGGTCAAAATTGTCCTTGGAGTAAATAAAGGACATGTTTCCTGATTATGGAGGTGATAAAGAGTTCGGCGTAAAGGGTTACATCGATGCAAGCTTTAACACCTGCCCGAATGACTCTGAGTAGCAAACCAGATACGTATAGTGGAGCAACCATTTGGAATAGCTCCAAGTGGAGCGTGGAAGCAGTATTTACAATATGACATAGAGAATTGCGAAATACATACGGATCTAAATGTTGCAGACCCGTTGACTAAAACCTCTCTCACAAGCAAAACATGATCAAACCCCAGAACTCATTGAGTCTTAATCACATGGTGATGTGAACTAGTTTAGTAAAACTAGTAAACTCTTTGGATGTTGGTCACATGGCGATGTGACCTGTCAATGTTAATCACATGGCGATGTGAACTAGATTATTGACTCTAGTGCAAGTGGGAGACTGTTGGAAATATGCCCTAGAGGCAATAATAAATTAGTTATTATTATTATATTTCCTTGTTCATGATAATCGTTTATTATCCATGCTATAATTGTATTGATAGGAAACTCAGATCCATGTGTGGGTACATAGACAACACCAAGTCCCTAGTAAGCCTCTAGATGACTAGCTCGTTGATCAATAGATGGTTACGGTTTCCTGACCATGGACAATGGATGTCGTTGATAACGGGATCAGATCATTAGGAGAATGATGTGATGGACAAGACCCAATCCTAAGCCTAGCACAAAGATCGTGTAGTTCGTATGCTAAAGCTTTTCTAATGTCAAGTATCATTTCCTTAGACCATGAGATTGTGCAACTCCCGGATACCGTAGGAATGCTTTGGGTGTACCAAACGTCACAACATAACTGGGTGGCTATAAAGGTGCACTACGGGTATCTCCGAAAGTGTCTGTTGGGTTGGCACGAATCGAGACTGGGATTTGTCACTCCGTGTAACGGAGAGGTATCTCTGGGCCCACTCGGTGGGACATCATCATAATGTGCACAATGTGACCAAGGGGTTGATCACGGGATGATGTGTTACGGAACGAGTAAAGAGACTTGCCGGTAACGAGATTGAACAAGGTATCAGTATACCGACGATCGAATCTCGGGCAAGTACAATACTGCTAGACAAAGGGAACTGTATATGGGATTGCTTGAATCCTTGACATCGTGGTTCATCCGATGAGATCATCGTGGAACATGTGGGAGCCAACATGGGTATCCAGATCCCGTTGTTGGTTATTGGCCAGAGAGCTGTCTCGGTCATGTCTGCATGATTCCCGAACCCGTAGGGTCTACACACTTAAGGTTCGGTGACGCTAGAGTTGTTATGGGAATTGGTGTGCAGTTACCGAGTGTTGTTCGGAGTCCCGGATGAGATCCCGGACGTCACGAGGAGTTCCGGAATGGTCCGGAGGTAAAGATTTATATATGGGAAGTCCTATTTTGGCCACCGGAAAATGTTTGGGATTTTTTGGTATTGTATCAGGAAGGTTCTAGAAGGTTCCAGAGTGGGGCCCACCAGCATGGGGGGACCCACATGAACGTGGGAAGTGGGGGCAAGGCCCCACACCCTTGGTCAAGGCGCACCAAGACCCCCCCTTAGAAGGAATAAGATCATATCTCGAAGGGGTAAGATTAAGATCCCTAAAAAGGGGGAATAACAGTCGATGGGGAAGGAAATGATGGGATTTCTTTCCTCCCACCTTTGCTAACGCCCCAATGGACTTGGAGGGCAACAAACCAGCCCCCTCAACCCCTATATATAGTGGGGAGGCGCATGGGAGCTTCACCCTTGCCCCTGGCGCAGCCCTCTCCTTCCCCAACACCTCCTCCTTCGTAGTAGTGCTTGGCGAAGCCCTGCCGGAGAACTGCAAGCTCCACCACCACGCCGTCGTGCTGCTGGAGCTCTCCCTCAACTTCTCCTCTCCCCTTGCTGGATCAAGAAGGAGGAGACGTCCCCGGGCTGTACGTGTGTTGAACGTGGAGGTGCCATCCGTTCGGCACTAGGATCTCCGGTGATTTGGATCACGATGAGTACGACTCCTTCAACCTCGTTCTCTTGAACGCTTCCGCTTAGCGATCTACAAGGGTATGTAGATGCACTCCCCTCTCTCTCGTTGCTAGTTTCTCCATAGATAGATCTTGGTGACTCATAGGAAAATTTTGAATTTCTGCTACGTTCCCCAACACGCGCCCCCTGTCTCGTGGGCCCCTCGGGTGGCCACCGACGTACTTCTTCCTCCTATATAAGCCTACGTACCCCGAAAACATCCAGGGAGCACCCGAAACACAATTTCCACTGCCATAACCTTCTGTATCCGCGAGATCCCATCTTGGAGCCTTCGCCGGCGCTCCGCCGGAGGGGGAATCGACCATGGAGGGCTTCTACATCAACACCATATCCCTTCCGATGAGTTGTGAGTAGTTTACCACAGACCTTCGGGTCCATAGTTATTAGCTAGATGGCTTCTTCTCTCTTTTTGGATCTCAATACAATGTTCTCCCCCTCTCTTGTGGAGATCTATTCGATGCAATCTCTTTTTGCGGTGTGTTTGTCGAGATCCGATGAATTGTGGGTTTATGATCAAGTTTATCTATGAAGAATATTTGAATCTTCTCCGAATCCTTTTATGTATGATTGAGTTATCTTTGCAAGTCTCTTCGAATTATCAGTTTGGTTTGGCCTACTAGATTGATCTTTCTTGCCATGGGAGAAGTGCTTAGCTTTGGGTTCAATCTTGCGGTGTCCTTACCCAGTGACAGAAAGGGTTGCAAGGTACGTATTGTATTGTTGCCATCGAGGATAAAAAGATGGGGTTTATATCATATTGCATGAGTTTATCCCTCTACATCATGTAATCTTGCTTAAGGCGTTACTCTGTTCTTATGAACTTAATACTCTAGATGCAGGCAGGAGTCGGTCGATGTGTGGAGTAATAGTAGTAGATGCAGGCAGGAGTCGATCTACTTGTTGCGGACATGATGCCTATATACATGATCATGCCTAGATAATCACATAACTATTCGCTTTTCTATCAATTGCTCAACAGTAATTTGTTCACCCACCGTAATACTTATGCTATCTTGAGAGAAGCCTCTAGTGAAACCTATGGCCCCCGGGTCTATCTCTTATCATATTTGTTTCCAATCTACTTTTATTTGCATCTTTACTTTTTGCGTCTATATTATAAAATACCAAAAATATATTTATCTTATCATACTATCTCTATCAGATCTCACTTTTGCAAGTGGTCGTGAAGGGTTGACAACCCCTTTATTGCGTTGGTTGCGAGTTCTTTGTTTGTTTGTGTAGGTGCGTGGGACTTTTGAGGAGCCTCCTACTGGATTGATACCTTGGTTCTCAAAAACTGAGGGAAATACTTACGCTACTCTGATGCATCACCCTTTCCTCTTCAAGGAAAACCAACGCAAGCTCAAGACGTAGCAAGAAGGATTTCTGGCGCCATTTCCAGGGAGGTCTTCGCTCAAGTCAAGACATACCAAGTACCCATCACAAACCTATCTCCCTCGCATTTACATTATTTGCCATTTGCCTCTCGTTTTCCTCTCCCCCACTTCACCCTTGCTGTTTTATTCGCCCTCTCTTTCCCAATCTCCTCCTCTCTCTTTCGCTTGCCTTTTTCTGTTTGCTTGTGTGTTGGATTACTTGTTGCTACTAAAGTGGAAAGGTGGATGAACTTATGAAGTTGTTTGCTACTAAAAATACTCCTCTTGATCCCAATGATATGCCTTTGTCTACTTTGGTTGAAAATAATAATGAATGTATGGATGTGAATTTTGTTGGTACGAATAGTTTTGGAAACAACGCTTATAGAGGAAACTTTAATTCTAGACCGTTCCCTAGTAATTCCTCTAATAAATATGGAAATTCCTACGATAATTCTTATGATAATTTTAATAAGATGCCCTCTGATTTTGAGAATAGTGTGAAAGAATTTATGATTTCTCAAAAGAATTTTAATGCCTTGCTTGAAGAAAAATTGCTCAAAGTTGATGATTTGGCTATGAACGTTGATAGACTTTCGATTGATGTTGATTCTCTTAAACTTAGATCTTCTTCCCCTAAGCATGATATCAATGAGTCTCTCAAAGTAATGAGAATTTCCATTGATGAGTGCAAGGAAAGAACCACTAGATTGCATGCTAAGAAAAATAGCTTTATAAAAGCGTGTTCTTCTAGTTTCCATGAAAATAATGATGAGGATCTTAAAGTTATTGATGCGTCTCCTATTAGATCTATGTTTTGCAATATGAATCTTGATAATTATGGGAATGATGATGAGTCAACTTTACCTAGAAAGCGTCCCAAGAATTCGGAGTTTTTAGATCTTAATGCTAAATTTGGTAAAAGTGGGATTGGAGAGGTCATGACTTTAAATAGTATTGAACCCACTATCTCGGATTTCAAGGAATTTGATTATGATAATTGTTCTTTAGAAGGTTGTATTTCCTTGTTGCAATCCATTGTTAATTCTCCTCATGCTTATAGTCAAAATAAAGCTTTTACCAAACATATTGTTGATGCCTTGTTGCAATCTTATGATGAAAAACTTAATTTGGAAGTTTCTATACCTAGAAAACTTAATGATGAGTGGGAACCTAATATAAAGATTAGAATTAAATATCATGAATGTTTTGCTTGTGTGATTTGGGTGCTAGTGTTTCCACGATTCCGAAAACTTTATGCGATATTCTAGGTTTCCATGATCTTGATGATTGCTCTTTAAATTTGCACCTTGCGGATTCCACCATTAAAAAGCCAATGGGAAGGATCAATGATGTTCTCATTATTGCAAGTAGAAATTTGGTTCCCGTAGATTTTATCGTTCTTGATATAGATTGCAATCTTTCTTGCCCTATTATTCTTGGTAGACCTTTCCTTAGAACGATTGGTGCGATTATTGATACGAAGGAAGGGAATATTAGATTCCAATTTCCATTAAAGAAAGGCATGGAGCACTTTCCAAGAAAGAAAGTCAAATTACCTTATGAATCTATCATGCGAGCTACTTATGAATCAAGTGCCAAAGATGGCACTACTTAGATCTATCTTCGCTTTTATGCCTAGCTAGGGGCGTTAAACGATAGCGCTAGTTGGGAGGCAACCCAATTTTCTTTGTGTTTTTTGTTTTTGTTCCTGATTAATAATAAATTTTGCATCTACCTTCTGTTTAGATGTGTTTTTATCTTTTAATTAGTGTTTGTGCCAAGTAGAACCTATAGGATAACCTATGATGATAGTTGATTTGATCCTGCTGAAAAACAGAAACTTTGCGCTCACCAGAAAAAAATCAATAAATCACAGAAACGTGCTTTGGCATTGATTCGTTTTGATGCTGATCAATAAATAAATTTTCCAGTAATTCCTATTTTGGTAGGATTTTTAGAGTTCCATAAGTTTGCATTAGTTACAGATTGCTACAGACTGCTCTGTTTTTGACAGATTCTGTTTTTCGTGTGTTGTTTGCTTATTTTGATGCATCTATGGCTAGTAAAATAGTTTATAAACCATAGAGAAGTTGGAATACAGTAGGTTTAATACCAAAATAAATAAAGAATGAGTTCATTACAGTACCTTATGTGGTGGTTTTGTTTTCTTTCACTAACGGATCATATAAGATTTCCTATTGAGTTTTGTGTTGTGAACTTCTCAAGTTTTGGGTAAAGCTTTTATGGACTATGGAATAAGGAGTGGCAAGAGCCTAAGCTTGGGGATGCCCAAGGCACCCCAAGATATTCAAGGATAGCCAAAATCCTAAGCTTGGGGATGCCCCGGGAAGGCATCCCCTCTTTCGTCTTCGTTCATTGGTAACTTTACTTGGAGCTATATTTTTATTCGCCACATGATATGTGGTTTGCTTGGAGCGTCGTGTATTATATTAGTCTTTGCTTTTTAGTTTACCACAATCATCCTTGCTGTACACACCTTTTGGTAGAAGCCTATTTGATTAGAATTTATTAGAATTTGCTATGTGCTTCACTTATATCTTTTGAGCTTGATAGTTTTTGCTCTAGTGCTTCACTTATATCTTTTAGAGCAAGGCGGTGGCTTGATTTTATAGAAATTTCTAGTCTCTCATGCTTCATTTATATTATTTTGAAAGTCTTTTATAACAGCATGGTATTTTCTTTGGTTATAAATTTGGTCCTAGAATGATGAGCATCCAAGTTGGGTATAATAAAAACTATCATAGAAATTGAATTGGATGCTATGATCAATTTGTTGGTTGATGATTGTTTTGAGATATAAAGGTAGTAATGTTAGGTTCATGCTAGTGGATAATTATGAAATTGAGAAATACTTTTGTTGAAGTTGGCAAGTCCCATAGCATGCACGTATGGTAAAAGTTGTGTGACAAATTTGTTGCATGAGGTGCTCTTTTGGTTGTCTTCCTTATGAGTGGCAGTCGGGGACGAGCGATGGTCTTTTCCTACCAATCTATCCCTCTTGGGGCATGCGTAGTATTACTTTGCTTCGAGGGCTAAGTAGACTCTTGCAATAAGTATATGAGTTCTTTATGACTAATGTGAGTCCATAGATATACACACACTCATCCTTCCACTTGGCCAACCTTTCTTATTATCGCGCAAATCTCGCCGGTATTAAACCCATTATTTACCTTCCTCAAAACAGCCACCATACCTACCTATCATGGCATTTCCATAGCCATTCCGAGATATATTGCCATGCAACTTTCCACCGTTCCGTTTATTATGACACATTTCATCATTGTCATATTGCTTTTTGCATGATCATGTAGTTGACATCGTATTTGTGGCAGGGCCACCTTCATAATTTTCATACATGTCACTCTTGATTCATTGCATATCCCGGTACACCGCCGGAGGCATTCATATAGAGTCATATCTTGTTCTAGCTTTGAGTTGTAATTCTTGAGTTGTAAATCCATAAAAGTGTGATGATCTTCATTATTAGAGCATTGTCTTAGTGAGGAAAGGATGATGAAGACTATGATTCCCCCACAAGTCGGGATGATACTTTGGACTTTACAAAAAGGAAAAAAAAGAGAAAGGCCAAAAAAAAGAGGCCAAAGAAAAAAAAAGAAAAAAAAGAAAAAAAAGGAGAAAAAGAAAAAAATGAGAGAAAAAGAGAGAAGGGACAATGCTACTATCTCCTTTTCCACACTTGTGCTTCAAAGTAGCACTATGATCTTCATGATAGAGAGTCTCATATATTGTCACTTTCATATACTAGTGGGAATTTTTCATTATAGAACTTGGCTTGTATATTCCAATGATGGGCTTCCTCAAAATGCCCTAGGTCTTCGTGAGCAAGCAAGTTGGATGCACACCCACTTAGTTTCTTTTGTTGATCTTTCATATATTTATAGCTCTAGTGCATCCGTTGCATGGCAATCCCTACTCACTCACAATTATATCTATTGATGGGCATCTACATAGCCCGTTGATACGCCTAGTTGATGTGAGATTATCTTCTCCCCCTTTTTGTCCTTACAACCACCACCATTTACCACCATAGTGCTATGTCCATGGCTTGCGCTCATGTATTGCATAAGAGTTGAAAAAAGCTGAAGCGCATTAAAAAGAATGAACCAATTGCTCGGCTCGTCATCGGGGTTGTACATGATGGGAGTATTTTGTGTAACGGAAATGAAGCATGGCCTAACTATATGATTTTGTAGGGATAAGCTTTCTTTGGCTATGCTATTTTGACAGGACATGATTATTTGTTAGTATGCTTCGAAGTATTATTATTTTTATGTTTTATAAGATTTTATCTTGAATCATTTGGATCTGAACATTCATGCCACATTAAAGAAAATTACATTGAGAATTATGCTAGGTAGCATTCCACATAAAAAATTCTCTTTTTATCATTTACCTACTCGAGGACGAGCAGGAATTAAGCTTGGGGATGCTTGATACGCCTCCAACGTATCTATACTTTTAATTGTTCCATGCTATTATATTACTCCTTTTGGATGTTTATGGGCTTTATTTTATACATTTATATCATTTTTGGGACTAACCTACTAATCGGAGGCCCAGCCCGTATTGCTGTTTTTTTTTGCCTATTTCAGTATTTCAAAGAAAAGGAATATCAAACGGAGTCCAAACGGAATGAAACCTTCGGAGGCGTGATTTTTGGAATGAAAGTGATACATAGGACTTGGAGTGCAAGTCAAGAAGCAGCCGAGGCGGCCACAAGATAGGAGGGCACGCCCCCCCTTATAGGGCGCGCCCCCTGTCTCGTGGGCCCCTCGGGCAGCCACCGACGTACTTCTTCCTCCTATATAAGCCTATGTACCACGAAAACATCCAGAGAGCACCCGAAACACAATTTCCACCGTCGTAACCTTCTGTATCCGCGAGATCCCATCTTGGAGCCTTCGTCGGCGCTCCGCCGGAGGGGGGATCGACCATGGAGGGCTTCTACATCAACACCATATCCCTTCCGATGAGTTGTGAGTAGTTTACCACAGACCTTCGGGTCCATAGTTATTAGCTAGATGGCTTCTTCTCTCTTTTTGGATCTCAATACAATGTTCTCCCCCTCTCTTGTGGAGATCTATTCGATGTAATCTCTTTTTGCGGTGTGTTTGTCGAGATCCGATGAATTGTGGGTTTATGATCAAGTTTATCTATGAATAATATTTGAATCTTCTCTGAATTCTTTTATGTATGATTGAGTTATCTTTGCAAGTCTCTTCGAATTATCAGTTTGGTTTGGCCTACTAGATTGATCTTTCTTGCCATGGGAGAAGTGCTTAGCTTTGGGTTCAATCTTGCGGTGTCCTTACCCAGTGACAGAAAGGGTTGCAAGGCACGTATTGTATTGTTGCCATCGAGGATAAAAAGATGGGGTTTATATCATATTGCATGAGTTTATCCCTCTACATCATGCCATCTTGCTTAAGGCGTTGCTCTGTTCTTATGAACTTAATACTCTACATGCAGGCAAGAGTCGGTCGATGTGTGGAGTAATAGTAGTAGATGCAAGCAGGAGTCGGTCTACTTGTTGCAGACGTGATGCCTATATACATGATCATGCCTAGATAATCTCATAACTATTCGCTTTTCTATCAATTGCTCGACAGTAATTTGTTCCCCACTGTAATACTTATGCTATCTCGAGAGAAGCCTCTAGTGAAACCTATGCCCCCCGGGTCTATCTCTTATCATATTTGCTTCCAATCTACTTTTATTTGCATCGTTACTTTTTGCATCTATATTGTAAAATACCAAAAATATATTTATCTTATCATATTATCTCTATCAGATCTCACTTTCGCAAGTGGCCGTGAAGGGATTGACAACCCCTTTGTTGCGTTGGTTGTGAGTTCTTTCTTTGTTTGTGTAGGTGCGTGGGACTTTTGAGGAGGCTCCTACTGGATTGATAACTTGGTTCTCAAAAACTAAGGGAAATACTTACGCTACTCTGCTGCATCAGCCTTTCCTCTTCAAGGAAAACCAACGCAAGCTCAAGACGTAGCACTGCCATCGAGGCTCTCCTGCAGGCGGAACCGGATGTCGTGGATGTGAACCGGGCGGCGGAGGCTCAACTTGAGGCGGAGCGCGTGGATGCCGCTGTCATCGAGGCCCTCCTGCAGGCGGAACCGGACGTCCTGGACTTGAACCGGGCGGCAGAGGCTCGACTCGACGCAGAGGCACGGATGCCGCTCTCATCGATGCCCTCCTGCAGGCGGAACCGGACATCCTGGACTTGAACCGGGCGGCGGAGGCTCGACTCGACGCGGAGCGCACAGATGCCGCTGCCATCGAGGCCCTCCTACAGGCGGAACCGGACGTCCTCGACTTGAACCGGGCTGTGCTCTCGTCCATGTAGAGCGCCCGCATGCTCCGCTTGAATGAGTAGCTGGAGGCCAAGGACAACCACGGTGCGGAGACACACGTCGGCAGCTACGGCTGGTTCGCGTTGGCAGCCAAAGATGACGAGGTCATCTCTTTTCGCAAACAGTGATAGTTTTTCTTTATGTTGTTGTTTTTATGGATCTTTTGTTGTGTAGAAACATATATTTGTTATGCAAGTCGCCTGACTTGGGTCAGTCTACCATTTTAGCCGGTTGGATGAATATCCTACGTCTCCTAACCCTTCTTTCCTTCTTTCTCACCTCTTCTTCTTCCCCAACAGACCACCGCACGGGCTGTAGGGATACTCCCCAACATGCGGTTGGATAAACATACTCTATGAACGAAAATTATGTGTCAGCGATAGGATGGCTGAGTTTGGTTTGTTCACATGCGACAACACGTGTCATTGAGGGTGCGTTCCCTTGGTTGGGTTTGCGGCATGCAAGAGCGACTGTGTGAGGGTGTGGTGCGACCGCGGCGTGCAGGAGCGACCGTGTGCGGGTGCGGTGCGACCGCGACAACCATGCGCAAGTGTACCTCCTTTTCATTTTGAAAACTTTATGAAAGCTTGGCAAAAATGTGTGGTGAAGTTTGGCAATGCAAGGCCTAGACCCAATCAGGATAAGTACGTACGTACTAGGAGTACTAGTGTTAAAAAAGAAAGGCAGGGTTTTCCTTCACGGGATTTAATCGATACAAATCCTCGTTTCACGTGTCAATTAATGCGTATATTTTTCTCCAAAGACCAAAGAGCTAACCATCTCACTCCTCATCGCTTGATTAATGCAGCGCCATGCAAACCAACCTTCTCACTTCCGCTTGCATGCATGGGATATTAATGTCCTTGGTTGCTAGTACGAGGCAAACCCCATCAATTTTGCCTCGATTAGTGTTAGTGGCCTTTTGCAAATTGTAATTTTGATATACTGGCCTTGTGTACAAAAAAAATGGAGGTAGTAACTATATTTGACTTCCTTCCCCATTGCAGTGACATCGACGATATCTTTTTTTTGTGGTTTGGCGAAGTGCGTTCGACGGAGAACACCATTGAGGGAGACCACGGTAAGTCATTCGGAAGTGCCGCCTGCAAGCCAAGACAACCGCCTTATTTGCATCCAGGAAGTCCGTTGAACCAAAGGACTAGTACTACTAGGAGTACACAATAGCGTCGTCCGTCCAGCTTAGTGCGGTGAGATGGTTTCTCGAAGAAGACGATGGAGAAGCGGAGTCAGCGAAGAGTGAAATGATGGTTGCTTCGTCCGTGCTTTTGTGATTTGACGCCTCACTGCTTTGTGATTTGTGATAGAAGGGACAGGGGAGTAGACTCTATGCTCTATACTGTACTACATGCATCCAAGCATGGGAAAAAGAGGAGAGACGTTGCATTTGTCTATTCCTTCAATCAATCAATCGGGGAGCTTCGGTTCCATCTTTTTGGCTTTGGCAACACCGTCCACAATGGTTCCCACGATGCCAAAAGCTATTTTCACATTTGGCTACACATTCTGGATGCCCTTAACCGTACCACTTGGTTTTGCTCCCGTGTGCTATCTATACAAATCTCAATTATATTGATCTAAAAAATTATAGAATCAAGATTAGTAAAAAGGAGGTGATTTTGCTGCGCGGATGGCGGGGAAGGTTTCTTATTTTCAGAGGACGTTGTCCTGGCGGTTTGCTAACATGCGGTCCCATGTGTCAGTGCTTTACCAAGCCGATCCGCGTCCCACATGAGGCAGAACAACGGCAGAAGCAACACGTGGTTAAGTTGAAGAAGATGAGGGAGAAGCGGATTCAGTAACGAGTGAAATGATGGTTGCTTCATCCCTGCAACTTCTTTTTTTAGCATTATTACTTCGTCCCTCCAACTTAACTATGGAAAGGTGCAGCTTTGTGATTTGACGCCTCATTGCTCATTACTACGTCGGCGCCATGACTGGGGTGCTTCACCCCGGCTACTCTGCACTGTATTCCGGTATGGCACGTGGACCCGGTAGCTTGATGTCCCACATGTCGGTGAAAGGGACTAGAATATTTATGAAAGCGAGCACTCCACTCTTACGACGGAGGAGTACATGACACGACGGCCCAGTGAACAGTCACTTGTAATGTATAGTACTATAGTTTGCTGTTTCGCACGATCCATCGATACAAACCCGATTAAACAGGAAAGGGCGGGATTTTTCCCGTGCGGTAGATGATACTAGCCATACATTTCAAAGGCAATTTTAATGCATGCAAATTGAATAATTGTAAGTAACAATATGATATCTAGTAAAACTAAAAACACATATGATTTGTTTTGTTAGAGTAGTAGTAGTGCTGTATTGCATAGTTGTTAGATGTAACATGCGCGAACGTGTAGAGATATAGTTTTGGAGGGCCTACAGAGAGAAAAGCGTAATACAGTTACCGAACTTCAGAATAAGCTGATTATGGTCACTATATACATTTTGCGGTGATTATACGGTCACTTGCTCACGGTTCAGCATCGGATTGCACTGTGATGACCGACCAAATAGTCTGTGTGGCGCCATGTTGACTAGTTAAATTGACCACGTTCCTTGTGGGTCCCACCTGTCAGTTCGCATAGGGAAAAGGTCAGATAAACACAAATTTACGCAGGCGCGACAAGACTCCAACCTGTGCGCGGGAATCACTTGGTTGTGTATGTGTCTGTCAGGGCCTGATGTGTGCGCATGCACGTGTAGGTTGAGCACTTGAGCGTGAGAGTGTGTGTTGGTCGTGTGGTGTACTGGTGTGTGCATGCATGCGTGCGTGTGTGCGTGTGAGTGTTGCGTGCGTGCGTGGCTGCGTGTGTACGTGTGAGTGTTGCATATACCTGGCCATACCTCGGGCCGGGCCAGGCCTAGCCAAGCCCGACGAAAAAAACCCTGGCCCGAGCCCGGCCCGGCCCGACCATCGGGCCTGTTTTCTGGGCCCGAACACATCAAAGCCCGTCGGGCTCCGGGCCGGCCCGGCCCGACCTTCAGAGAAATGCAAAAACGAGGGCCCAGCCCGACTTGGCCCGGCCTTCGGGGTCAAAATCTAGGCCCGAGCCCGGCCCGGGGGCAGCGTCGGGCCGGGTCGGGTCGGGCTTTTTTCGGGTCGGGTCGGGCTTTTTTCGGACCGGGCCGGGCTTCCCATGGCCAGGTATAGTGTTGCGTGCGTGCGTGGGTGCATGTTTTTGTGTGAGTGTTGCGTGGATGCAGTTCATGTGCATGTGTGCGTGTGTGTATAATCACCACACTGGATCCTGTGTGTTAAAACAAACGGCTCAACATACCAATACAAGGCCACTTTGTCCGTTGTGCCCGCGGTCATGACTTCGAACCACCGTCCAAATATTTTTTTGTCATTTGTTTTCATTCTTACTAGCAAGATGCCTGTGCGTTGCACGTAACATCAAGATGCATTTGTATGACTAGTTTATCTTGTGAGAGAAAAGGATGAACGAGGAAAGGCCTTATTTGCAAATGTGGAGAGCTGTGTGGGTACCTTTTTGCAAAATTGCCATAGTTTCTTTCTTATCCATCAGATATAAATCGGACGGCCTATATTGCAGGATGGCAGGCACACCATCATCACCAACTCTGTTTTTTTATAAGAGTGTATTTTATGTATTATATAAGAGTGTAGATGTAGAGTAGATACAAGTCGACAGGTGGGCACGATGGTAGTGAGATAATGTGATGCAACACTAGAGGTGCCACGTGGAGCGTTTAACTGGTCAACTAGTCATGTCATGAGCAAATACAGAGTTGTACGGTGAGCCCGTGACTGTATAATAACCACTAAACATAAATGGTGACCGTAATGAGTGGATTCTGAAGTCCAATGTATGTATCGTGTGTTCGCTTCAAATACAATGATCGTCATTGCATATATCCCAAGAGAAAGATGAAACATGCGTGAATTTTCTGGGGGCTTACTTTTAGAGGACCTGGAGATAGTTTTAAGTGAATATGTGAAAGGGGCGTACATGGGGGGTATGCGATGGAGAGAGAGATGCTATTCGTTTCTCTTTATTATGACTAACTTTGTATATAGTATAAAAATATACAAATTCACAGTGCGGAATAAATATCATTATGGGCACCATGCAATGCAAATTAGCGTTCGTACTCCTCCATATAACTTTGTAATGTTGTATATATGTAGAAACTCTAAAATAATTTTTTGGCCACACTTTATTCAAAAGGAATGTTGTATGCGAAATAAACGTGAAGAGAGGGCTTTTTAGATCAATGGGGTATGTGATGTAACATGTGTGAATGTGTAGTTGATGCATTTGGCGGGGCCTAGAGAGGTATGTGTGTGTATTACGTATTCGAGAGAGGCATGGATAGAGGGGCCGAC
>NC_041391.1:524085210-524104225 GCF_002162155.2 Triticum dicoccoides | reverse complement strand
GATAGCACGAGAAATAAGAGTGGTCTAGAGAGAGAGAGATGAATATGACGTCACGATGAGAGATTCCATTCCCTTGAGTGTGTATATGCAAGGGGGGATAGAGGCACCAGGAGAATTTTTGTGTGTGTGTGGTCTTTGTGCTGGTATGTGTGGGTGTGAGAAGATAATGAGACGTGGGGGCATAGGGTGTGTCACCGCATGAGGTCCGGTTGGTCGAGGTGAGGCCCTTCGTTCGGTTCCGTCCTGCGCCACATTGGTCGGCCCGTGACGCATTTAGGAAGACCCATGGATGACTAGTCGTACAAGGCAAAGATAGCAGAATTGTGAAGGACTCTGTGTCCACTGACAAAGCCGGCTAGGATTTGTAACCCTATGTTCTCGGACTAAGGTAACCCCTTTACCTCTGTTATTACTATTCATCCAACCTAACTTTAAGGGGCATCCTATAGAATGCTCTGCTAGAATCATACTCGTCGATTAGGAAGAGAGGTGTGAGACAATGCGTGAGAGACATGCCTAAAGATAATGTGCGTACATGAGGCACGTAGGCAGGTCCATGTATATAGAAAGGGTCGATGGGGATTGTGCGTGTGTATGTTTGCGAGAGGAAGAGTGCTTGTGATAAAGGTTAGTGAAAACAGTTGTAAATGGTTACAAGGGGGAGGGAGGGGTTATATCTAGAGCATGTGTGCGAGAAAGACACCTCGGGAGAGAGTGTGTGAGCATGTGTCAGAGACCGCCGATGGAGAGTGAAACTACACATAAAAGACTGTTGTACATATTGATTAAAGATATAAATTGTATCCAAATATTAGGATGGGATCATGATATTTGCAATTGGCGTAAGGAGCGGCCATTGATCCATTAGACATCTAGATTCTATCAAATTTGAGCATGTCTATGTTATTATTCGACACAATTGATCCACATAGTTAGTATATTAAACTGCAGACAATGCATCGCTTTAGAAATCGAATATAAAAGTGAGTATAGTTCATGTTGTGTGTGTAAAGCACATTATACATACGAAAGTTACACAATGAACATTATAAATAGCTACCTGTGAACTAGCATACATTTGAATTCAACTTAAGGTGGTTTAAAAAATCGAATTCAACATGAAGTCCATTAAATTATTTGAATTTGATATCATGGCATTTGTAAACCATACCTAAATTATGGGGGCACCAATCTTTGCTCTGATTTTGCACATAACAACATACATAGTCGTGTACAAAATAGATTCAAATTTAGCTCCTCCATCCCAAAATAATCGTAGTTATAGGATTTTCAAGTGTCAAAATTTCAAAAAGAAGCGGATAATTTAATGAGGTTTTCAAACATACAAGGTCAAATATAACATTGTCTATTTAGGTCAATCCTCATAGTTCAAGAGTACTCTAAATGTGAATGCTTGTGTTTCAAAATTTCGAATGAAGCGCCAAAAGAGCCTCTACTCGCCTTGAAACAGCGTGAGACCAATGTTTGGTAGTACAAGGAAATTACTTTTCTAATAACTCCGACCCGTGAAACCTACCGACCCGACGTCCAAAGGTCTAAACCGGGGTAGGTTTGTAGCTTCATCTAGACGCCACGCAACCGCCTCCGAAAAACATTCATACACAATGGCCGCCTAAGCACACATGCGCGCGGCCGAAATCGCTCCCGCCCACTATTTGGGACACCTGGGATTACCATCCTACCCCCGACCCGCAGTAGGTCCGAAATTTAAGAGGGGGGAAAAGTTTGTACTTTCCCCAAATTTCAAACAAGCGTGTCCCATCTTCTGTTCAAAAAAGCCAAAAACAAGCGCGTCCCAGACTGAAACATGGTCCCCTCCACCCGTCCGATTCCCCATTCGTACTCCGTGGGCGCCAAAACTACCTCTCCACCAGCCGCGAAACCCCGGCGTCCTCCGTCTGCCACCCCATCCCACCCATCAACCACCGCCCTCCTCCATCACGCTGGAGCCGATACCCCGATGTAGTCGTCCACCGCAACCTCAACCGCAATGCCCTCCACGGCTAGTACTTGAAGCCGAGGACGAGCCGTCCGTACCCGAGCCAGTTCAACCACGCTGTCCTGCGCCTCACCGCTGTCGCTCCAACTTCGCCACCCTCCACCACACCGGAGTTGTTCCTGCTACGCCATCCTTCGCCGCCTCGGATCTGCTTCCCCTCCACCGACATACGGCCATGGCAACACAATCAACAATTTGGCCATGGGTTCGTCCAAGCCTGCACCCTCCAGAACATCGGTTTCCCTGGTAAAAAGAAGAAGATCAGCGCGAAATGTGGAGGTGACCACACCGGCAACCGAAAATGGTACTCCTCTTCCCTTATTCGTGCAAATCTTACGTGTCTGCTTGCACAGTATTCATCCCACAAAAGACACTAGTTGACCGCTTCTTCTTGATACTAGATGTTCCTAGTAACTCGCGATGCACAAGGTTTCTCCTCATATACTATTTCACCTTAGCTAGAGGTCCGTCGCCCCCCTGAATTTCAATTTCTGGCCAGTTGATTCCCAATTAAAGGAAGCATTCCCCGGCGTAACAGGCGCTAGTACGCCTATTACACCGGGGAAGCAATGCCTTGGTGTTTATCTTAGGGGCGTGTGCGGCCTAGAGCTACTGGCGCCCGATCTGGAGGTCGACCGGGATTAAAGGGATGGCCTAGGGGCGCTGCCAAGCACGGCGGTGGTGTGAGGTCGAGGGGAGGGAGGGGCGGCGGAGGCAGGGGTCTGTGCCGGTGGTCGCTGGCAGTTCGAGAAAGATCGTCAACAGTGACTGGCGGGAGGTAGACGAAGGCCATCTGCCCGTTCCTTATAGATTGGATGGTTCATTAAAAAAATGGACTGACCTATTTATTTTTAGTCGCCTGTTATCTTAGATATGACCAGATGTGGTGGTGTGCTGGAGGAGTACCTGCATTTCCTGTGCTCATATATTACAAAATCATACGGAGTAGAATCTGATTTTGTTTGCCATGCAATGTTGTAGAGCTATCATATGTCTCCTGTCATTTATTTTTCAGCCACCTGGTATCTGCTACTTTTACAGTGCACTAGTTCTGCACACACTTCACCCATACTCTCACTATTGTGTTTTTATGCAAGGGTACTTCAGAGTTTGCCGAAAGAGAAGC
The DNA here is from genome assembly GCF_002162155.2 of Triticum dicoccoides. Taxonomy (NCBI): domain Eukaryota; kingdom Viridiplantae; phylum Streptophyta; class Magnoliopsida; order Poales; family Poaceae; genus Triticum; species Triticum dicoccoides. Next base: position 524,101,079 of record NC_041391.1, on the reverse strand, counting down.
CAAAAATAAAGAGAGAAGTTGAACCAGCTTTCTTCGCGGTTAGGCACGACACATTACAGTGCTATAAGGGGTGCAGTGTCAGCAGATGGAGACGGTAAACGTAGATCTGGAGTTGATGACCTCGCTCGCAATGAACCACCATCCTAGGTGCTTGCTTTAACTTCATGGTGTCATATGTGGTTGCATGTTCCATATGGTGTCTAGCTTGTGTTTGAAAGGAAAGATATTTTTTACATGAACCACCATCCCGTGAGCACCAGAAGACAAATATCTAGTTAGGGCACTGGCCGAGCTAGTGACAAGCCCAACAATGATAAGCATCACCTGGAAGCCAACTAAAAAGCTACGATGGTGGCGAGGCAGCCCGCCTCCCACCAGGCTCTCAGGTCCTAGATGATCATGCTCACCACTCCAGCTGGATGTCTAGCTTGTATTGCTTTCAATTTGGTTAAATTGCATCTGCTTAGCTTACACATTATACCTTTGAATATGGCATGCCTTTCTGTTTTTGGTACATACTGGTACATCTGTGTATTAACCATGTTCTTACATCAAACTAATTTTCTTGTGTATCCATCATCAATCACTTATGATGAGGCAGGCAGGCAAGGGGACTACTCCTCATTTAAAGAATGCAGCGTGAGCCTCCCGACATGATTCTCAAGAAACAGAAATGCTAGATGAAGATAGTGAACGTAGCTCTGTAGTTGATTACAACATTTCCCCTACACTAGCATCGCAGGTGCTTGCTCTAACTTGGCGGCGTGATATGTGGTTGCATGTTGCATATGGTGTCTAGATTGTAATTCTTCCAATCTGGTTAAACTACATGTGCTAGTATGCTTAGCTTATACATTATACATCTGTCTATTAAGTATATAGTACATCTGTCTATTAAGCATGTCCTTACATAAAACTATTGTTTTTTTTGTATCCCGCATCAATCAATATGATGAGACACCTTTAGTATATGCAGTGCGATATTAGTTGCATTTTTCATATGATTTATAGCATGTGTTGCTTCTAATTTGTTGAAATTCCATTTATGATGGGACACTTTTAACTTGGCAGAGTCATATTGGTTGCATCTTTCATGTGGTGTCTAGCTTGCATTGCTTCTTATTTGCTGGAATGGTTTCTGCTTAGTTTACACAAACAGTTGTGAACATGCCATGCTGTCCTATTTTTCGTACATATTCCATCCTGGTATCATGTGTTTGCCTTACATCAAAGTAGTGATCGTCAGTATCATGCATGAATGAGTTCTGAAGAGAGAATTTTATTGCTTTTTCTTGTTGGTTTTACTTGACAATTCAAAATCAATAAAGCGCAAGGAAGTTAGCAAGGCAGCGGATAAAGGTGCTCCTTCCGAACGGAGGGCCTCTACAGTTTCTACTCCTCCACACCCCCAAGATGATTTCCAAGACAACACATGCATAGACACTCAACAAAGCTGTGTTTATGATGAGCACGTCTCCCCTAGTGCACCATCACCGGTGCTCCCTCTATCTTGGCACTGTTATATGTGGTTGCATGTTATGTGTGATGTAGCTTGTATTGCTTCTAATTTTGTTGGATTCCATCTGCTTACTTTACACATTATACTTGAATAAGACATGTGTTCCTATTTCTAGAACATACAATATTTGTCTATCACACCATGTTCTTACATCAAATTACTACTGTTGTGTAACCTGCAACAATCACTTATCATAAGACACGTTTGACTTCAGAGTGTGGTATAGGTTACATCTCACATTCTTTTCTAGCTTGTACTACTAATTTGTTGAAATGGCACTTATGACGAGACAATTTTAACTTGGTAGAGTGATATTCGTTGCATCTTTCATATGGTGTCTAGCTTTCATTACTTCTAATTTGTTGAAATGCCTTCTCCTTACTTTACACATCATAAGCTGTGAATATGCAATGGCACTAATGACGAGAGACCTCTAACATGGTAGTGTGATGTTGTTTGCATCTTGCATATGATTTATTTCTTGTACTGCTTCACATTTGTTTAAATTCCATTTATGATGAGACACTGTTAACTTGGCAGAGCGATATTTGTAGCATCTTTCATAAGGTGTCTACCTTCCATTGCATTGCTTCTAATTTGGTGAAATGTCTTCTTCTTAGTTTACACATCATAGTTCTAGTTATCTCTTCCATCCTGTTTTTCATACATATTACATCCTCCTATCATGTGGTTGTCTAACATCAAAGTTCAGTTCGTCTGCATCACGCATCAATTTGTTCTGAAGAACTAAATTGTTATTCGTTTTTCTTGTCGGCTTGACTTAACATGGCACAGAGAAAGAGGAAGAAACACATAATGGCAGGGAATGAGAAGCGGATGAATCCTGCAGATTCTGCTGGTACTGATGGTGCAATAGAAGGTCAAAGTCCAGCGGAAAATTCTACAAACACGGCATCCCATGCTACATGAGCTGAAAAAAAAGCCAAACAGAAACAAATAGCTACCACCAACCAAGCAGAGACAACCCTAGTTCTTGCAACACCTACCACAGTACTACCAGCTGCACGACTTACTCGTGCGTCAACTGAGCTAGCAGCACGTTCCCAAGCTCCCTTGCCACCTGACACTACTTCCCAAGCACTCTTGACACAAGACGAGTTGGCAATATCATATGAACCTTGTGAGCTTCAACAACAAGAAGGTAGTTGCTGGAGTCAAGTTACAGTTGCATGCTTCTTTATATGTAGTCTCATAGTTTGATGTACACTAACACTTCCTATGTTTGTTGTTGGACTAGCACCTAGGCGCAAGAGGAAAAAAACATCAGGGATATTCCTCGATAGGTTAACTAAATCTAGAGGAGGAAGAATGGAGATCCGTTTTGAGGCAGGTTTAAAAAGGCCACGTGATGCTACAGAGTCAGCCAAGTTAGTGTCAGAGGCAGCGGTTGCCGTTAGGTGTCATGTACGTATCCTCCCAACATGGATTCAGTACAGGAATGACAAAGACAAAACCCAGTTCAACACCTTCCTCGACCATTTATCTGTAAGTATGGTTATGTATGGAAACTAGTAATATCATCTTGCTCTGTCCCATACTTTCTAGGTTGCTGATAATGAGACTCCCATAATTTTCAACAGATGAGGTTCAAGTTGGATAGCCAAGATGATGCAACCAGACAAGCTTGCACCCATGTTTTCAAGTCTGCTTTGCGACAGTATCGGTATAACTTGAGGAAAACTCACTTTAAAGTCAAGGCTAACAGTGAAATTTCCCAAACATTTCCAGTGGAAAATATATCGGATGAAGACTGGAGGGGCCTTGTTAAACACTGTTCTGATCCGAAGTATCAAGTACATTATATATATGTGATCAGATCACATGTTGAAGTCCTATTTACGCATGTGCCACACAAATCTATCTTCTTGTAGGTGAACTATTCAAAGAACAAGGCCAACCGTACGAAAGTGAAATTCCAACAGACGACAGGATCTCGTAGCTATATTGCACACTACGAGGCTCTTGTAATTAGCTGATGTTTCACTCTTTTCGTTGTACCATATTATCAGATCTATATTGACTTGTTCGAAATGCAGAGGAAAGCCCGCAAGGACCAAAAAGTACCTGAACCAAATGTTGTGGAAATCTTCAAGGACTGTCACACCAGCAAGAAGAAGGCATGACTACACCAGTCAAAGCCGCTGTTGTAAGTCCTTAATCCTCATGCCTTTTAACTACTACTTACTCTGACTTGTGCCTTGAGATGCATGGTTTGCAGCCAATGTCTATTACTCTTTTCAATTTTATACACAATTGTCTTAGCGTATCATTGCACCTTACAAGGTTTAAAAGAGAGGAGTGATGTTCCTTTGATCTTGACCCGTAATCTAGTTCCGTGCTGGACTTGCCCACACAATGTTATAATTGCATGTTTGTCTGTTCTCAGTTGTTTTGTGATATGAATGATGTCATACTATGCTTACCGTATTATAAACTTCGTCTCTTTATCCTTAGCCCTAAATACAATGTGAAGAAATAGACAATACATTAGCGATGGTACATGGTCATATGTTTGGAACCTAGTTCTATTATGTACTTTGCAATAAAATACAACTAATATTTTACATGGGTTCACGAGAATAAGTTCTGTATATAGACCAAAGCTATTTTGTTTGGTTTTGCTGCCTCCTTAATATCTTTCGTTCTCGTACTACTAATGTAAAACCTCAACTTTTCAGTGAGCTATGGAAAAAATGGTGGAACCGCCACCTTCTGAAGGTGGCGAGGCAACTATAACCGCAATGTCAGCTCTTGCTGTAGTGGGTCAGTACATGTCCACTAAAAGTGCCAAAAGCACGTTCCTGCGTAATACTGGGTTGGTTGTTAAGGCAATATCATCCAAACTGCCTCATGATCAAGATATGCAAGCTCAAAGCAATGTTGTATCTGCGCTCCAGACACAAGTCCATTCCCTAACAGAGACCCTTTGTGAAACAAGGAGAGACATTGTTCGATGTCGTCAAGATATGCATGGTTTTGAAACCAGACTATGAGACATTTTCTATGTTGTTCAAGAGCCTAGGGGAAATGAAGGCGAGGGTTATGGTGCTCCATCGGACAATACAACATGAAAACGTAACAGTCAGGTCAAATGAACAGAGCTTCTGAACTTCTGGTGGTGCATTTATCTGCTAGACTGTTAAGTTTTATGCCAACCTTGCTTTTGTTATATAGTTGTAATTTGTTTTGGTGCGATACAAAATTTATTCTTAACGTGCAGCCACCGGCTGAAGAAAACAACAAGCCATTTTTGTATAGTGTAGGGTGTTCCCTATATTTGCACTGGTGGCAATCTTTGATACCGAGTGGATGTAATCTGTGCAATCGCCTTAATAGCCTAGCATTAGTTTCGGCCTTATTTATTTCCGAGTCTTCTTTTTCCCTGGTTTTCTAGTGGCCGCAACAACCATGGGCCATATACGGGCCGTAGGGTCCATGGGTCTCCTACGGGCCATAGGATCCATGGGTCTCCTACGGGCCGTCGATAAATGGGCCTCCAACAGGGTCGTAGAATCAGTGGGCCTCAGGCCGTCGGATAAATGGGTCTACATGGGTCATAAATGGGCGTAATTGGTATCGGCCCAGCACGTTAACAGGTCGTAGGACAGCAAAGGCTTAATTCTATCACAGGCATAACGGGTTGTTAATGGGCCAGAATATAGGACGGGCTGGAAACAACGCAACCGGTTAACAGGCCAGAAAGGGGCCAACTCTTGCCATGGGCCGAATTTGGCCCATTAGGGTAACATGCCAGTAACGGGCCGACTCTTGCCATGGGCCGAATTTGGCCCATTAGGGGAACATGCCAGTAACGGGCCGGAAGTAATCGAGGGCCGAAGAGGAGCCCAAGAACGTATGGGCCGTCAATAGGCCGAAAGCTAACACGGGCAGGAAACGGTCCATGTAAATCACAGGCCGTTAACGGGTACAAAGAAAATTACTGTTCATTATGGGCTAGAGTCACCGTGGGCCTGTAAAGGGCCAAAAGATACGAAGGCCTCATATGGGCCGAAAGACATCGTGGGCCATACATGGGCCGAAAGTGAAATGGGCTGGTGTTATATTCGACGGCCCATATGACGTTGTTGGGCCAATTTCCTTTAGGGCCTAACGGTCCATGAGTTAACGGACCATAAAATGGGATATTTGCGAAGAGACCGTTAACAGGCTTTTCATGGGCTAGCCCATTAACTTTTGACCAAGTCAAACGGACCGACTTTGTAAGCTAAATGGGCCAATGGTGGGCCGTGGCACGTGTCAACATATCATAGGTGCCTATCCGACCCACTGACGAGCTGACACGTGTTTCGTCCGGCCAATAAGAATTTTACACGTGGAAATTTCCCATTGGTCAGGGCTGTTAACGGGTTATCGGATCCAAAACCCGACTCGATAGCTTAACGACGTTCCATTACGGTGGATGCCACGTGTCGGTCACCCTTGATGAAAGCACTTCTGTGACGCGCGATTTATCATCATGGAAGTGGACACTTCCGTTTTGATAATTTTGGTAATGTCATGGAACACTTCTACGACAACACAGGTATGACTATCTTGATTCTGTCATAAAATTGTCATGGATGTACATGCATGAAAAAAAATGCGACCTACTGTGACAAACACGTATCATCACAGAAGTGTATTTTTTTGTAGTGTAGGTTGTATATCTTCCCTTCTAAGCTTTTTGAAATGCAAAAGGACCCCAAGGTACTTGAAGGGAAATTCACCAAACCGACAGCAAAAAATCAAGGCAAATTCTTTAGACATTGCATTAGAAACATGAATAGCATGCAAATCACTTTTATGGAAGTTGATTTTTAAGCCAGAAATCTTTTCAAAATAAGTCAGGATCCATTTCAAGTTTTTGGCATATTCCATAGAATCCTGGATGAACAGGATGGTATCATCCACATATTGTAGGCTAACCACCCCATCAGGGATGGCATGTGGGAGAAGCCCACCAATCAACCCATGATTAACAGCTTTAATTAGCATCTTAGAGAAGACATCTTCTACCAAATTAAAAAGCCTGGGGGAGTGAGGGTCACCTTGTCTCAGCCCTTTTCTACCCACAATGTGTGTCCCATTAGTGTCATTACTCCTAACTTGGAAAGTCCCATGTTTCAAGGTACTGAGAACCTAGGCCACCCATTTATTCCCAAAGCCTATAGAAAGAAGCATTTCCTCCAGGAAATCCCAGCTGACTCTATCATAGGCTTTCTCATAGTCAAGTTTAAGAATCAAACCACTAGAGTTAGTTCTGTGCACCTCATGAATAACTTCATGGGCCATATCCACGCTCTCTAGAATAAACCTCCCTTTAATAAAAGCAGTTTGGTTGTGGGAAATATTTTTTTCACAAGTAGGAGAAACCCTAGTATTCATAGCCTTGGAGAAAATTTTCACAACATAGTTACCAAGACTGATAGGCCTGAAGTTTTTCATCTCTCTGTCCTGGGGAATTTTAGGGATAAGGGTGATGATGGCATAGTTAAGCTTGTATATGTGCAAATCCCCTTTTTCAATATCCCTGACCATCCACATAAAGTCATCTTTAATCAAATCCCAAAAGTTTTGATAGAAAAGGAAAGACTGCCCATCAGGGCCAGGAGCCCCACTGGCATACGAGCTCATGATTGCTTCTTTAATCTCTTCCTCAGAAAAGGATCTCTTTAAGTCACTCCGCTCTTCATCACTAATCATTTCTGTCTCAGACCAGAAACCAGCACCTAGGTGTAGATCTGGTTTAGGTTCATAGGCAAATATGTCTTTATAAAAATTAGTAGCTACCTCCAGCATATCCTCAGTGGATGTCACAGGTCCAGAAAGACCCATCAGTTCAACAAGATGGTTCTTGTGCCTATGGTCCGCCAGGGCTTGGAAGTAAGCATTGTTGCGATCCCCTTCAAGAATTTTCCTATCTCTGGATTTCTACCAGAAGGCCGTTTCCTCTTTTTTCCAAATCTCATCCAGTTCTTTCTTAACAACTTTCATCCTATCACAATCAGCAACAGTTAACTGCTGGGATTCAGATATAACATCCGGCAAGTCAAACTCCATAAGGAGGGTCATTTTTCTTTTTTCTTAACATAGCCTCAATATTAATAGCCAAACCTTTTGTCTTCTTCCTAAGCATTCTGGTGGAAGAAGCAACCGACCAGGCTTCACAAATCATTTGGTGGAAACTAGGTCGTGACAGCCACCATTTCTCGAACCTAAACATCTTACATTTAGACGACTTTCTCTCTCCGGTGTCTAATACTAAAGGAGTGTGATCACTCCCCACTCTGGGGAGGGCAGTTAAAGAAGACATCCGAAAGTGAGAATCCCAATCCACAGAGGTAAAAACTCTGTCTGACAAAGCAAAAATAGGATTATCTTGGTTATTGGACCAAGTATATCCCCTATTAGAGATAGAAATCTCCAGCAGTCCCCATTTGTTGATCCAATCATTAAATAAAAAGGTGGTATGTTGATTAACTAACCCACTACTCTTCTCACTCTCATTCCTAACCATGTTAAAGTCACCACATATGAGAATAGGATATGATGCAGAATCTAAAATATGATGTAACTCAGCAACAAAATCCATTTTGAGCTCTGGATAGGCAGAGCCATAAACTGTTATCAAGTGCCAAACAAAATCATCTCCCTTATTCTTAACAGCAGCCTTTATGGAAAACTCATGATTAATAAAACCAATTACTTCAAATAAACTTTTCATAAGACCCAAAAGGATCCCACCAGCAGTGTTAACAGCAGGTAAATAATGCCAATCAAAATTATTAGCCATATCAATAGCTTTGAGGAAACCCTCAGAAATAACCTCTCTCTTACTCTCTTGAAACCCAATGAAATCAGGATTAGTTGAGCAATAGTATCATAGGCACTGAATTTTACCAGGTTGACCAACACCTCTGATATTCCAAATAAGACCTATCATTAAGCAACTTTAAAAGGGTGTGACAGACCACAAGGTCTAGCTTTGGTTAGGACATTGGGGGTTCTCCTCAAGGCATCAGCAGTGCCCACTGGCTTGAGAGAGCAACCATCCAATGGGGTCCCAATCAAATCATCTTGGTCTAATTCAAGATTATCTGGAAGAACAATTTCAGGATTGTTGTTGGCAAAAGCCAAGCACCTCTCTTTCTCTCCATCAACCAAGTCATCAATGATTTCATGTCTATTAGAGTGATTTCCCCCAATGCAAATATCAATTTTACCCATTTGGTCAAATGAAATGGCATGATCAGTGTTATTGAAAGATTTACCTTTGAAGGTTTTAGGGATTTCCAGATTCTGCTTCCTCTTGTAAGTAGCATCTTTTTCCATGATATTCACATTGCCATGCCCCCTAGTAGCAGGTTTTTGCACTAGAACAGGTCCCCATTTGGTTTTTCCTGCATCCCGTCCCTGATCCTGAGCTTGATCAAGGGTCTCCAGAAGTGATCTCTTCAAAGAGACGTTTTGCATGGCCTGGACAACTTCAAGGGGAAGAGTCCCCAATTCATCTCCATTAGGTTCTTCTTCATCAGACTCAGAGAAGTCTACAGATCTAAGGATACTCTCGAAATACTCCATACTTCCAAGGTTTCCATCTGATTTTGTTGTTCCCTCAGCACTCCCCACAAAGGGTTTTGTTGGAGTGAAGCTTAGGAGTTTAGAAGGATATACATCCTTTGAGTCAATCCCCTTAGCAGATGCAGTTTGTTCTTTCTTGCAGCAACAACACATTCCATGATGAAGGTTTCATGATCAGAATCAGAGCAGAACACATCAGATTGGGCCCTCTCCTTCTGTTTTCTATTATCTTGTGTAGCCAAATTGGCCTTATCAAGTTCATCAATAGCTTCCTCACTATCTAGCAAATCTTCAGACAAGCCATCTTTCTGAACATTCCCACCATCATCTTGCTGTCATTGAGGGGATTATTGTATTGTATGAGTTTCATTAATAAGTTTGATTTATATTTTTGTTTTATTAAAATTATACTCCCTCCGTCCCAAAATTCTTGTCTTAGATTTATCTACATACGGATGTGTCTATTCACATTTTAGGTTTAGATACATCCACATCTAGATAAATCTAAGACAAGAATTTTGGGATGGAGGAAGTATTATTCAAAATCATGATTTTTCTTATTTAAGATATGGTTTGGAATTCCGGCATCTTTTTCGCCCGATGTCGCGGGGTACCACAAATATGTTATAGGACAAGCCATAAACTATTTCTGGGCACACGTTTTCACGGCATCTCTAAGGCTCCTCCCAATGCTCCACCTTGTACAGGTGCTAAGGCTACCATATAGGCAAAACGTCTGATATGGCAAGGTAATTATGTTGGAAATATGCCCTAGAGGCAATAATAAAATGATTATTATTATATTTCCTTGTTCATGATAATTGTCTGTTTCATGCTATAATTGTGTTATCCGGAAATCGTAATACATGTGTCAATAAATAGACCACAACATGTCCCTAGTAAACCTCTAGTTGACTAGCTCGTTGATCAACAGATAGTCATGGTTTCCTGACTATGGACATTGGATGTCATTGATAACGGGATCACATCATTAGGAGAATGATGTGATGGACAAGACCCAATCCTAAGCATAGCACAACATCGTGTAGTTCGTTTGCTAGAGCTTTTCCAATGTCAAGTATATTTTCCTTAGACCATGAGATCGTGTAACTCCCGGATACCGTAGTAGTGCTTTGGGTGTGCCGAACGTCACAGCGTAACTGGGTGACTATAAAGGTATACTACAGGTATTCCCGAAAGTATCTGTTGGGTTGACACGGATCGAGACTGGGATTTGTCACTCCGTATGACGGAGAGGTATCTCTGGGCCCACTCGGTAATGCATCATCATAATGAGCTCAATGTGACCAAGTGTTTGGTCACGGGATCATGCATTACAGTATGAGTAAAGTGACTTGCCGGTAACGAGATTGAACGAGGTATTGGGATACCAACGATCGAATCTCGGGCAAGTACCGTACCAATTGACAAAGGGAATTGTATACGGGGTTACTCGAATCCTCGCCATCGTGGTTCATCCGATGAGATCATCGTGGAACATGTGGGAGCTAACATGGGTATCCAGATCCCGCTGTTGGTTATTGATCGGAGAGTCGTCTCGGTCATGTCTGCATGTCTCCCAAACCCATAGGGTCTACACACTTAAGGTTCGGTGACGCTAGGGTTGTAGAGATATTAGTATGCGGAAACCCAAAAGTTGTTCGGAGTCCCGGATGAGATCCCGGACATCACGAGGAGTTATGGAATGGTCCGGAGGTAAAGAATTCTATATAGGAAGTCCAGTTTCGGCCACCGGGAAAGTTTCGGGGGTCACCAGTATTGTACCAGGACTACTGGAAGGGTCCCGGGGGTCCACTGGGTGGGGCCACCTATCCCGGAGGGCCACGTGGGCTGAAAGGGGAAGGGAACCAGCCCCTGGTGGGATGGTGCGCCCCCCCTTGGGCCTCCCCTGCGCCTAGGGTTGGAAACCCTAGGGGTGGGGGGGCGCCCCACTTGACTTGGGGGGCAAGTCCCCCCCTAGGCCGCCGCCCCCCTTGGAGATTGGATCTCCAGGGACGGCGCACCCCCCTAGGCCCCTTATATAAAGAGGGGGGAGGGAGGGCAGCCGCACCCTAGTCCCTGGCGCCTCCCTCTCCCCCGTACCACCTCTCCCTCTCGCTGAGCTTGGCGAAGCCCTGCCAAGATCGCTGCTGCTTCCACCACCACGCTGTCGTGCTGCTGGATCTCCATCAACCTCTCCTTCTCCCTTGCTGGATCAAGAAGGAGGAGACGTCTTCCCCAACTGTACGTGTGTTGAACGCGGAGGTGCTATCCGTTCAGCACTAGGATCATCGGTGATTTGGATCACGACGAGTACGACTCCCTCAACCCTGTTCTCTTGAACGCTTCCGCTCGCGATCTACAAGGGTATGTAGATGCACTCCTCTCTCTCGTTGCTAGATGAACTCCATAGATTGATCTTGGTGAAGCATAGAATTTTTTTATTTTCTGCAATGTTCCCCAACAGTGGCATCATGAGCTAGGTCTATGCATAGTTTCTTTGCACGAGTCGAACACAAATTTGTTGTGGGCATAGATGTTTTCAATTTTCTTGCCACTACTAGTCTTATTTTGCTTCGGCGGCATCGTGGGATGAAGCGGCCCGGACCGACCTTACACGTATGCTTACCTGAGACAGGTTCCACCGACTCACATGCACTAGTTGCATAAGGTGGCTAGCGGATGTCTGTCTCTCCCACTTTAGTCGGAGCGGATTCGATGAAAAGGGTCCTTATGAAGGGTAAATAGAAATTGGCATATCACGTTGTGGCTTTTACGTAGGTAAGAAACGTTCTTGCTAGAACCCTATTGCAGCCACGTAAAAACATGCAACAACAATTAGAGGACGTCTAACTTGTTTTTGCAGCATATGCCTTGTGATGTGATATGGCCAAAAGTCGTGATGAATGATATATATGTGATGTATGAGATCATGTTCTTGTAATAGGAATCACGACTTGCATGTCGATGAGTATGACAACCGGCAGGAGCCATAGGAGTTGTCTTAATTATTGTATGACCTGCGTGTCAATGATTAAACGCCATGTAATTACTTTACTTTATTGCTAAACCGTTAGCCATAGTAGTAGAAGTAATAGTTGGCGAGCAACTTCGTGGAGACACGATGATGGAGATCATGATGATGGAGATCATGGTGTCATGCCGGTGACGAAGATGATCATGGAGCCCCGAAGATGGAGATCAAAGGAGCTATATGATATTGGCCATATCATGTCACTATTTGGTTGCATGTGATGTTTAACATGTTTTTGCATCTTATTTGCTTAGAATGACGGTAGTAAATAAGATGATCCCTCATAATAATTTCAAGAAAGTGTTCCCCCTACCTGTGCGCCGTTGCGAAAGTTCGTTGTTTCGAAGCACCACGTGATGATCGGGCGTGATAGATTCCAACGTCCACATACAACGGGTGTAAGACAGATTTACACATGCAAAACACTTAGGTTAACTTGACGAGCCTAGCATGTACAGACATGGCCTCGGAACACAAGAGACCGAAAGGTCGAACATGAGTCGTATGGAAGATACGATCAACATGGAGATGTTCACCGATGATGACTAGTCCGTCTCACGTGATGATCGGACACGGCCTAGTTGACTCGGATCATGTATCACTTAGATGACTAGAGGGATGTCTAATCTGAGTGTGAATTCATTAAATAATTTGATTAGATGAACTTAATTATCATGAACTTAGTCTAAAAACCTTTGCAAAAATGTCTTGTAGATCAAATGGCCAACGCTCATGTCAACCTCAACTTCAATGCATTCCTAGAGAAACCAAGCTGAAAGATGATGGCAGCAACTATTCGGACTGGGTCCGGAACCTGAGGATCATCCTCATAGCTGCCAAGAAAGCATATGTCCTAGAAGGACCGCTAGGTGAAGCACCCATCCCAGAGAACCGAGACGTTATGAATGCTTGGCAGTCATGTGCTGATGATTACTCCCTCGTTCAGTGTGGCATGCTTTACAGCTTAGAACCGGGGCTCCAAAAGCGTTTTGAGCAACACGGAGCATATGAGATGTTCGAGGAGCTGAAAATGGTTTTCCAAGCTCATGCCCGGGTCGAGAGATATGAAGTCTCCAACAAGTTCTATAGTTGTAAGATGGAGGAAAATAGTTCTGTCAGTGAGCACATACTCAAAATGTGTGGGTTGCACAACCGCTTGTCCCAGCTGGACATTAACCTCCCGGACGAGGCGGTCGTTGACAGAATCCTTCAGTCACTCCCACCTAGCTACAAGAGCTTTGTGATGAACTGTATGCAGGGGATGGTGAAAACTATTCCTGAAGTATTTTCAATGCTGAAATCAGCGGAGGTAGAAATCAAAAAGGAGCATCAAGTGTTGATGGTCAATAAACCACTAGTTTCAAGAAAGGCAAGGGTAAGAAGAACTTCAAGAAGGACGACAAGGGAGTTGCCGGGAAGAAGCCAAAGAATGGACCCAAACCCGAGACTGAGTGCTTTTATTGCAAGGGAAAGGGACACTGGAAGCGGAACTGCCCCAAATACTTAGCGGACAAGAAGGCCGACAACACTAAAGGTATATGTGATATACATGTAATTGATGTGTACCTTACCAGTACTCGTAGTAGCTCCTGGGTATTTGATACCGGTGCGGTTGCTCATATTTGTAACTCAAAGCAGGAGCTGCGGAATAAGCGGAGACTGGCGAAGGACGAGGTGACGATGCGCGTCGGGAATGGTTCCAAGGTCGATGTGATCGCTGTCGGCACGCTACTTCTACATTTACCTACGGGATTAGTTTTAAACCTCAATAATTGTTATTTAGTGCCAGCTCTGAGCATGAACATTGTATCCGGATCTCGTTTAATATGAGATGGCTACTCATTTAAATCCGAGAATAATGGTTGTTCTATTTATATGAGAGATATGTTTTATGGTCATGCCCCGCTGTTCAATGGTTTATTCTTAATGAATCTCGAACGTGATGTTACACATATTCATAGTGTGAATACCAAAAGATGTAAAGTTGATAACGATAGTCCCACATACTTGTGGCACTGCCGCCTTGGTCACATTGGTGTCAAGCGCATGAAGAAGCTCCATGCTGATGGACTTTTAGAGTCTCTCGATTATGAATCATTTGACACATGCGAACCATGCCTCATGGGCAAAATGACCAAGACTCCATTCTCCGAAACAATGGAGCGAGCAACCAACTTATTGGAAATCATACATACTGATGTGTGCGGTTCAATGAGCGTTGAGGCTCGCGGAGGCTATCGATATGTTCTCACTCTCACTGATGACTTAAGTAGATATGGGTATGTCTACTTGATGAAACACAAGTCTGGTACCTTTGAAAAGTTCAAGGAATTTCAGAATGAGGTAGAGAATCAACGTGACCGAAAAATAAAGTTCTTACGATCAGATCGTGGAGGACAATATTTAAGTCACGAATTTGGTACGCACTTAAGGAAATGTGGAATCGTTTCACAACTCACGCCGCCTGGAACACCTCAGTGTAACGGTGTGTCCGAACGTCGTAATCGCACTTTATTGGATATGGTGCGGTTTATGATGTCTCTTACCGATTTACCGCTATCATTTTGGGGATACGCTCTAGAGACAGCTACATTCACTTTAAATAGGGCACAGTCTAAATCCGTTGAGACGACACCGTATGAATTATGGTTTGGGAAGAAACCTAAGCTGTCGTTTCTAAAAGTTTGGGGATGCGATGCTTATGTCAAGAAACTTCAACCTGAAAAGCTCGAACCCAAGTCGGAAAAATGCGTCTTCATAGAATACCCTAAGGAACCATTGGGTATACCTTCTACCTCATATCTGAAGGCAAGATCTTTGTTTCCAAGAATGGGTCCTTTCTGGAGAAAGAGTTTCTATCGAAAGAAGTAAGTGGGAGGAAAGTAGAACTCGATGAAGTACTACCTCTTGAACCGGAAAGCAGTGCAGCTCAGGAAAATGTTCCTGTGGTGCCTACACCGACTGGAGAGGAAATTAATGATGACGATCAAGGTACTTTGGATCAAGTTGCTACTGAACTTCGTACGTCCACAAGGACACGTTCCACACCAGAGTGGTATGGTGTAGCGACCAGACCTCAACCAGTCTGATCTCTGTGTTTAGTGTCATCCCTGGATCAGTAATCCTGACACCACACAATACTTGGAGGATTTATAACAGAGTAGCAACCACACACTTATTACATCGAATATCTCAAAAGAGAACTTATTAAAATATATATGGCTTAAGGCCATCTAAAACCGATAACAGCGGAAGACTTGGAAGATAAGCGAGTCCATCAACTCCAACGGCATCACTGAGTATAGAAGCAAAAACTGGTTTAAGTTGATTATTCGGAAAGAGGGTTTCGAGACGAAACTCCAGGCGCTTGAATCGCCTAATTCCGATAAACGAGCGAAAAGTTAAACTAAAACAAAAATCGGATCAGGAATCGCGATCAGAAAAATCGCAGATTAAATCCGAGAAAAAGAAAAACGACGAACAGGCTGACGAACGAACGTTCGTTGACTAAACAGATCTGACGAGTACGTTCGCTAAAACGAACGAACGAGCAAACGCTCGCTATTTAACCGAACCGAGAAAAAAAATAAAACCGATCTAACGAAAAACCGAAAAAATAAATAAAATAAACCGAAGAAAACTGCTTGGTTTTTATTAAAAAACGGCGACACGCGAATCGAGGCGGCGGCGAACCTCGGGCGGCAGGGTCGGCTG
>NC_041391.1:524077946-524084841 GCF_002162155.2 Triticum dicoccoides | reverse complement strand
GCGAAGTCGGCGGCTCCGGAGGCGGCGGCTCGCGGCGGCGGATCTGGCGGCGGCGGCGGGCGCGATTTAGGGTTAGGGTTTCGGCGAGGTGGGCCGGCGGCGGCTGCGGGCTAGCGGGGCGGGCGGCTGGGCCTGGGGGGGCTCGGGGCAGCGCTATTTAAAGGCGCCCCCGGGCGGAGTCCCGCTCGGGCACGGCCCGTAGGTCGGTTGCGTTTTTTTAAAAATAATTCCGCACAGAAGAAAATTAAAAAGAAATACTAAATGGACTCAAAAAAGCCGGGGAAATAAATTTTTCCCCGGCTTCTAAAATCAAGCCGGACAAGATGAACATTTATTTGGGGCCTAAATGCAATTTTGAAAAACGCACATTTTCCTAAATTCAAATAAAAGGCGAAAAACTCCAAAATAAATCTTATTTGATTTTTTTATTAAATCTTCATTATTTCCTTATTTTGGGAAAGTCATTTTATTCCCTCTCTGAATTTTCGGTAGTAGAAATAATTGAAGATAAAATAAATAAAATCAATGATCTTATTTTCAAAATTTGAGAAAAACTCAAATAAGAATCTCGGTGTGGTGGCTCCACTGAACTTTGCAAAACTTGATAAACTTACTGCGGATAACTCGACTGGCATAATCCAGAATTCTAACTGGTTTCTCTTCATAAGTCAAATCATCCTTCAACTGAATTGCTTCCAATGGCACAGTATCTCTCAGTGGTATATCGGCTATTTGTGCATGACACTTCTTCAACTGTGAAACATGGAACACATCGTGAACTCCTGACAATCCCTCAGGTAATTCCAACTTGTACGCTAATTCTCCCATGCGTTCCAAAACCTTGTATGGCCCCACAAAACGTGGTGCTAACTTTCCTTTAACTCCAAAACGCTTAACTCCTCGAAGTGGAGATACTCGAAGATAAACTCTGTCTCCGACTTCGTGTCCTGTCTCCTTGTGTTTCGAATCTGCATAGCTGTTCTGCCTTGACTGAGCTACCTTGAGCCTGTCGCGGATCAATTTTACCTTCTGTTCAGACTCCTTAATCAAATCCGGACCAAACAACTAGCGGTCTCCAACCTCATCCCACAACAACGGGGTTCTGCACCTCCTTCCGTACAAGGCTTCGAAAGGGGCCATCTTCAAACTGGATTGATAACTGTTATTGTAAGAAAACTCCGCGTAGGGTAAGTTGTCATCCCAACTTGATCCATAATCCAAAACACAAGCTCTAAGCATATCCTCCAAAATCTGATTGACTCTCTCGGTCTGTCCATCTGTCTGCGGATGAAAAGTTGTGCTAAACTCCAGCCTGGTTCCCAATGTTTCGTGCAACTGCTTCCAAAACTTTGAGGTGAATTGGGTTCCTCTATCTGATACGATACTCTTCGGAACTCCATACAAACATACAATCCTTGTCATGTATATCTTAGCCAATTTGGCACCGCTGTAGGTAGTCTTTACTGGGATGAAATGAGCTACCTTCGTCAAACGATCGACTACAACCCAAATCGAGTCATAGCCTGAACGAGTCGTGGGCAATCTCGTGATGAAGTCCATGCCTAGTTTGTCCCACTTCCATTCGGGTATAGGCAATGGCTGCAATAATCCGGCTGGCTTCTGGTGTTCTGCTTTCACCCTCTGACATACATCACAAACTGCTACATACTCCGCAATATCCTTCTTCATTCCGGTCCACCAGAAAGTTTCCTTCAAATCCAAGTACATCTTGGTATTCCCGGGGTGAATCGAATATGGTGAATCATGTGCCTCTTGCAGAATCAACTTCCTGATCTCCGGGTCATTGGGCACATAAACACGGTCCTCAAATCGTAGGGTATCGTACTCATCCTCACGATATCCCTTAGCCTTTCCTTCGCTCATTTTCTCCTTTACAGAGGCAACTTCCTTATCTGTCTTTTGAGCTTCTCCGATTTTATCCATCAATGTAGACTGAATCTCCATTGCTGCTACATAGCCTCTCGGAACTATTTCCAAACATAGATCATGAAGATCCTCGGCTAACTCCTTGGGTATTCCTCCCATCATTAGTGTATTGAGGTGGCTCTTACGGCTCAATGCGTCTGCTACAACGTTAGCCTTCCTGGGGTGATAATGCAATCTCATATCATAATCCTTAATAAGCTCCAACCATCTCCTCTGCCTGAGATTTAACTCCTTCTGCGTGAAGATGTACTTCAAACTCTTATGATCTGTGTACACCTCACAATGATTTCCAATGAGAAAATGTCTCCATGTTTTCAGTGCGTGCACTATGGCTGCTAACTCCAAATCATGCGTAGCATAATTCAACTCATGAGGCTTAAGCTGTCGTGAAGCATACGAAACAACTCTTCCCTCCTGCATAAGCACTGCTCCAAGTCCTCGACGTGAAGCGTCGCAATACACTTCATAATCCTTAGTCTGATCTGGCAGAATTAATACTGGTGAGGTAACCAAACGTTTCTTCAACTCCTGGAAACTAGCCTCACACTCCTCAGTCCAAATGAACTTAGTATCCTTCTTCAACAACTCTGTCATAGGCTTCGCAATCTTCGAGAAATTTTCAATGAATCTCCGGTAGTATCCTGCGAGTCCAAGGAAACTCCTGATCTCTCCAACTGTTGTTGGTGCTTCCCAGTTTGTCACAGTGACAACTTTAGTGGGGTGTACTGTGATACCCTCTCCGGATATAACATGTCCGAGAAATCTAACTTCCTTTAACCAAAACTCACACTTGCTGAACTTGGCGTATAGCTGATGTTCTCTGAGCTTCTCGAGTACCATACGCAAGTGTTCCTTATGTTCCTCTTCATTCTTTGAGTAAACCAAAATATCATCAATGAACACCACGACGAACTTATCCAAAAACTCCATAAACACCTTGTTCATCATGTTCATAAAATAGGCTGGGGCGTTAGTCAGACCAAATGACATAACGGTATACTCATACAGCCCATACCTGGTGGTAAAAGCCGTCTTCGGTATATCTTGCTCCCGAATCTTCAACTGATGGTATCCTGATCGCAAATCGATCTTGGAAAACACCTTAGCTCCTTGCAACCGATCAAACAGATCATTGATCATTGGTAGTGGGTACTTGTTCTTGATGGTTACTTCATTCAATCTGCGATAATCGACAACCATTCTTAACGATCCATCCTTCTTTTCCACCAGAAGTACTGGCGATCCCCAAGGCGAAGAACTTGGGCGAATAAAACCTTTATCCAACAACTCCTTAATCTGCTGCTGCTTCCCCTCAATCATAAGAGCACGATCTACTAGATCCTAGTAGTTATTGGAAGTGGCTACCATCAACTGCATGCTCAGCTCATCATTCAGTCCTTCTAGAAACTTCTCCTGCTTAGCTGCATCCGTAGCAACGTCATCTGGGGCATAACGTGCTAGCTTACTAAAATCATCCACACACTGGCCAACTGTCCATCCTCCTTGGCATAAGTTGCGAAACTCACGCTTCTTCATGGCCATAGCTCCTGCTGAAACATGGGCAATACGAAAAGCTTGCTGAAACTGATTCCATGTGACAGTGTCTACAGGGTAAGTGGCTGTAAACTTCTCCCACCATGCTGCTGCGGGTCCGTCAAGCTGATGTGCAGCAAACTTCACCTTTTCTCCATCCGTGCGTCCTGCAGTGGTCAACTCCCTCCCTATCTTACGGAGCCAATCATCTGCTACTATTGGCTCGGTGCTACTGGAAAACACCGGCGGATTCAACCTTAAGAAACGTGCCAGATGGTCAACAGGTGGTGGTGGTGGGTTGTTGTTGTTGTTGCCTTGGTTCTGTACCAATGTTTGAATCAAGGTATTCTGCTGCTGAATTAACTGAGTGATCTCTGGCGGAAAAACAAACTCGGGGTCGCGTCTCGGAGGCTTCTGAGGGTTTAAAGGGGAGAGTTAAGAATAGAATGAGGTCTAGTGAGATAACACTACCCATATGCACATGAGACAAAACACACAATATCATTCCAATCAATTCAAACAAGGGCATACAACGGTCTAACTATCGTTACAAAAGTGATGGGACTAAAACTAATTAATTGGTGGAAAATTCTACTACTGTTATGGTGGTCAACTAGAAAAACTGCTCCGATGAAGACTCCATGATATCTGCTCCGGCTTCATCAACATAGTCATCATCGCTGTCATCGGGATCCGAGTCGGTGTCGTCGATGATGATATAATTATCTGGGCAAGTAGATTCATCCTCTTCCTCTCTGGGTGCTGATCTTCCCATGAATACTCCAATCTTCTCCTTAAGGTCATCGTTCTGTCTTACTAGAGCGACGATTTCTTCCATATAGTCTTTACATGTAGCCTTGAGTTCTGCTTCTAGCTCCTTGATCCTGGTCATAGCCTTCTGTAGTTCCTCCATATCTGCGCACATCTGATTCTCTTGGCGTCGGATGTGTTGGTTTAACTCCTGAATATAAGCTGCGATTGATCTGTCCTTCCTGGTGGTGATCATCTCCCAATGCTCATCTCGGCGCCCACAAATCTGGTAGATAGTATTCTTGAGGTCGTTGTGGTAAACTTCTCCAATTCGCCCCATAGCGACGTGAGCTGCCATGCTTTTTCCTAGGCTCCATGTTGGTACATCAAAGGTAAACTCTATTGGCTCCATGACTGGTGTAAATGTCCTTCCTGGAATGTAGACTTGAATCCTCCAGCGCTCCTCTTCGGGTAAAGTGGCGTTGAAAGTCTCGGTGAAGCTCGATACTCCTATGTTCAGGTATCTAGTGGCTTCCTTCAAGTGACATCCAAAAGGTGAATTCTCATCTGGTTGTGCGAACTTGATCCTTGCATCCGCCATCCTAAAGAATAGAAAAGATGAGGAGTCGGAAAGGGAAAGAAAGAGTAGTGATCTAGGGCTTTAGCTTAGTGGCCGTGTCCTACAGTCAGCGTGTGCTCTGATACCACCTTGTAGCGACCAGACCTCAACTAGTCTGATATCTGTGTTCAGTGTCATCCCTGGATCAGTAATGCTGACACCACACAGTACTTGGAGGATTTATAACAGAGTAGCAACCACACACTTATTACATCGAATGTCTCAAAAGAGAACTTATTAAAATATATATGGCTTAAGGCCATCTAAAAACGATAACAGCGGAAGACTTGGAAGATAAGCGAGTCCATCAACTCCAACAGCATCACTGAGTATAGAACCACGACCTAAAAGCACCTTACTCGTCGTCTGAAAAGTCTGCAACATGAAACGTTGCAGCCCGAAAACGGGTCAGCACATGGAATATGCTGGCAATGTAACACATAGAGAATAACAATGGAATAAGCTACACTACATGCAATTTGGCTGGTGTAAAAGCTCTATGGTTACAGTTTTGCATAAAGCCAATTTTTTCCTACAGCAAAGGAATAAATTTATTTAACTATCATGGTGGTTGTTAAACATTGAGAATGGTTGACAGCATCCTCAATCCCAATTAAAAGTACTCATTAAAACCCAACAAAGTTTATTAAAGTAACATGATGAGATTCACATGATATCCAGGTACTAGATACTCAAAACGTCCATAACCGGGGACACGGCTAACCATGATTAGTTTATACACTCTGTAGAGGTTTGCGCACTTTTCCCCACAAGACTCGATCGCCTCCGTTTGATTCCTCGCACTACATGGTGTTTGAGAAACGGATGACCGAGACATAGTCTTTCGGAAGCACTAGCACCTTACATGTGGGTAGACCGGTACACCTACTTTCCCCTACATCTGCTAGTCTACCCGTAAGAGTTCGCACAACTTAATCAACTATGCCAGAGCCCATAATGGCTTGTGGCTGCATACGTAAGTTTCTAGTTTGAATAATCTCATGATCCCTTTGAGCCTGGGTGGCGGTCCAAAGAAATACAGGCAAGTCCTGATAGAAACCAGGTGCCTCAATCCACCCAAATGTGTGTTTAAGTTGCCACCTTAAATGAACCATTGATTAATAATCTCACATCTGTCATGGATACACTCACCCAATCCACGTCTACTAGCATAGCATGGCATAATAAGCAAACGTAGAAGTAACTCCCAAAGGTTTTGATAATAAAATAGGTAATAGGTACTACCTCAACTACTTCCCAAAACCCACAATTTAATTAGATCCTAATCATGCAAGTGTTTGAGGATAGATCTAATGCATAAAAACTGGGTAGTAGAAAAGGTATGATCAAAGTGTTACTTGCCTTGCTGATGATCCGCAAAACCTAGAGACTCGAAGTAACAGGCGGCGCACTCCGGGTATTCTATCGCAGACAAACAAACAAACAAACATACAATAAGTACTCATCTAATGCACTGATAAAACTCGAATAGAAGATCTAACCAGAATGTTCAACTTAAGAACTCCAGTTTGCAAAAAGAACCAAATCAAACAAAGCAACGAACGTCAAACGGCGAAAGAAAACAACTTCGTTTTACTAATCTGGATCTAAGTCAAATTTTACAGAAGCAAAAACTGGTTTAAGTTGATTATTCGGAAAGAGGGTTTCGAGACGAAATTCCAGGCGCTTGAATCGCCTGATTCCGATAAACGAGCGAAAAGTTAAACTAAAACGAAAATCGGATCAGGAATCGCGATCAGAAAAATCGCGGATTAAATCCGAGAAAAAGAAAAATGACGAACAGGCCGACGAACGAACATTTGTTGACTAAACAGATCTGACGAGTACGTTCGTTAAAACGAACGAACGAGCGAACGCTCGCTATTTAACCGAACCGAGAAAAAAAATAAAACCGATCTAACGAAAAACCGAAAAAAATAAACCGAAGAAAGCCGCTCGGTTTTTATAAAAAAACAGCGACACGCGAATCAAGGCGGCAGCGAACCTCGGGCGGCGGGGTCGGCTGGCGAAGTCGGCGGCTCCGGC
>NC_041391.1:524069350-524077345 GCF_002162155.2 Triticum dicoccoides | reverse complement strand
CTGGCGGCAACGTGGCGCGGCGGCGGCGGCGGATCTGGCGGCGGCGGCGGGCGCGGTTTAGGGTTAGGGTTTCGGCGAGGTGGGCAGGCGGGGCGGGCGGCTGGGCCTGGGGGGGCTCGGGGCAGTGCTATTTAAAGGCGCCCCCGGGCGGAGTCCCGCTCGGGCACGGCCCGTAGGTCGGTTGCGTTTTTTTTTAATAATTCCGCGCAGAAGAAAAAGAAAAAGAAATACTAAACGGACTCCAAAAATCCCGAAATAAATTTTCCCCGGCTTCTAAAATCAAGCCGGACAAGATGAACACTTATTTGGGGCCTAAATGCAATTTTGAAAACCGCACATTTTTCCTAAATTCAAATAAAAGGCGAAAAACTCCAAATAAATCTTATTTGATTTTTTATTAAATCTTCATTATTTCTTTATTTTGGGAAAGTCATTTTATTCCCTCTCTGAATTTTCAGTAGTAGAAATAATTGAAGATAAAATAAATAAAATCAATGATCCTATTTTCAAAATTTGAGAAAAACTCAAATAAGAAAATAATGAAATCCCCAACTCTCTCCGTGGGTCCTTGAGTTGCATAGAATTTCTAGGATCGAGCCAAAGATGCAACAAAATATGATATGCAATGATGATCTATGTATAACATTCCAAATTGAGAATTTGGGATGTTACATATGGCAACCATGTCCTGGAAATCATGTTGTTAGACAACGGTGAACATTCGAACTATGAAGAAGGGATGGCGGGCCCAGATTCCAACAAATGGCTTGAAGCCATGCAATCCGAGATAGGATCCACGTATGAAAACAAAGTGTGGACTTTGACAGACTTGCCCGATGATCGACGAGCGATAGAAAACAAATGGATCTTTAAGAAGAAGACGGACGCATATGGTAATGTTACCATCTATAAAGCTCGACTTGTCGCTAAGGGTTATCGACAAGTTCAAGGGGTTGACTACGATGAGACTTTCTCTCCCGTAGCGAAGCTGAAGTCCGTCAGAATCATGTTAGCAATTGCCGCATACTATGATTATGAGATATGGCAGATGGACGTCAAAATGGCATTCCTTAACGACTATCTTAAGGAAGAACTGTATATGATGCAGCCGGAAGGTTTTGTCGATCCAGAGAATGCTAACAAGATATGCAAACTCTAGCGATCCATTTATGGGCTGGTGCAAGCATCTCGGAGTTGGAACATTCGCTTTGATGAGATGATCAAAGCGTTTGGGTTTATGCAGACTTTGGAGAAGCCTACGTTTACAATAAAGTGAGTGGGAGCTCTGTAGCATTTCTCATATTATATGTGGATGACATACTTTTGATGGGAAATGATATAGAACTTTTGGACAGCATTAAGGCCTACTTGAATAACTGTTTTTCAATGAACGACCTTGGAGAAGCTACTTACATATTAGGCATCAAGATCTATAGGGATAGATCGAGACGCCTCATAGGTCTTTCACAAAGCACATACCTTGATAAGATATTGAAGAAGTTCAAATATGGATCAGTCCAAGAAAGGGTTCTTGCCTGTATTGCAAGGTATGAGATTGAGCTCGGCTCAATGCCCGACCACGGCAGAAGATATAGAAGAGATGAGTGTCATCCCCTATGCCTCAGCCATAGGGTCTATTATGTATGCCATGCTGTGTACCAGACCTGATGTAAACCTTGTCGTAAGTTTGGTAGGAAGGTACCAAAGTAATCCCGGCAAGGAACACTGGACATCGGTCAAGAATATCCTAAAGTACCTGAAGAGGACTAAGGATATGTTTCTCGTTTATGAAGGTGACGAAGAGCTCGTCGTAAAAGGTTACGTCGATGCTAGCTTCGACACAGATCTGGATGACTCTAAGTCACAAACCGGATACGTGTATATTTTGAATGGAGGGGCAGTAAGCTGGTGCAGTTGCAAGCAGAGCGTCGTGGCAGGATCTATATGTGAAGCGGAGTACATGGCAGCCTCGGAGGCAGCGCATGAAGCAATCTGGATGAAGGAGTTCATCACCGACCTAGGAGTCATACCCAATGCGTCGGGGCCAATCACCCTCTTCTGTGACAACACTGGAGCTATTGCCCTTGCCAAGGAGCTCAGGTTTCACAAGAAGACCAGGCACATCAAGCGTCGCTTCAACTCCATTCGTGAAAATGTTCAAGATGGAGACATAGATATTTGCAAAGTACATACGGATCTGAATGTCGCAGATCCGTTGACTAAACCTTTTCCGCGAGCAAAACATGATCAACACCAGAACTCTATGGGTGTTCGATTCATCACAATGTAACTAGATTATTGACTCTAGTGCAAGTGGGAGACTGTTGGAAATATGCCCTAGAGGCAATAATAAAATGATCATTATTATATTTCCTTGTTCATGATAATTGTCTGTTATTCATGCTATAATTGTGTTATCCGAAAATCGTAATACATGTGTGAATAAATAGACCACAACATGTCCCTAGTAAACCTCTAGTTGACTAGCTCGTTGATCAACAGATAGTCATGGCTTCCTGACTATGGACATTGGATGCCATTGATAACGGGATCACATCATTAGGAGAATGATGTGATGGACAAGACCCAATCCTAAGCATAGCACAACATTGTGTAGTTCGTTTGCTAGAGCTTTTCCAATGTCAAGTATCTTTTCCTTAGACCATGAGATCGTGTAACTCCCGGATACCGTAGGAGTGCTTTGGGTGTGCCAAACGTCACAACGTAACTGGATGACTATAAAGGTATACTACAGGTATCCCTGAAAGTATCTGTTGGGTTGACACGGATCGAGACTGGGATTTGTCACTCCGTATGACGGAGAGGTATCTCTGGGCCCACTCGGTAATGCATCATCATAATGAGCTCAATGTGACAAAGTGTTTGGTCACGGGATCATGCATTACAGTACGAGTAAAGTGACTTGCTGGTAACGAGATTGAACAAGGTATTGGGATACCGACGATCGAATCTCGGGCAAGTAACGTACCGATTGACAAAGGGAATTGTATACGGGGTTACTCGAATCCTCGACATCGTGGTTCATCCGATGAGATCATCGTGGAACATGTGGGAGTCAACATGGGTATCCAGATCTTGCTGTTGGTTATTGATCGGAGAGTCGTCTCGGTCATGTCTGCATGTCTCCCGAACCCGTAGGGTCTACACACTTAAGGTTCGGTGACGCTAGGGTTGTAGAGATATTAGTATGCGGAAACCCGAAAGTTGTTCGGAGTCCCGAATGAGATCCCGGACGTCACGAGGAGTTCCGAAATGGTCCGGAGGTAAAGAATTCTATATAGGAAGTCCAGTTTCGGCCACCGGAAAAGTTTCGGGGGTCACTGGTATTGTACCAGGACCACTGGAAGGGTCCCGGGGGTCCACCGGGTGGGGCCACCTATTCCGGAGGGCCACGTGGGCTGAAAGAGGAAGGGAACCAGCCCCTGGTGGGCTGGTGCGCCCCCCCTTGGGCCTCCCCTGCGCCTAGGGTTGGAAACCCTAGGGGTGGGGGGGCGCCCCACTTGACTTGGGGGGCAAGTCCCCCCCTAGGCCGCCGCCCCCCCTTGGAGATTGGATCTCCAGGGACGGCGCACCCCCTAGGCCCCCTATATAAAGAGGGGGGAGGGAGGGCAGCCGCACCCTAGTCCCTGGCGCCTCCCTCTCCCCCCGTACCACCTCTCCTTCTCGCTGAACTTGGCGAAGCCCTGTCGAGATCGCTGCTGCTTCCACCACCACGCTGTCGTGCTGCTGGATCTTCATCAACCTCTCCTTCTCCCTTGCTGGATCAAGAAGGAGGAGACGTTTTCCCCAACCGTACGTGTGTTGAACGCGGAGGTGCTGTCCGTTCAGCACTAGGATCATCGGTGATTAGAATCACGACGAGTACGACTCCCTCAACCCCGTTCTCTTGAACGCTTCCGCTCGCGATCTACAAGGGTATGTAGATGCACTCCTCTCTCTCGTTGCTAGATGAACTCCATAGATTGATCTTGGTGAAGCGTAGAAATTTTTTATTTTCTGCAACGTTCCCCAACAAATTAAGAGGCGAGAGATGAGTGTGGTGACCAAGGAAGAAACAATGACAAGCATGAGAACCTAGGCAAAACACTTAAATTGGAAGGATCTCACCAATGCATGAAGAACTCTAGTTGCAAAATTATTAAATGAAGGATGCTTAGCACCAATAAATTAAACACCTATGTATTGAGGGATTTAGTTGCTAAATTTTTTAACGTGCTTAGCACCTCACCAATGCATTGGAAGTTTGGAACTAGCCTAACTGGGCTGGCCCAAATACGACGCCTCTCCCTCGCGGCCGACTCGTGCTCCCTCGGCACCACTAAAAAAAAAAAGACTCGTGCTCCCTCGGCCGACGCCGCCATCGGGAGCCGGCCGGCGAGCATCCCCATCAGTCCCCTCCCCTGCTCCGACGCCGCGCGCGGTTGCCGGTGAGACTGGGGATCTAGCGCCCTCACCGCCACCAGCTCTGCGCCGCTGTTGATCGGCAGCACGCACACGCAGATCTCATACCCCATCTCCACCGCTTATGGAGATGGGGTTCGACGCCTTCGCGGCAGCGTGTTGTGCTATTCCAGTACTCGTATCCGTTCTGGCCGTCCGCGTCGCGTACGTGCTTTGCCGCAGCGGCCTACCGCCGTCGAGGTCTCGTGCCCCCGGGCTGCGGTGTCTCATCGTCCTCGGGTCTGGTGAGTACATCCTGGCCTTCAAACTGAAATTGTCAATTTTACTACAGAGAACAATGTCCAAAGCGATGCCTTGAGTTGCACTTGCACCGAGATGACAGGGTAGTAAGTTCCAACGGGAATTGTTACCATGATCGACAATTACTCTCCTAACATTTGTGCAGTTGTGTTGCGGGTGCTACCAATTTGTAAATATTAGGGATAACACATTGCAATCTTTGACCAAGGATAAAATTCAGTCTACTCCCCATGCCATACGGGTCATTCATACACAGACCAAACCATCTTTTTAAAACGAGACACCTGGGTTATTTGCCAATTAGCTTGTATATATTGTACTTATTTATTTAGACATCTGGAAGTGTACTCCTTATGCAAGTTTGATGAAACACACCATCCAATCTGCTGCAACTGATTCTTGTCAGAGTTAAGAAATCACTTGTAGCTTTATAAAGCACCAGCTTATGTTCTCCACATGTTGTAGATTTCCTTTTCCTTTTTCTTGTATCTGGACTCGATATTGTACTGAGGTTTGCAAGCTAAAGATTCTACCTCCTCCCACTTCACTTGCAAATGATGCTGTTGTTGTCTTGTTGCCAATGTGCTGGTATAACTACCACCCTCACCATGGGATACATTTCATTCCAAGTTTTTGTCTCTGCATAGTTTGCACCGGTCTATGTCTGGTTCTAGTGCAAATATGATATTTATTTGTACAAATAATCATTTAGGACTAAGCAGGTGTATATTTGTTCTGAGAGCCCAATTATGTGTCCAAATGTTGTTATCTTCCTGTCAATACATTTGATCACAGTATACTTACATAAGCACAACTAGAAGTATCAGTTACGTATTCACCAAGAAACTATTAGGTTGTCTTTATGTAATCATAAACTACCCACAACAGAATGTATCATTACATTCACCTATTAATTTTCATGTTCGTTCTGCAGGAGGGCATACTGCAGAGATGATGAATATTGTAACTGAGCTTCAGAAGGAACGGTTTACGCCAAGGTACTATGTGGCTGCACTTACTGATAACATGAGCCTTCCAAAGGCACAGGTCTATGAGAAGTCATTGATTCATATGGAGGTCAGTTACCCTGCTTATATAAAATTATGATATTCTTTGCAAGTAATTCCAGTTTTGCGTATGACACCAATTATACCTTTTTAGGGTGATAGAGAAACGATCATCGAGAACGCCGAGTTCATGCAGATATATCGTAGCCGTGAAGTGGGCCAATCCTACATTACCTCTATTGCAACAACACTGTGTGCTATTTTGCATGCTATGTGGCTAATAATAAGAATCAGACCACAAGTGGTGTGCACTCTTCAAACTTATTAGCACCCATTATGCTATACAAGTGCAATTATACTAATTGCTTGCAACACCCTTGTAGATATTTTGCAATGGTCCCGGGACATGCATCCCTCTATGTGCGTCAGCTTTTCTTCTGAAGGTAACTTTACATCCTATGTTCTATATAGCTCAGTACAAGATTTATGTTCGAAGCACCACAACATTTGTAGTACCTTTTTGTTCATCATAGAACGAAAACTAGGACAGTAGGATGCCAATATTGTTATAAATCCGTGTTTGCCAGAAACCCAATGATAACACTGTTTTTTGTCCTGAATACCAAGTCAATGCAATGCTTAAAATTTTCTATCGAGTACTTAATTGCTATATTCTTGCAGGTGCTTGGTCTGGGATGGTCCTCCATTTTCTACATTGAAAGTATCGCAAGAGTGAAGAAGCTTTCGTTAAGTGGTTTACTGTTGTACAAGCTACGGATGGCCGATCAGTTCTTCGTGCAGTGGCCCCAGCTGCAACAAAAATACCCTAGAGCACAATATGCTGGTCGTTTGATGTGACGATTCACCGGTAAATGATATTTGGGACACCATCGTTTCCAACTCCGAAGTTCTTGAACATGCTGAGCTGCAGTTGAATACTTGAGTTGACACACCCTACACGCCTGTTTTGCCAGAAACTTTTTTACTTGTTGGTATAGGCTTGCACCTTTCTTAGGATATATATATATATATATATATATATATATATATATATATATATATATATATATATATATATATATATATATATACTCCTCAAAATTGTCTTTCAAGACTGACCTATTGGCTGGGAATAGAATGCCCCCCCTTTTAGATATACCCTGTAAGGCTGTGACTTTGCAGAGTTAAGTGTAAACCTCATCCTGTAAGTTCCAGCCACATTCTATTTTGTAAGTGTTGTGTCGTTCGGTACTTTTATCAGGACCTGGATCCTCTAACATACACAAGGGATGTTAGAGAAGCTACAGTACCCTAACTTTCCTTCTGTTAATCCATACACTTAAGGCTAAAATAACTTAAATTAATTTTTAAATTACAGATCTAGTATGCACATTTATAGTAATTATATACATACAAGTTGATGGTGATATAAAATTAATTTTGGATTTTTTATATCTACAGTAATTACCAAAAGTAAATAACCTGCTAATAGTCTGTAATATTCCTTCTTCATTTTACACTAGAGGTGCACTGTAGCACTGTGACTTCCCTTCTTTAAGTTAGAGGATCCGGCTCCCTTTTATCATGCCTCGTTGCTGGCCTCAAATGTCACAAGAGGGAAAACTGCTGTTTTTTTTTCCTTTTTTGACAACAGGGGAAGAATTGCTGTAATCTAAAGGATAATATTTGATTATCAGGATTTCTAAAATTAAATTATCAGGAAAGAAAGTGAATTTTCCCAGGAATACATTTGATGGCATACAAAAGCCCAAGTCTGCAGCGGCGAGCCACACACACGAGGCAAAAGCCCAGGCCTGCATCGGCGACAAAGTCAATCATCCCTCAAAAAAGAAAAACGCAATCGGGGACGCTCCGTGACACGAAAGGACACCGAGATCCACGTCACCACCTGCCCCTCTTTATCCACCACGGATTTCTTAAAAATAAACAGCGGAGAATAAAAAAGAGGAGAGGAGAGGGGAGAAGAAGAACACCCGTCGATCCCACCCACACCCACCCCCGGCCTCGCGATCCTCCCCTCCCTTGGGCAGGCCGAATCCGGACCCCCCAACGCGCGCAGCGGGACGAGGACCGACGGGCGGGGCACAGAGAGGCCGGGGGTGATGAATTGTTACGCTGCATGGACGGAGCAATCGAGGAGCCTCTCCACAAGGTGAGCAGAAACCATTCCGTAGGATAATCTCCGGTCGTTGTTCTTGCCGTCTTCAACAGAGAGAGAGAGAGAGAGAGAGAGAGAGAGAGAGAG
>NC_041391.1:524017365-524069144 GCF_002162155.2 Triticum dicoccoides | reverse complement strand
GTGGTTGGTAGTTAAATTTAGGCGTACTGATCTGTAGGGGGCGATTGGTCAAATTCCAACTGTCATCTGTTGCTCATCCATGTGTGGTATGTGTAAGGCAACACCACTGTTTATCTTCACATTGTTTACGTAAATTAGCCCAAGCTGGTCGATGCATCTATTGCCTGATCGATTTGCTTGTTTGAGTGGTTGAAGAAGTTTTGATCTACTTACAGAAAGCAGGTTTCAAGAAAACTCTGCTGCTTCGGCTGAATATATTATCGTTTGCAAGTGCCACCTACTATGGGAATTTGTATCCAAACACTCAAACTTTTGGGTCAATCGTTGACTGTGATATGAACACCTTGTGGATCCTTGTTGCTATGCTGTAGACTATGTATGGTAGTTAAATTTAGGCATACTGATCTGTGGTGAGCGATTGGTGAAATTCCAACAATCGTATGTTGCTCATCCATGTTTGGTATGCGTAAGGCAACACCCCTGTTTAGGTTCACCTTGCCTACCTAAATTAGTCCGATTTGTGTTGAAAGCTGATCGATGCATTCGTGGTCTCTGTGCGCCTAATCGATTTGCTTGCTTGGGCGCTTGAAGAATTTTGCATTCAGTTGCAGAAACTAGGTTTCTGGAAAACTCTGCTGCTTCGGCTGAATATGTTTATCGTTTGTAATTGCCACCTACTATGAGATTTTGTTTCCAAATATTCAAACTTTTGGATCGATCGTTGACTGTGACATGAGCACTCCTTGCCGATGTTTGTTGCTATGCTGTAGACTTCTTATGCATACCCTGAATATGCATTATCATCTACTTCCTCCGTCCCATAATATAATAGCGTTTTTGACACTAAGGAGGGAGTACGACTCAAGTGTGATGTGGTCCTATGGACTATCATGCCATTCATGTATAGGAAAATGGTCGCAGTATACTTTCTTGCATAGTTATACTCACCTGTCCATTTAGTTCATCTTATCGTTTATATCATTTCATAGAGCTCATCTGTGATGACAGGACTATTACAAAGTTCTGGAGGTCGATTACGATGCATCTGACGACAACATCAAACTGAATTATAGAAGATTAGCGTTGGTAATCTTATGCCCTGCTTCTCTTCTGCGAACTACTACTATGTATTGTCTACCCAAACAAAATTATAGATCAACTCACTGTAAGTGGTGTCTCATCTCCAGAAGTGGCACCCCGACAAGCATAAGGGCGAGGATGATGTCACAGCTAAATTTCAGGAGATCAACGAGGCTTACAAAAGTACTGTTCAAATCTGTTATTTTAGGCACCGATGATACCTTTTGTCCCTCTCTATTTTGTACCGATAAGAATGGTGGCAAGGTCACACTTCACAAACACACAATTCTTAAAACTTCTTTTACCTAATGCACTATATTGTCTTTCCAGTTTTAAGTGATCCAATTACACGGCTTGAGTACGACTTTTCTGGCTGTTACGAGGTCAATCAATATACTGCACGTGTAAGAGCTTTTCTTCACTAGATTTCTGATTCTTATTCTATTTGCTTTCTGTTTAAGTTTGCTATATTTTCCTGTATTTTAGGAGTACCTTTCAAGATTTAAGGGAATGATACTTACCTGCAATGGCCTTGGCATAGAGCATTCTTCAAAATGGTAAATGCAATTCAGCTGAACTCAGATGCCTAATTGTTTGTTTCAATGCATTTCTGGCCTGCTTATATTGGTAGCATGTGCGCCTCGGAGAGTGTTTTTCGTTCCACGCTGTTGACGTTGTGTACTTATGGTTTCCAGGGCGCGACACTTGAGGGAATGGGAGCCCCATTGATCAATAGGTACAGCATGTTTATTCCTGAACTTGTTCAGTAGCGTCTCTGATGGCGATTGGGCATGTATTTTGTTCTTCTGTAACTCCGCAATGGAACCTGTCATGTGCCCTTGCACTTGTGCTAGAAAGAGATACATGTTTGCTATTTCCATCCGTCATCTGGTTATTTACTCTCTGACTTGTCACAAGCATGGTAGTAATAGTTCCTTTTCAGCATAGACCACAGCTAAGAATAAAGAGAAATATGTTTCTTTCAACGAAAGAGAATAACGTATCGTGTACTCAAGTATGTGTACCTGATAGAACAACAGAAAAGGAAGTTTTCGGGTGATTGTGCCGTCAGAAAATCTGTGATAAGCTAAATGCCGATAAATGAGCGTTGATCATCAAGCTATCCACGAAAGTCGCCCACCAGGAAGGCATAGAGACACCTAGATGACACATAAGAATAAGTACAACAGGAATTGGACCTAGGAAGACTGATCATCAGTCCACAGTATGAATGGGGCATACTATGTTTGTGTTACCATTTCAAAATTTCCATTCAAGTTTGTGCACCACATAGTGGAGGTGCAAGTTTTGGTAACAATACATGTATATAATCACCTAATTGCAAATCCAGGTGTGTAAAAGGAAATAAATCTATTTGGTCCATAGTGCAATATACTGAAGAAGGGCAAATTCTGCTGCAATGGCCTGTAGCTATGAGCTGCTTTGAAGTAGGAACCATAAAGAAACACACATTTCGTCTGAAAGGAGAAGCCTCATTTGGCCAACAAGGGGAATGCTCTAGCATGGTAACCAGCCGCAGGACCTTTTTTTTTTTTTACCGAAACACGCAGTAAGTAAATCACCGATCTTTTGAGCCCTTATTCTATTCATGATCATGAACCCCACTGCTTTGACCTGTAAAGTCCCCGCTGAGATAATCGCCCACTGTGGACAGGTGAGCTGCACTTGTACTATTATAACAGAAAAAAAAGGAGGGTGTCACCGTTTTCTAATTATAATCTGGAACATGGACTGCGCTCTAGACCTCTCTACCTGGCCCGCTGTTCGTCGTAGGGCCTCGATATCGAGTGGAAACGGACGGACGATAGAATCGGACAGCGGCGTGGGCTTTTGCCGTACTGCAGCCTTGACGAGCAAGCCAATATCATGTTGGTGTCAGAATGAATTGTCCCTGCCTTTTTCTTTTTCCTCCCTCGGTTGGGTGAGTTGTCTGATAAAATGAAAAATCGATTGCCATGTAGAGTACTCATGGACAAAAGCTGCGTCGGTCCATTTCGCTTTGAGGCAGCGATCCAGGACCAGACAACGGCTGCGGTCAGCCATGGTCGCTCGATGCGTCTGCCGTATACAGTAGGAGCAGTAGACATCTACGCTAGGGCCAACTCAATGGTTTGTACTACTACTACCTGCACGTTTTGTTCACACGACACGATTATGCTTGGAGGGGGCCAGGTTTCCGGCCAGGCCAACAGTGCTTCACGATGGCATTTCCCGCACATTCTAAACAAAATCTATAACCTGAACGTTAGCGCGGGGATCTGATTGATTCTGAACCACAGGACCAGCAGGCGTGTAACGTTGGCCTCACCGGAATGCCCTGCATCAGTGAAACTGTGGATAGTAAAGCAGCCGCGTGACGCGACGCTCTCCAGCTCGGCCGCAGCGGCCAGCGGGTGACACAGCTCGCGAGCAAGAGTCCAACGGGGGCGCACAGGGGGGAAGGCTCGTCGCCATCGACGCGCTTCCATCGGACGTCCACACTCGGGACGACGAGGACGTGGCGCCTACCGGCCGCGTCGAGCCACCAGAGGGTTCGCGTCCCCGGACGCTTGCGACGAATGTGCCACTCTCACTCGCAACCTACTGATTGCTCAACAGTTGTTTTTTTCTTTTTTGCTCGGCAAAAGATTTGTGAGCAGCTCAGATATTGACTCACTTAATCCTACTACATTTTATCTCTACAGCAGTTTCCCTGTATGATGATTTATTCTTGGTCGGTGAACAGCTCAAATACTGGTAGTGGTGACGAAGCGAGACATTTTCGTTTCTGGAAGAAGTGCAATCTTCTCCGAAAGATTCCACGAACAAAGCTTGAGCTGTCGAGCAATGATTACCTCATCGGTGCAAACAGTGAGCTCCAAATGATTTCGACGGGAGTTGAAACACCAGCCCGCGGTGAACCAGCTCACAGCTCAATGCGCTGCGTTTGCCGTCGAGGCAG
This sequence comes from Triticum dicoccoides, assembly GCF_002162155.2. Lineage (NCBI taxonomy): Eukaryota > Viridiplantae > Streptophyta > Magnoliopsida > Poales > Poaceae > Triticum > Triticum dicoccoides. Next base: position 524,065,102 of record NC_041391.1, on the reverse strand, counting down.
CGGGTGCAGCCAGCGGCGGGCGACAGGGCCAGTGCACTAGACCAGGTAGTAGAGCGAAGGGTCCTCTCCTTCACCACTTGCAACGTAGGCGAGCGTGTGCTGCCCGGGCCCACATGTCGGCGAGACGAGGACACTGCGCTCGAGCCGCCTATTCCTAGTCCTGAACCTGCTCCACCCAAAGCAGCACGACTAGACCAGTGTGCACGACACACAAGCTGCTATCCCGTCACGTACTACTCACCTAGTACCCCCACTCCATACATAACATCAAAAGCTCTAGATAAATGGAGCAATGAACACCGCCGCACTGGTGCTTTTCACCTTTCCTATACACGCTAATGATAGTGGTGCCGTCGTGCTTAACTGCTGATCGATGTTGTGCTGGTACCATCGTGTTTAACTGTCTCACATGCCTGGGATTTCTAATTTTTATCCTGAATACCAAAAATTCAAGGAAGTACTCCCTCCGTCCGGGTGTGTAAGTCATTCGCGTAGTTCTAGGTCATCGATTTGAGGAATTAAATATGTGTTATATGTCATGAAAAGTATACCACTAGATTTTCACACGGATGTAGTTTCTAAATATATATTTTTTGTCACATATAATACATATTTAGATAGTTAAATTATCGACCTAGAACTACGCGAATGACTTATACACCGGGACGGAGGTAGTAGCGCAGATCAAATGGGAGCTTAAAATGTCCAATTTTGATGGTACTACACGGTGGAGCAGTAAGTGTACAGACACAACACCAAGGGACAACAAAAGCAGGGAGGAAATGACGCCGCCCAAAGGGTAATTGAGCGCATTGCGCCCAAATCACAGGCTTTCTGTTTTAATCTAGCTTAAACATCATAGCACATTAGCACGCGAGCCACAAAAGTGGAAAAGAAGAACCCCCATATAGTTAATTGATTATATTATAACCACCTCCTAAAAGCAACAGACAGATCCCGCCACTGGTGGTGAGGAATCTCACCCCCGCTCCGGCATGCTCGCCGACGACCTCCGGTGCCGGAACGCCTTCATCGGGCTCGGGAAGTGCCACCCCCACCGCGCCTTCGTCGCCGCCGCCTTGGCCGCCACCGCCTTCGCCTCCACGGCCGTCGCGGAGACCGAGCTGGACCTCGCCAGCCCCAGCCTCTCCTCCTCGTCCTCCTCCTCCGCCGCGCCCCCGTCCTTGGCAGAGGACTTCCAGAACGGCGCCCACCCCCAGACCCTCGCCTTTCGCCTCCCGGAGGCCGCGACGGAGGCCATCGTGGCGGAGGAGGACGCGGCGACGGACCGCGAGCGCGCCACCCGGTGCTCCCGCTCGATGAGGCTGTGCACCCGGCCGACGGCGTCGCCGGACGCCGAGGAGGAGGAGGATGGGGAGGCGCACGTGCAGGGGCAGGGCCGCACCCGCGCGCAGTTGGGGCAGAGCCGCAGCAGCCGGTCGCGGAGGCAGTACGGGCACACCCCGCCGCCGGATCTCGCCGCGGGGTGCTTCCGGCACCGCCACTCGTCGCCCCCGACGGCGTCCGCGGCCACCGCTGCCTTCTCCGCCTTCATCCGTGCGGTTGCTCTCGCTCGCCCGCTCTCTCTCTCTCTGCCTCGCGCTTCTTGGCGAGTGGAAGGAGGGGGGCGTTACGAATACGAACTCACAGCGTCGCTGCGGGAAGGGGCGCGCCGGAGTGTGTAATAAAGGAGGCACCGGCGGGGCTTAACGACGTGTGGTTTTTCGGGCACGGAGAGAAGGCACGTAGCTTGCGGTTATTCACGAGGGTGCCATCGGGTACAGCTGGGCAGTGGTTGCCGCGGGATCTTGTGCGGTTGCACCTCAACTGCTGTAGCCTAGAACCACCGTATGAGAATGCATCATTCACGACGTGTAGAGCGCGTACATCTGAGCAAAGAAACAGCTTCCGATTTGTTTTATTTGTAGCGCAAATCTGGCTTGACAGATCTCCAGTCCGACTCTGAGCAACAGCGAGGAGCACCTACTGTGTCATCGGCCGCAGAGGATCCCGAGGGTGCTCGAAAGATAAGGCTGCCCGCGCACGTGCGGGGCGGGAATGAGCCGTGCTTGGGTCGCGGGGCCCGCGTGTCGGTTTATGACGATGCGACCGAGACGGCTGTTCCTTTATTTCTCTCGATTAATTAATTATTTATTAAATGAAACTTTGGTGCCCGTGTGGAGTGCACCTGCAGGCCGGTTGCAGTCTCGCGGATCTGGTTCGCAGCGCGAATCGTAGGTATCGCGTCTATTCTACACGCACGTCGCACAGGGCGCTACTGACTGACTGACTGACCCGGACGCAGCCCAGCGTATCGCCGTCGAGGTGCTGTCCGCTTCTGCACGTGTGGTTGACGAACGGCGTCGCCTGTGTCGGGGCGCAGAGCCGTGTTGTCTCGCCTTCGGGCGCCCGGCAAAGTCAAAACGATTAGGCGACCATTTTGCATTTTTTTTGAGTTCTGTTACCAGCTTCAAGGTGTTAATATTAGTAGTAAATCTTACTACTGTATTCCCTTAAAAAGAGAGATTAGTACGAGGAGTGCACCTCACTTGCATCTCTTGAAGTCGGTCTTGTGCAACCTTTCAGAAAAAAAAAGAAGAAGAAATTTCAAAAAAAGAAGAAGAAGAAGAAATAGACAAGATGCACACTCGTTCGCTCTCAAATCGCGCGCCAACGCCGCTGAAAGAGACCGATGCTAAAAATTCTCCCCCGTCACAGGCAATCTGGATGGCGCCCAAGATTCCGTCTATAGTTAATTGTGAAACGTGTCGGCAGAAGGGAGATCAGAGATTAATCTTTCAAGTGTACGTATGCCTTGAAGGAGTTTGTCCTAAACACTTCGATCGAGCCTGTCATGTCTCTATCGTATCACAGCATCAGTCTTCATGCGATTATTACGTGAATAATATAGCCACTGACGCAGTTTGGTAAGTATTATGTTAAAGAAAAAGTGTTACGGTGACGTGCTGATCGATTCCAATCATTGAGTAACACTGCTCTTTGCACACGGGGGCCAGCGAAACCTTCAAGGTTAAGATAAATGAACCAACCGCCAAGCAGGAAGGTCAAGAAACAATAATCATAGACCTACGAACAGCTACAAACGTCTTTTCAAAAAAAAAAAAGAACAGCTACGAACGTTTTTATGTAAAGCCCCAAGAGGCCCCCTTTTTTCACACCGACGCCGGAAAAAAAAAACGAGTTGCGCCCCCAAGACGCTGAAATCCGCCGGCTCGGTACGTTTTTGGGCCCGGCGATCTCAGGCCGAACCCAATGCGCCGGGGGGCGCTCGGAGGCTCCCGCGGAAGGAAAACACACGCTTGGGCCACCCTGTCGGGCGAAAAGTCAAGCCAATCGTCCAGATTCGCCCCCACCTCCGCGCGCTCGGCCACTACCCTGCCGATCCCGGCGCCGCCCACCGCCCAGCACCGCTAGATAGGCCATCCCCGCCAGAAAAGAGAGAAGGTTTCACCGCGGCTACCTCTCCAGCACCTTTCGGCGAGTTTTCTGGCGCTCCGGCCGTGCAGGGGCGGTATACCGGCAGTTGTGCGCCCACCACATCCTCGAGGTGTTCGGCGATTTGTCTGATCGACGATGGATTTGGATGACGAGGAGGCGCTTGTGGCGTTGCTGGAGGAGGAAGCCGATGCCGACGACCAGGACGAGGAGCATCTCATGGTCCTTGCCGCCCTCGTCGGCCTGCTTGCAAGCAATGAAAAGCCGCGGCGAGGTGGCTCGGCGCCGGGGCGGCTGAACGGCTATTGCATGCTCTACTCCGACTACTTCGCCGACGCTCCATTGCATGACGTCAAAGTATTTCGGCGCCGTTATCGCATGAGCCGAAAGCTTTTCCTCAGGATTGTGAATTCCATCCGGGAGTTCGACAGCTACTTCAAGTGTAAGAAGGATTGCACCGGCACACTTGGATTCACCACAACCCAGAAATGCACGACAACTATGAGGATGCTTGCATACGGAGCTCCCGGTGATTCACTCGACGACTATGGGTGCAGGGTCGAGTCCACGACCATTGAGTGTTTCTACAAGTTCTGCAGGGTAGTGGTGGCAGTGTTTGGACGACAATACTTGCGATCACGCAATGCTGAAGACACTGCTCGGATCCTAGCACAGAATGCAGCAAGAGGATTTCCTGGGATGCTTGGAAGCATCGACTGCATGCATTGGAAATGGAAGAACTGTCCATTTGCTTGGCAGGGGATGTACAAAGGTGCCAAAGGCGGTTGCAGTGTGGTACTTGAGGCAGTGACCACACATGACCACTGGATTTGGCACTCCTTCTTTGGTATGTCAGGAACTCACAATGACATCAACTGCTGTAGTGCTCCCTGTCTTTGCAAGCTTGTTGAAGGTCATTCTCATCGGGTGAACTTCGAGGTCAATGGGTGGCACTACAACAAGGGGTACTACCTAGCTGATGGCATCTATCCGAGATGGTCTACATTTGTGAAGACTATCTCAAACCCTGGGCCAGGAAGCAAGAACTCCCACTTTGCGAAGGTTTAGGAGGCTTGCAGGAAGGATGTCGAGCGGGCATTTGGTGTGCTCCAATCTCGATTTGCTGTTGTCCGGTACCCTACTCAGACCTGGTCGAAAGATCAAATGTGGGACATCATGACTTGTTGTGTCATCTTGCATAACATGATCATTGAGAGCGAGCAGGAAGAGCCATTGTTTGACACTGAACCATATTACAGGCAGGGTCCTCTTGCGCAAGTTGATCACCAGCTACCGGAAACCTGGACTTCCTTCCTCAATATGTGTCAGGAGATCCGAGACCCACATGTGCATCAACAACTGTAGCAGGATCTGGTGGAGCACCTATGGAGGCTCAAGGGCAATGCCTAGCTCAACGTGTGATGAAATGTGAGTATTTATTTGTTGAACTATATAATTTGCATTGAATTATTTGTTATTGAACTATTTGATTTATATTGATTTTCTGTGATGAACTATGTGATAAAAAAAATTACTTTTGTTGAATTTGCACTGAACCACGGTGAATATGGGCCAATTTGCACCGATATCGGGTCGTTTTTTCGTTGAAACTGGGCCGAAAAGCGGGCACATTTGCGAAGAAATGGGTCGATATCGGCGGCTGGGAACCCAATTGCCCCCAACACCGATATTAGCGCCGGCTCGCCCCCAGGCGGCGATTTTCAAGCCTCCTAGGGAGGCCAATAGCTGGAGATGCTCTATCTCCCCCCTGATTTCAGGGAGGATGGGCCTCTTCCTCCCCCACCTCCAATCACAAACCGCCATGTTGTTCATTACGTTAATTACGTAACTATTATTTCGTAGGTGTAGCATTACAAGTTAAGAAAAGGTGTTACAGTGACTGCTCCCTTGCTTCCTAAAGTTTCAGGAGCGAATCTTAATAAGCATTTCTGACCCATCGCTTTGATCAATGTCGGTTACAAACTACTTGTGAAAGGGTTTACTACCCGTCTACCAGAGTGAGTCGGCCTTTATTCGAGGAAGAAGCATACTCGAAGGCATTCTGGTTCTTCACGAGGTGTTGTATTCTGCACATATGAATTTGAGAAGGCTTACGACTGTGTTAACTGGGACTTCCTAGAAGGCGTTATGCGACAGAAGGGCTTTGATCCACTCTCGGTGAGTTGGATCATGCAATTGGTTAAAGGTGGACAAACTGCCATGAATATCAATGGGGAGGCAGACCACTATTTCCATAACTCGAGGGGCAAGGTGGTCCGATTTCTCCCCTCTTGTTTAATGTAGTCGGAGATGCTCTGGATGTTATCTTAGAGTGTGCTAAGAGAGCATGCCATATCTAGGGAGTGTTCCCAGCTATTAAGGAAGATGGAATCATGCATCTACAATATTCTGACAACACACTGATTCTTATCAAGAATGTCCCATTCAGTTTAGTGAACTTGAAGTTCATCCTGATGTGTTTTGAGTCCATGTCCGAACTTCAGATCAATTTCGACAAGAGTGAGGTGTATGTCACTAAGGGGAGCTTGGAGGACAGTTGCGTGCTGCTCACATGATGAACTGTAAACTAGGATCTCCACCTGTTAAATATCTAGGGATGTTGCTTACTTACAAACACCTCACGATCGAAGACTTCCCGTATCTCACCGACACGGTGGCTGGCCGGGTTGAACCATGGGTAGGTAGATACAAATACTCCGAAGGAAAGTTGGCTATGATCAATGCTTGCTTGTCCAGCCTACCGATGTTCATCACGGGGTTTTTTCTTCTTTAGGACTAGATTCACTCTAAAGTTTGATGTCGCTCGCTCGAGGTTCTTTTGGGGTAGGTAAGAAAAAATACCATATGGTGCGCTGTTGTACCATATGTGCCCCTAAGGAGGTTGGGGCCAAGGTATCCTTGACACAAACACATGAATTGGTGTTTAATGGCCAAATGGGCCTAGAAGATCTTGACCGGGGAAGGTGGCCTTTGGCTCGATATTATCAGACACAAATATCTACCGACAACCCCTGTGTCCACGGTATCCTAAAACCATATGTTCGTCTTCTCGAGATCCATTTCTAAAGTCTGGCATCTACTTCGGGTGGGTGTAGTTCATGCCATTGGTAACGATAAATCCATAGTCTTCTGGCTTGACCTCTGGCTTGGCCCGAATCCCCTCGCACTTGACTTCCAATGACTTTTTGCGATCTACTCTGCACCAAATGCCCTGGTTAGTGATATATGGAGGAATCGACAGTGGTGTCCATTTTTTCATCGAGCCTTAGGCCCAACGGACGAGGTTGAATGGCTACAACTTGCATCTTAGCTAAGTGGTTTTCGCCCATTGGCAGACCCATATACCTTTAGGTGGAAGCTTGAATCCTTTGGTCAATTTTTGACCAAGTCCTTATACAAGGCTATGCATCTTGGAGCAACCCAATTTCAGGCCATGGACATTTCGAAGGCCAAATCACTAGTCAAAACTAAGATCTTCCTATGGCAACTAGTCCGTGGCAGGCTTTCGTCCGGCACCGAAGTTCAAAAGAGACATGGTCTAGGGGATGGACTCTGCCCTCCTTGTGGTGCTTAGTAAGACGGTAACCACATGTTCTTTTCCTGTATCATGGCCCAATTTAGGTGTGGCCACATTAGGGATGTTACCTCATGCAGTTGGGCACCGACGTCCTTTGCGGTTCCACACACTCAGCGGGAGATTGTATGGTCTCCCTAAGCAGGTTACATGGATTCTTTTTGCAGCTATGACCTGGTACTTGTGGAAAATCCATAACAAAGCCTTGATTGAAGGCTATTTTATCAAACACCCGGACTGATGCTTTGTACAAAATGACTATATTCTTACAACTATGGAGATCGTTGAACAAGCCGCAGGTGGCGGAGGCGATTGACGTGCTTTGCAACAAGCTCTAATCACATCCTCAAGCGCTCAGGGATGGTGGCAGCTTACTTGGTGACTTAAGCATACTTGGTTGTCCTCGTGATCTTATCCACACTTAAAGTTTAGTTGCGTCTTGTGAGCCAAGGGCCTTTTGAGGCTTGTATCAAACCTTTTTTCCCTGCATTTACCTTCAGAACTATTTGTGTAACGCATTAAGGGCTTCAGTTCGCTAAAGCCAGGCAAGCACCTCTTGTCTATAATAGGAAGGGCAACCACATATGGCCTTGTACATATTCCTCCCCTCTTAATGAAAAGGCAGCGCTCTTGTTAGTTGCTAAAGAGAAACCACACAGATGAAGTGAAGATTCAGTTTTGCTATCTTTTATAACCTTTGTACATTAATATAAGACGTTTTGTAGTTCAAACTTCTTATATTAGTGTACAGAGGGAGTACCTCCATAATGTTTAGACTATTCATAATAGGACCCCCAATCCTTGGCGAATAGTCACCAGGAAGGATGGCAAGTGTGAACCTAGACAACAATTTATGTGGTTGGATGTGACATTTTACAAATCTGTCATGACAGTTTGTTTAATTTGTAGGGAGTGCTGGGCAGAAACTGCGACCGTCATATTTAGATCTGATGGTTCTAGGTGAGTTTGTCAGGATTGGACTCCTAATGAATGTTCACCAGATATCATTACAGTCAATATAGAAAAAAGACACTTGACATTATGGCCCGAACGAAAACTTTTTCTACCATGGCCCCCGTTTCGACCATAGATGGTTGGAGAGAAGTCCATTTCATCTGTTTTGCAGTACGCCACACACCCCTCCCAATGAACTGGACCCCATTTCGACCGTATGTGGTTGGAGAGAAGTCTATTTCACCTGTTTTTCGGTACGCCACACCCCTCCCGTTGGACAAGACCCTGTTTTGATCGTAGGTGGTTGAACAGAAGTCTGTTTCCTCTGTTTTGTGGTACACCACACCCCCAGCCGATGAACATGACCCTGTTTCGGTTGTTCCTTCCAAGCCGGTTGGCTCTTGATGAATAGGATGCATTTCAACCTATTCGCTTGGCTCCTGATGAACAAAACACATTCCGACCCATTCGCTTGGCTCCCAGTGAACACGGCACTGTTTCCTCCATTCTGATTTAGCCGGTTGGCTATCAATGAACACGACACCACTGCTGCTGTCCAGTGCAACCGTATGTTGCCTCTCGATATACACGAGCTCTAGTTGTACGCGTTCGGGACCCCGCCCGTACGTGCATACGTGGCATATTTTTGTAGTGTGGCTATACGTACGTGTACATGATTTAAACGAGACTGCCTGAAATGGTACATAGGGGGCTCTACTACGACACGTGACATTCCTTACACGGCCTCGGTTCATGAGACTGATCGACCAGTATATACGTACATGTTTGTGACCCGACAAATAATGCTACATACACTTAGACTTGGTGGGTCCCAACTGTCAGGGGGGATAAGGAGTAACTTCCTTGCGTGCAAAGATATAGCTGGTGGGTCCTAGGTGTCAGAGTTATGAATCATTTTTTGCATGTAATAAGGAGGCACTTCCTTGCGTGAGAAGATGTAGCTGGTGGGATCGACTGTCAGGAGGAGGAAACTATTTTTTTTCACGTAATAAGGAGACACTTCCTTGCGTGCGACCATGGACCTCGTGGGTCCCAGTTGTCAGCCTCTCCACGTACAGTCCTTTTCCGATGGTTGTCATTCGTTGACCACGTTGATGACATACCAAGAGCACCAAGGTGGTGGAAGATGACGAGGCCTAGGAAGGGAACGAGCTGGAGCTGGGAAGATGTGGCCGTGGTTGCCCACGTAGAGGGGAGTACGAGGGTTTACTGGTTTGGCTGCAGTGGGGGGCTACCGTCGCTGGAGAATAATAGGAGGTGTGAGTGAGTAGAGGGATGGCGTGGCCAATAATGGGAGTATGTTGGGGCTGTGAGGTTTGCATAGTAGCATAGCCAACCGCTGGAGGCAGGAGCAGGCGGTCCCGCCAGTGCTGGTTTGGACGGAGGAGCAAGAAGATCAAAGATTGAAGAAGAAGCACAACTGTTGGATTAACATCAAATGGTCACTGCTGCTAGAATCATTTGTTGACTAAGTTGAAAAAGCCCTGCGGACGCATCAACTTAGTAGGCCCACAAGTCAGCCTTCAAATCTGGTGGGTCCCAGCTAGCAGGGGGGAGGAATCATTTTTCTTGCGTGTAATAAGAAGACACTTCCTTGTGTGCGACCATGGACCTCGTGGGTCACAATTATCAGCCTCTCCAAGTACAGTCCTCTTTCGATGGTTATCGTTGTTGACCGCGTTGACGAGCCGTGCCGAGAGCACCAAGGAGGTGGACGACGGTGAGGCTAATAACCCACAAGTATAGGGGACCTCAACAATTTTCAAGGGTAGAGTATTCAACCAAAATTTATAGATTCGACACAAGGGGAGCCAAAGAATATTTGCAAGTATTAGCAGCTGAATTGTCAATTCAACCACACCTGTATATTAAATATATGCAGCAAAGTGATCGGTAGCACATTGGCATGATAATTTTGATAGCAGTGGTAACGGTGATAGTAGCAGTAACAATGATAGCAATGGTTTTGTAGCAAGTGTAAAAGTAACAACAGCAGTAGTAACTTAGCAAGAACAATATGTGGAAAACTCGTAGGCATTGGATCGGCGAATTCGTTGGATGATATTCATCATATAACAACCATAACCTAGGGCAATACAAAACTAGCTCCAGTTCATAAATAAAATGTAGGCATGTATTCCATAAATAGTCATACATGCTTATGGAAAAGAAGATGCATGACATCTTTTGTCCTACCCTCCTATGGCAGCGGGGTCCATAAGGAAACTAAGGGATATTAAGGCCTCTTTTTAATAGAGAACTGGAACAAAGCATTAACTGTTAGGGAACGTAGTAATTTCAAAAATTTCCTACGCACACGCAAGATCATGGTGATGTATAGCAACGAGAGGGGAGAGTGTTGTCCACGTACCCTCGTAGACCGTAAGCGGAAGCGTTATGACAACGCGGTTGATGTAGTCGTACGTCTTCACGATCCGACTGATCCAAGCACCGAACGTACGACACCTCCGAGTTCAGCACACGTTCAGCTCAATGACGATCCCCGGACTCCGATCCAGCAGGGTGTCGGGGATGAGTTCCGTCAGCACAACGGCGTGGTGACGATGATGATGTTCTACCGACGCAGGGCTTCGCCTAAACACTGCAACGATATGACCGAGGTGGAATATGGTGGAGGGGGGCACCGCACACGGCTAAGGAACGATCACGAAGATCAACTTGTGTTGTTGTGCCTAGAGGTGCCCCCCTGCCCCCGTATATAAAGGAGCCAGGGGGAGGGGGTCGGCCGGCCAGGAGGGGCGCGCCAGGAGGAGTCCTCCTCCCACTGGGAGTAGGACTCCCCCCTTCCTTGTTGGAGTAGGAGAGAAGGAAAGAGGGGGAGAGGGGGAAGGAAAAGGGGGCTGCACCCCTTGTCCAATTCGGACCAGACGGGGCTGCGCACCTCCTTCCTTTCGGCCTCTCTCCTCTATTCCCGTATGGCCCAATAAGGCCCATATACTCCCCGGCGAATTCCCGTAACTCTCCGGTACTCCGAAAAATACCCGAATCACTCGGTACCTTCCGAAGTCCGAATATAGTCGTCCAATATATCGATCTTTACGTCTCGACCATTTTGAGACTCCTCGTCATGTCCCCGATCTCCTCCGAGACTCCGAACTCCTTCGGTACATCAAAACTCATAAACTCATAATATAACTGTCATCAAAACCTTAAGCGTGCGGACCCTACGGGTTCGAGAATTATGTAGACATAACCGAGACACGTCTCCAGTCAATAACCAATAGCGGAACCTGGATGCTCATATTGGCTCCTACATATTCTACGAAGATCTTTATCGGTCAAACCGCATAACAACATACGTTGTTTCCTTTGTCATCGGTATGTTACTTGCCCGAGATTCGATCGTCGGTATCCAATACCTAGTTCAATCTCGTTACCTGCAAGTCTCTTTACTCGTTACGTAATACATCATCTCACAACTAACTCATTAGTTGCAATGCTTGCAAGGCTTAAGTGATGTGCATTACCGAGAGGGCCCAGAGATACCTCTCCGACAATCGGAGTGACAAATCCTAATCTCGAAATACGCCAACCCAACATGTACCTTCGGAGACACCTATAGAGCTCCTTTATAATCACCCAGTTACGTTGTGACGTTTGGTAGCACACAAAGTGTTCTTCCGGTAAACGGGAGTTGCATAATCTCATAGTCATAGGAACATGTATAAGTCATGAAGAAAGCAATAGCAACATACTAAACGATCAAGTGCTAAGCTAACGGAATGGGTCAAGTCAATCACATCATTCTCCTAATGATGTGATCCCGTTAATCAAATGACAACTCTTTTGTCCATGGCTAGGAAACTTAACCATCTTTGATTCACGAGCTAGTCAAGAAGAGGCATACTAGTGGCACTATGTTTGTCTATGTATTCACACATGTACTAAGTTTCCGGTTAATACAATTCTAGCATGAATAATAAACATTTATCATGAAATAAGGAAATAAATAATAACTTTATTATTGCCTCTAGGGCATATTTCCTTCATTAACACATAGTGAATACATGAATTCCTCAAACTACGGTCATCACCAGAAAGTATCCTAGTTACTATCACACTGGGTTTTACGGATCATAACACGTAATAGGTGACTATGACTTGCAAGATCGGATCTAGAACATAGATATAATTGTGAAAACATAAACGATTTAGATCTGAAATCATGGCACTTGGGCCCTAGTGACAAGCATTGAGCATAGCAAAGTCATAGTAACATCAATCTCAGAACATAGTGGATAATAGGGATCAAGCCCTAACCAAACTAACTCAATTACATGATGAATCTCATCCAACTCCTCACTGACCAACGAGCCTACGAAGGAATTACTCATTCCCGATGGGGAGCATCATGGAATGTGCGATGAGGGAGGGTTGGTGATGACGAAGATCGGAGACTCCCCTCTTCGGAGCCCCGAATGGGCTCCAGATCTGGCCTCCTGATGAAGAATAGGAGGTGGCGGCGGCTTCGTATCGTGAAACGCGATGAAACTTCCTCCTCTACTTTTTTCTCCAAAAAAAGGATTTTATAGTCCTGGAATTAGGGTATGAGGGGCCATGAGGTGGGCACAACCCACCAGGGCGCGCCAGAGGGGGGGGGCTGGTGTCTTGTGCCTAGCCAGGGGCCCTCTCCGGTGGTTCTTGGCTCCAATATTTTTTATTTATTTTAAAATAATTCTCCAAAAAGTTTTGTTCCATTCCAAGAACTTTTATTTTTGCACAAAAACAACACCATGGTAGTTCTGCTGAAAACAGCGCCAGTCCGTGTTAGTTTCATTCACATCATGCAAATTAGAGTCCAAAACAAGAGCAAAAACATTAAGAAAAGTAGATACGATGGAGACGTATCAACTCCCCTCAGCTTAAACCTTTGCTTGTCCTCAAGCAATTCAGTTGATAAACTGAAAGTGATAAAGAAAAACTTTTACGAACTCTTTTGTTCTTGTTTACAGAAATAAGCTTAAGTAGCACCCAGGTTTTTAGAAAAGATCATGACTAACCATATCAGCAATAACTCTTAAAAATTATATTAACTCATCTTATTCCTATAGATAAAATTCTGAAAATTTTAGTCCACACAAATTTTGTCAACAAAACTTCATAAGATTGATAGCAACTACTCATAAGGATGCCTAGAGGCCCTATTGAGCATTGAAACTACTTAGAACTCTATAAATTCAACATGCAAGCCCATTTACATCAGCACAAAGAGTAGCTAATTATTTAAAATATAAACCACTAAAGCAAAAAACTAATTGGAGCAATGGAGGAGTCACATACCAAGTAGCAATCCCCCAAAACAGTTTTGAAAATGGAGCTTCGATTAAAGAGATTGAAATCCGCGAGTTTGAGAGCAAGAAGACGAGAGAGAGAGAGAGCGCTATGGTGAATTTTTTTCTGGAGGTAGGAGATGACATGGGCTAAAGAGATAAGTGAGGGGACCCATGTGGGGGCCATAAGCACTAGAGCATGCCTAGGGCTGCGAGCGTGCCCTGGTGTCTTGTGGTCACCAGGTGCACCCCCTCTGATGTTATTTGCACCAAAAATTCAGAAATATTCAGAAAAAATCGTATTAAATTTTCAAGGCATTCAGAGAACTTTTATTTTTGGTCATTTTTATTGCGCGGAAAATTCAGAAAACAGACAAAATATGACATTTTATTTTATTTAACTAAGAAAAACAGAAAACAAAAGTAAGGACATAAAGTTGTGCTCACTAAATTCACCGACTTCATAATTCTAAAAAATGATCCATTAACAAGGTTGATTAAGTCTTATTAACAACCACTTTCAGTTAGCATGAAACCGAAGAACTTTCGTTAAAAACTAAGTTACCTCAATGGGGATATGATATGCCCAACAGTAAGTACGTCATATTTCTTTTTGGCAGTAGGTACAGGTAGTTGAAAACTTCCAATAGTGAATGTCGAAGATTTTTCAATAACATTAATACCATTCACTTGGAATTGTTTCTTCGGAAAGTGCACCATATACTCATTACCATTGATATGAAAAGTGATGTTGCTTTTATTGCAATTAATAACAACCCCTGCAGTATTCAAAAAGGGTCTACCAAGGATAATCGACATGTTGTCGTCCTCGGGCATCTCAAGTATAACAAAAGTCCGTTAAGATAGTAACATTTGCAATAGCAAGGGGCACATCCTCATAAATACCGATAGGTATGACAGTTGATTTGTCGTCCATTTACAAAGATATTTCTGTAGGTGTGAGTTTATTCAAGTCAAGTCTTTTATATAAAGAGAAAGGCTGTGATGCCCGGATAATTAAGTTACAGTAACCTCTACTAATGATGCCACGTCAGCACATTTACTGTTGATAAACTCATGTTGATTCAAACCCCGTTCAAAATTCAAAATTTTAAATTAAAGTCAAAAGTATTTTTTCCTTCGAACTACAAAACAAAAGTGTTCATAATTTGGAAAATGTTCTCTAAGAATTTGTCATGATGAAACCAACCTCTTTTGTATTTCCAAAATGCCCCTGGGATTTAACTTATTGGTCCAGCAACAATTAAAATTGGCCTTTCCAAATTTTTAAAAATTGGTTAGAAAACTCCTTTTGGCCCTAAACTTTTTGTATCATCTAATATTGTTGTGCCTGATTTATGTGCAAAGTTTCATAAGTAACAAAACTCATTTGCTAGCTAGAATAAATAGAAAACAGTAGCGAGAGTGTAAAACAGTAAAAGAATAGAAAATGAATAAAGCCTATTGTGCCACTAGGCCATAAGTGGCCTCAGCACACAAGGCGCAGCCCACCAAGAGCCATCCTCCTCCCTGTTCACAACAGGAGGTCGTGGCACGCATCCGACCACCATGGCCGCGGCTGTGGATGCGTGTTGGACATCCCGCGGCTTACCCCGGCGCCTACTTGACGCCTCCAGCCCCCCTCTCCCTCCCTGGTAACCCAAGTCTCCAAATCCCCTTCTCCCTCGCTCATATCCGATGAACTGGAAGAGACCGAGCTCGCGGTCATCGTCATCGTCGTCGATCCCGCGGCCACCGGCCTCCATTCGTCGCGCCAAGACGTCGAGGAACTCCGCCATCGTCGTCTCCGTCGCCCTCGCCTATCGGTTGGAGCTCGGACGACCTACTACCTCGCCATCGCGCGGTCTTCTCCGCCACGGCAGCCGACCGGCAGCCGCATCTCGTCGACGAGCGCGACGCGTCCGGCCACCTAGAGTCGTCCTCGGGCCGTCCCTGCAACGGCAGTGAGCTCCTGTTCGATTCCCCTCCTCCCCCTCTCGAATCCATTTCGTAGGCCGTCGTAAGCCACTGCCGTCGATCTCACGCTCACCAACCGTCGACCGCACCCCGGGCTCCCCTGTCGCATCCTGACCGCGGCTCGCACGCCTAGCCTCTCCCTGGGGCCGCGCTCGCCGCTGGCCACCGCACCAACCCGCGCCTCCGGCTCCAGCCGCGGCCGCCGTTCCCCTGCCTGCACGCCGCCTCTGCCCGCTCGTTGCGTGCCCACTGCCGCTGGCTTCTGCTCTGGCTGCTGCTACTGCGCCATTGCTGTCGCCGCCCGCGCCGCGTTTCCCCTACTCGCCATCCGCGCCCACGCTGCCGGCTGGCCGGTCACGCCCTTGTCCCGCCGCTCCCTTCCTAGGTCGCTCGGGCGCGCCTCTGGCTGCGGCTGCCGACGCCTTGTACGGCCGTGCGAGCCCAGCAGCGCCCTTGGTGGCCTCGGGCGCCCGCACCCGTTTAGCCGTTCCCGCTAAACCCGCCTGGGCCACTGGCTCATGGGCCCACGCCCCTGAGAAATTAAAAAAAGAAGATTTTAAAAATATAATTAATTAACTAATTATCCTATTAAATAAACTTAATTAACTTAATCTGCTAATTAAACTACCTAATCAGTAATTAGTTAGGTGAGTACATGAAAGGGACTCCCTGGACCTGCATGTCACCCTCTTGTGCACATAGCATTTTAGCTATTTAATTCGGATTAATAACAAATTGAGGATATTCTTTAAATCTTTGAAAAATTATTTAAAATAAACGTAGCTCGGATGAAAAAGTTTTCTATATGAAAGTTGCTCAGAACAACGAGATGAATCCGAACATGCGGTCCGTTCGTCCTCCACACGTCCCTAGCATAACAAACCTTGAACTTTTCCCCTCCGGTTCATCTGTCTGACAAACGTCCGGAACCGGGAAAACTTTCCCGGATGTTTTCCCCCTTCGCCAATATCGCCAAGCACTACGTTAGAACACCCCTAGCGCTGCTTTTTGTCTTGTCATGCATCTATGTTCTTTGTATTTACTGTTTCTTTCCCCTCTTCTCTCCGGTAGAACCCGAGACCGTTGCTAATGCCCCTATGATTGACTACGTCGACAACGACCCTTCTTCCCTTTCAGCGGAGCTTCCAGGCAAGCCCCCCCTTTGATCATCCCGATATCGCCCATTCCATTCTCTCATGTTTGCATTAAATTTTGCTATTGTTATTGTTTGCTCCTATTTTGATGCATAGCCTGCTTTTCTAACCTACTCATTGTACCTTACCTGCTTATCCTAAACTGCTTAGTATAGGTTGGTCAGTGAGCCATCAGTGACCCCCATCTTGTCCTTGTTGCCCCTGCTTCATCTTCGATGACTCGATCAACGTGATCGATGACCAGAGCCTGACACCTCACATCACATCACGCCCCTTTAGTTGCTCGACTCTGCAGAGCTACTATCGAGTGTCGAGGGTGATCCCTCGTAACGCACTCCTGATGATAATTCTGTAGTGTAGCTATTCGGTCGTGGTCATTGAGGGTGGTTCCTCTTTCACTATTCCCGATACGACTCTGTCGTGCAACACCTCAAGTGTGAACCTCGAGGGTGGATCCTCTTACTCTCACGTTGATGGTTACATCGAGTGGAATCCTCCGTGGGTGATTCCTCGGGTTTTCCCCTTGATATTTGGACACACAGTTACCTTGACTTTACTTGAGACCATTGTTGAAGTCGGGTCGGCCCTGAGGAGTACCCGCGAGTTGATGTGAAAGTCGGGCGGGCCCATTGAGCACCCGCGAGTTTTTCACATGGCACGACCGGGCAGTCTGGGCCCTTGCCGTAAGTCCATGAGACGGGGCGATGAGGTCACCTTATCGTGAGTCTTTGCTCGTTTCCGCGAGCCCCCAATGCACTAACATGTTTGGGTATTTGTTCTGAGTTGTCCTCTGTCCTTTACGCACCAACCACCACGCGAGAATAGATATGGGCCTCGACGTCGCAGTATCAGCCGAAGCTTTGTTAGATGTCCAGTTCAGCAGTGCGGCACGGTCGGATCGTGCTGGCCATCCGAGGTGGTGCTGGTAATCACCCTGCTCGCAACGACCCAGAGTGTTGCAGGCGATGGGCCTAAGACCCTAGAGCGCTTAGGATGTAGACCGGCGGGGACCTCTCTGCTGAGCCTAGGTAGGGCTGCGACGTGTTAATCTTTCGAGGCCGGGCATTGACCCCCAGAAAGGTGTGTCTGGCCAGAGTGATCGAGCGTGTTGGGTAACGTGGTGCACCCCTGCAGGGAAGATATATATTTGAATGCCGCGTCCGCGATAATGGACGTTCAGACTTATGTCCTGATCTTATATAACTAGAAATGGATACTTGAGATATGTGGATCCGAGATTGCTTTCTCACAGGGAGTCGAGGAAGGATCTCTGGCCGTTGATTTTACAACATGTTTGACAATTATAAACTGCCATTCTTTACTCTTCTACATGCTGCAAGATGCTTGGAGCTGCTTGAAGATGCTAGTCTTTGATAGGCTAGGCCTTCCCCTCTATTCTGGCATTCTACAGTTCAGTCCACAGATACAAGCCTTCCATTTGATACCAGTGCATACTTAGTATAGATCTGATGCTTGCGAGTACTTTGGATGAGTACTCATGGTTGCTTTGCTACCCCTTTTACCCCTTCTTTCTTCTTTCCGGTTGATGCAACCAGATGATGCGTCCCTGGAGCCAAATGCCACCATCGATGGATGATACTACATGGAGGCCGCCGCCGACCAGGAGTAGTTAGGAGGTCCCAGGCAGGAGGCCTTGCCTCGTCGATCGTGTTGCTTTTGTGTTTGCCTTCTTAAGGCATCCTTGTTTAAATTATGTCTGTGCTCAGATATTGTTGCTTCCGCTGACTCTCTTGTGTATCGAGCTTGTATTCGAGCCCTTGAGGCCCCTGACTTGTAATATGAAGCTTGTATTATTTCATTTTGTGTCTAGAGTTGTGTTGTGATATCTTCCCATGAGTCCCTGATCTTGATCATACACATTTGCGTGTATGATTAGTGTATGATTGAATCGGGGGCGTCACAAGTTGGTATTAGAGCCGACTGCCTGTAGGATCCCCCTTTCCAACTCCTTGGCCGAACTTGAGTCTAGTCTTTGAAAAACTGAATTACTAACATGGCTGTGTGGCTTACGGGCCCACGTCGCCAATTGGGTGGTATTAGGACCTTTTATTCCTCGTCTATACTCTGGGAATCTAATCTCTCTTCTATTCGGGTTAAATGGATTTGCTAACTATAACTCTAGGTTCTCGTAAATACTTCTCCCGGAGAGCCCCTCACTCCATACGATTGCTTGGTGCACCAGAAGATTCTGAAGATACTCTCTGATGTTTATCGAGACCCTTGTGCCCTTCGCCGTTGCGACCCCTACCACCAATAAATCCTTATGGGTGACATCCTACATTTGTTGTTCATACCTTCATCCCCACTTGTTGTTGTTATTGCAAGATGCCCCGAATTACTCTCTGTTGTCTTGAGAATTCGTTGAGCCTACTGCCCTGCAGTTCTTTGCCATAAGAATACCCCTAAGAATAATTGCTCGCGCTCGCCGAATATACGTTCATCCATAATTGTTCATGTGTTTCACAAATTTCTTTGGAATGCTATTCGATCTTCCAAAAATCCATAGTAGCCTATTACTCTTGTTCATCCTTACCTACTTACATTATGGTTACTTCCATATGTCTACCAAAGTTCATTAGCATCCTTTGTCATCATAATCTCGAGCATTTGATTCGTTTTTGTTTGTGAGTGCTCGCGATCATCAGTCCGAATTAGAATTCTTTCTTTCGGCTCAGACGTCACCGCAGACATGAGCTGGTGTTCGACAAAACAAACCTTGATTGATTGTCGATCTATGTACTTGTATTTGATCAGAGCCTCTACTTCTGATCCACCGTTTTGGAAATCATAATTCCTTTCCATATGAGCTTTGAATTTGTCAGTTGTTTCTATAACCCGACCTCCTTGCATTCTTTCTTCTTCTGTTTGAGTACCGATACTCACATCAGATCCATTGTGGACCTCCAGGTCCTTTGTTGGGTTTTATCCGACAACATCCTTCATATTCAGTAACCTTGTGAGCCTTTCCTCCGATATATAATGCCTTTGGTAAATCGTATCCCCCACTCTCGTCAACCATACTCTGCTTCCAGGCTTGAGTTATTTACTCGTGAAGTTTGTGGTATATGTTCCTAATATGTCCCTATGGGTTGAATCCATGTCTTCCCTAAATCTGTGTGAACCCTACGACTCATACTCTACTGGTGTTATGCCAGATAAAATCTCAACAGTACGGCTTCGTTGAAAATGAGAAGTGAATGAAAAGTTGTGCATTAGAGAAGTGGGAGTCGACCATGAACATTTGTGTTCATGCCCATGGACCCTATGTGGAACTTACCATGGTAGTTTCTTGTAATAATAATCCCCTTGTGATGAGTTCATATTGTATCTATGCTTGGTCCTTGGCAACCATGGTTCCGACCATGACTGTTATCCTTCGATTGCATTTCTAGGATGAGTTAAAGTACTTGTCTTCTTCAGATCATTTCACCTATCAAGCCTCTACTTTGATCTACCTTCGAGTGTTACCCTCTGGTATCTCGAGAATATCACGGAACCACATAACTTCTTATGAGTTCTTCATCAACTGTTATTTCTCACTGGCTCAAAATTTTCCACGGGTTCTGAGTTGTTAGACACTTGAGAACACCGGTAATTGATTCGGCTCTACACTTTCCTTTCCATTGTTTTGTTTAAACTTTCTTGTAACCTAACATATCCGAGCAGTGATAATTCCCTGCTTATGTAAACACCTCGGTGTACAAACTCTGTCAGTAAGACCTTGTTACTATTGTTGATGACATTCCAGTAGACACCGATGGACGAGAACTTTGCCTATTGGTCCGCCTTGTTCAACGAGCAGGAAAATGGTTCTCTTCGTCCCTCGCCCTTGGTACCAACGATGTTGCCAACATAACTGACAGGTTGTCCTCTGACCTACCTTGCTATCGTGACCATGCAAATGTTAGCACCCTTCCTGCTTTTTAACCCATATGGTGGGCCCATAACCCACAGTTTCATAGGATCGAAACCTAACTCTCCTATACATCCCTATTTCCCAAAATTGTTCCTTGCGCTTGGCTTCGTATGTAAATCACGAGCCACCTACCTAGTAATATATTCTGGTATCAGACGCTATACTTATTCCCATTGCTCTGAACCCCTTCCACTCTCTGTTTCAGGCAATGAACGATTGCCTACCAGGTTGAACCTTCTTATTGCACCTGCTTACCTGGATCTCGATGAATTTCTTGAATTTCAACTCGAGGGATGACTCTATGCCACGTTCATTGAGATAGCCCCCAGGTACCTATCTTGTGTTGAGCTCCGTCCTTCCTCAGTATTTCCCCTTACTCCACCTCCTAAATCTTGGGACGAGATTTCTTGTAGTGGAGGAGAATTGTGACGCCCGGATAATTAAGTTACAGTAACCTTTACTAATGATGCCATGTCAGCACAGTTACTTCTGATATACTCGCGTTGATTCAAACCCCGTTCAAAATTCAAAATAAAGTTAAAAGTATTTTTTCCCTTCAAACTACAAAACAAAAGTGTTCATAATTTGGCAAATGTTCTCTAAGAATTTGTCATGATGAAACCAACCTCTTTTGTATTTCCAAAATGCCCGTGGGATTTAACTTATTGGTCCAGCAACAATTAAAATTGGCCTTTCCAAATTTTTAAAAATTGGTTAGAAAACTCCTTTTGGCCCCAAACTTTTTGTGTCATCTAATATTGTTGTGCCTGATTTATGTGCAAAGTTTCATAATTAACAAAACTCATTTGCTAGCTAGAATAAATAGAAAATAGTAGCGAGAGTGTAAAATAGTAAAAGAATAGAAAATGAATAAAGCCTATTGTGCCACTAGGCCATAAGTGGCCTCAGCACACAAGGCGCAACCCACCAAGAGCCATCCTCCTCCTTGTTCACAACAGGAGGTCGTGGCACACATCCGACCACCATGGCCGCGGCTGTGGATGCATGTTGGACATCCTGCGGCTTACCCCGACGCCTACTTGACGCCCCGAGCCCACCTCTCCCTCCCTGGTAACACTAGTCCCCAAATCCCCCTCTTCCTCGCTCATATCCGATGAACTGGAAGAGGCTGAGCTCGCGGCCATCGTCATCGTCATCGATCCCGCGGCCACCAGACTCCATTCATCGTGCCAAGACGTCGAGGAACTCAGCCATCGTCGTCTCTGTCGCCCTCGCCTATCGGTTGGAGCTCGGACGGCCTACTACCTCGACATCGCGCGGTCTTCTCTGCCATGGCAGCCGCATCTTGTCGACGAGCGCGATGCGTCCGGCCACCTCGAGTCGTCCTCGGGCCATCCCTGCAACGGTAGAGAGCTCCTGTTCGATTCCCCTCCTCCCCCTCTCGAATCCATTTCGTAGGCCGTTGTAAGCCACTGCCGTTGATCTCACACTCACCAACCGTCGGCCACACCCCGGGCTCCCCTATCGCATCCTGACTGTGGCACGCATGCCTAGCCTCGCCCTGGGGCCGCGCTCGCCGCTAGCCATTGCACCCACCCGCACCTCTGGCTCCAGCCACGGCCGCCGTTCCCCTGCCTACATGCCGCCTCTGCCCGCTCGCTGCGTGCCCACTGCCGCTGGCTTCTGCTCTAGCTACTGCTACCGCGCCATTGCTGTCGCCACCCGCACCGCGTTTCCCCTACTCGCCATCCGCGCCCGCGCCGTCGACTGGCCGGCCACACCCTTGTCCCGCCTGCTCCCTTCCTAGGTCGCTCCGGCGCGCCTCTGGCTGCGGCCGCCGACGCCTTGTACGGCCGTGCGAGCCCTGCAGCACCCCTGGTGGCATCGGGCGCCCGCACCCGTTTAGCCGCGCCCGCTAAACCCGCCTGGGCCACTGGCTCATGGGGCCCACGCCCGTGAGATTTTTTAAAAAAATAAGATTTTAAAAATATAATATAATTAATTAATTATCCTATTAATTAAACTTAATTAACTTAATCTGCTAATTAAACTACCTAATTAGTAATTAGTTAGGTGAGTCTATGATAGGGGGCCCCACCCCCTATTGACCAGTCAAACGTTGACTGGTTAACTGGGACCCCCTGGACCCGCATGTCACCCTCTTGTACACCTCTGTGTACCCTGATCTGGGTGCACATAGCATTTTAGCTATTTAATTCGGATTAATAACAAATCGAGGACATTGTTTAAATCTTTGAAAAATCATTTAAAATAAACCATAGCTCAGATGAAAAAGTTTTCTACATGAAAGTTGCTCAGAACAATGAGGCGAATCCGAACACGCGGTTTGTTCGTCCGCCACACGTCCCTAGCATAACAAACGTTGAACTTTTCCCCTCCGGTTTATCTGTCTGACAGACGTCCGGAACCGGGAAAACTTTCCCGGATGTTTTCCCCCTTCGCCAATATTGCCTAGCACTGTGTTAGAACACCCCTAGGGCTGCTTTTTGTCTTGTCATGCATCTGTGTGCTTTGTATTTACTGTTTCTTCCCCCTCTTCTCTCCGGTAGAACCCGAGACCGCTGCTGATGCCCCTGTGATTGACTACGTCGACAACGACCCTTCTTCCCTTTCAGCGGAGCTTCTAGGCAAGCCCCCCCCTTTGATCATCCCGATATCGCCCATTCCATTCTCTCATGCTTGCATTAGATTTTGCTATTGTTATTGTTCGCTCCTATTCTGATGCATAGCCTGCTTTTGTAACCTGCTCATTGTACCTTACCTACTTATCCTAAACTGCTTAGTATAGGTTGGTTAGTGAGCCATCAGTGACCCCCATCTTGTCCTTGTTGCCCCTGCTTCATCTTTGACGACTCGATCAATGTGATCGATGACCAGAGCCTAACACCTCACATCACATCACACCACTTTAGTTGCTCGCGTCTGCAGTGCTACTATCGAGTGCCGAGGGTGATCCCTCATAATGCACTCCCGATGATAATTCTGTAGTGTAGCTATTCGGTCGTGGTCATCAAGGGTGGTTCCTCTTTCACCATTCCCGATACGACTCTGTCGTGCAACACCTCAAGTGTGAACCTTGAGGGTGGATCCTCTTACGCTCACCTTGATGGTTACATCGAGTGGAATCCTCCGTGGGTGATTCCTCGGGTTTTCCCCTTGATGTTTGGACACACGGTTACCTTGACTTTACTTGAGACCATTGTTGAAGTCGGGTCGGCCCTGAGGGGTACCCGCGAGTTGATGTGAAAGTCGGGCGGGCCTGTTGAGCACCGGCGAGTTGTCCACATGGCACGGCCGGGCAGTCTGGGCCCTTGCCGTAAGTCCATGAGACGGGGCGACGGGGTCACCTTATCGTGAGTCTCTACTCGTTTTCGTGAGCCCCCAATACACTAACAGGTTTGGGTATTTGTTCCGAGTTGGCCTTTGGCCTTTACGCACTAACCACCACGCGAGAATAGATATGGGCCTCGACGTCACAGTATCAGTCGAAGCTTTGTCATACGTCAAGTTCAGCAGTGCAACACGATCGGATCGTGCTGGCCATCCGAGGCGGTGCTGGTATTCACCCTGCTCGCAACAACCCGGAGTGCTGCGGGCGATGGGCCCAAGACCCCGGAGCGCTTAGGATGTAGACCGACGGGGACCTCTCTGCTGAGCCTAGGTAGGGCTGCGACGTGTTGATCTTCCGAGGCCGGGCATTGACCCCCAGAAAGGTGTGTCCTTCCAGAGTGATCGAGCGTGTTGGGTAATGTGGTGCACCCCTGCAGGGAAGATATATATTCGAATACCGCGTCTGCGGTAATGGACGTTCAGACTTATATCCTGATCTTATATAACTAGAAATGTATACTTGAGATATGTGATGGATATGTGGCTCCGAGATTGCTTTCTCGCAGGGAGTCGAGGAAGGATCTCTGGGCGTTGATGTTACAACATGTTTGCTAATTTTAAACTGCTATTCTTTACTCTTCTACATGCTGCAAGATGCTTGGAGCTGATTGAAGACGCTAGTCTTTGATAGGCTAGGCCTTCCCCTCTATTCTGGCATTCTGCAGTTCAGTCCACAGATACAAACCTTCCATTTGATACCAGTGCATACTTAGTATAGATCTGATGCTTGCGAGTACTTTGGATGAGTACTCACGGTTGCTTTGCTACCCCTTTTCCCCCTTCTTTCTTATTTCCGGTTGATGCAACCAGATGATGCGTCCCTGGAGCCAGATGCCACCACCGATGGATGATACTACGTGGAGGCCGCCGCCGACCAGGAGTAGTTAGGAGGTCCCAGGCAGGAGGCCTTGCCTCTTCGATCGTGTTGCTTTTGTGTTAGCCTTCTTAAGGCATCCTTGTTTAAATTATGTCTGTGCTCAGATATTGTTGCTTCCGCTGACTCTCTTGTGTATCGAGCTTGTATTCGAGCCCTTGAGGCCCCTGGCTTGTAATTTGAAGCTTGTATTATTTCATTTTGTGTCTAGAGTTGTGTTGTGATATCTTCCCATGAGTCCCTGATCTTGATCGTACACATTTGCGTGTATGATTAGTGTACGATTGAATCGGGGGCGTCACAAAGGCATAACACTAACACCAGTTCCTAGATCACACAAAGCAGTTTTAACATAGTTTCTTTTGATGGAGCAAGGTATAGTTGGTATTCCTGGATCTCCAAGTTTCTTAGACACTGCATCCTTAAAAGAGTAATTTTCAAGCATGGTGGAGATTTCATCTTCAGGTATTTTCCTCTTATTAGTGATGATGTCTTTCATATACTTTGCATAAGGGGCCATCTTTAAAATATTAGTCAAGCGAGTACGCAAAAAGTATGGCCTGAGCATTTCAGCAAAGCGTT
Organism: Triticum dicoccoides; assembly: GCF_002162155.2. Classification (NCBI taxonomy): domain Eukaryota; kingdom Viridiplantae; phylum Streptophyta; class Magnoliopsida; order Poales; family Poaceae; genus Triticum; species Triticum dicoccoides. Next base: position 524,039,889 of record NC_041391.1, on the reverse strand, counting down.
CAAATTCTTCATCATACTTTTTCTTAGTTGTTTTAGGAGGAAAGAGCATGGGTTTCTGAACCCATGGCTCTCTTTCTTTACCATGTTTTCTAGCCACACAATGTCTCTTTTATCATATCTTTTATTTTTAGGTTGTGGGTTATCAAGATCAACAACATGTTCTATTTCAACATCATTATTTGGTTCTTTATCATTGTCTGGTTGGGTATCTTTATGAACATTATCATTATCATTTTCATTATCACTAGGTGGGTGTTCATTACCGGATTGGGTTTTAGCATCAGAAATAGAGACATCATTGCTATCATCAGTCGTTTTTTCTATCTCAGGTTCACTACAGGTATGCAAAGTCCTATCATTTTTCTTCTTCTTTTTCTTCTTAAAAGGAGTAGGTCATCAGTATTAATTCTTTGAGAGTATTGTTCAATTCTTTTTGGGTGTCCCTCGGTATAAAGTGGTTCCTGAGTCATTCTACCTCCTCTAGTCACTACTCTAATAGCATGCTCATTCATATTATTATTAATTTCATCTAGCAATTCTCTTTGAGATTTAGCAACCTGTTCTAACTAGGTTTGAACCATAGAGGCATGTTTTCCTACACCTCTAACATCATTGGTGATTCTAAATAACAAGTCACTCAAGCGAGCAACCATATCAGAATTATATTTTAGTTTTTTCATAACATTAGCATTGAAGCGATCTTGTTTTCTAATGTAGTTGTCAAACACATATAAGCACTGGCTAGGATGTTTATTATAAGGGATGTCACCTTCATAAAATTTCATTAAAGAGTTTACCTCTACCACCTATGGGGTGGTGTGTCAATTCCATGTATTTCTTCAGTAGGTGGTAAATTCTTAACATCCTCAGCTTTAATACCTTTTTCCTTCATACATTTCTTTGCGTCTTGCATATCTTCAGGACTGAGATATAAGATACCCCTCTTCTTTGGAGTGGATTCAGGCGGTGGTTCAGGAAGAGTCCAATCATCATATTTTGTCAATATATTATTCAATAATTCCTCATATTGTTCAACAGTTCATTCCCGGAAAACACAACTAACACAACTATCTAGGAAGTCCCTAAAAGCATCAGTTAGTCTATTATAGAAGATATGAAGTATTTCATTTTTCTTAAGTGGCTGATCAGGCAAAGCATTAAGCAATTGGAGAAGCATCCCCCAAGCTTGTGGGAGACGCTCTTCTTCAATTTTCACAATGTTAAATATTTCCTGTAAGGCAACTTGTTTCTTATGAGCAGGAAAATATTTTTCAGAGAAGTAGTAAATCATATCCTAGGGGCTACGCACACAACCAGGAGCAAGAGTATTGTACCAAATCTTAGCATCACCCTTTAATGAGAATGAAAATAATATGAGAATATAATAGTAGCGAATTTTCTCATCATTAGCAAAAAGGGTGGCCATGTCATTCAATTTAGTAAGATGTGCCACAATAGTTTCAGTTTCATAACCATGGAAAGGATCAGATTCAACCAAAGTTATTAACTCTGGGCCGATAGAGAATTCATAATCCTTATCAATAACAAAGATAGGTGAAGTAGCAAACTTAGGTTCACATTTCATTCTAGCATTCAAAGATTTTTCCTTCACTTTGCATAGTAGTTTCTTAAGATCATCTCTATTATTACAAGCAAGAAAGTATCTAGGTACCTCCTCATCCATAACATAACCCTGAGGTATGTTAGGCAATTCATATCTAGGAGAGCTAGGTCTAACAGGTGTTTCAATTTTTTTAGTTTCAAGTACTTCATCAGTTTCAATGATTTCATTTTCTTTAGCTCTAGCAATTTGTCCATCAGCAAATTCACCTAATGGCACATCATCATCAAGCATAGTACTAGCATCATCATAAGTATCACATCATTAATAACTTGCAACATATCAGGATTAATAACATGTGATGGTGTTGCAAGTTTACTCAAAATAGAAGGTGAATCAAGTGCAGAGCTAGATGGCAGTTCCTTACCTCCCCTCGTCTTAGAGGAAAAAAATCTTGGTTTTGGTATCCTTAAGATTCTTTATAGTGATAAATAGATAATAATCCCAAGTGACTCAACGAATATAGCTATGCTCTCCGGCAACGGCGCTAGAAAAAGGTCTTGATAACCCACAAGTATAGGGGGTCACAACAATTTTTGAGGGTAGAGTATTCAACCCAAATTTATAGATTTGACACAAGGGGGGCCAAAGAATATTTGCAAGTATTAGCAGTTAAGTTGTCAATTCAACCACACCTGGAGATTAAATATCTGCAGCAAAGTGATCAGTAGCACAATAGTATGATAATTTTGATAGCAGTGGTAATGGTGATAGTAGCAGTAACAGTGATAGCAATGGTTTTGTAGCAAGTGTAACAGTAATAACAACAATAGTATCTTAGCAAGAACAATATGTGGAAAACTCATAGGCATTGGAACGGTGAATTCATTGGATGATATTCATCATATAACAGTCATAACCTAGGGCGATACAGAACTAGCTCTAGTTCATAAATATAATGTAGGCATGTATTCCGTAAATAGTCATACGTGCTTATGGAAAAGAACTTGCATGGCATCTTTTGTCCTACCCTCCCGTGGTAGCGGGGTCCATAAGGAAACTAAGGGACATTAAGGCCTCCTTTTAGTAGATAATCGGAACAAAGCATTAACACATAGTGAATACATGAATTCCTCAAATTACGGTCATCACCGGAAAGTATCCCAATTACTGTCACACTAGGGTTTATGGATCATAACACGTAATAGGTGAAGATTACTTGCAAGATCGGATCTAGAACATATATATATATAATGGTGAAAACATAAATGGTTCAGATCTGAAATCATGGCACTCAGGCCCTAATGATAAGCATTAAGCATAGCAAAGTCATAGTAACATCAATTTCAGAACATAGTGGACACTAGGGATCACGCCCTAACAAAACTAACTCGATTACATGATGAATCTCATCCAACTCCTCACCGACCAGCGAGCCTACGAAGGAATTGCTCATTCCCGGTGGGAAGCATCATGGAATTGGTGATGAAGGAGGGTTGGTGATGACTAAGATCGAATATTCCCCTCTCCGGAGCCCCGAACGGGCTCCAGATCTGGCCTCCCGATGAAGAACAGGAGGCGGCGGCGGCTCCATATCGTGAAACGCGATGAAACTTACTCCTTTATGTTTTTCTCCAAAAATAGGATTTTATAGTGCTGGCATTAGGGTCTGCGGGGCCACGAGGTGGGCACAACCCACCAGGATGCGCTAGAGGGGGGGCGCCCTGGTGTCTTGTGCCCAGCCAGGCCCCCCCTCCGATGGTTCTTGGCTCTAGTATTTTTTATTTATTGTAAAATAATTCTCAAAAAAGTTTCATTCTATTCTGAAAACTTTTATTTTTGCACAAAAACAACATCATGGTAGTTCTGCTGAAAACAGCGTCATCCCCGGTTAGTTTTATTCAAATCATAAAAATTAGAGTCCAAAACAAGAGCAAAAGCGTTAGGAAAAGTAGATACGACGTAGACGTATCAGAGGCCTAGGAAGGGAAAGACCCAGAGCCGGGGGAGACTTGGTAGTGGTTGCCCATGCAGAGGGAAGTACAAGTGTTCAATTGTTCCGTTGTGGTGTGAGGTTGCCGTCGTCGAAGAACAACAAGAGGTGTGGGTGAGTACCGGGGATGGCCTAGCTAGCTATGGGAGTAGGGTGGGGCGGTGAGGCCTACACGGCAACACAACCGGCCACGGGAGGCAGGAGCAGGTGGTCCCGTCGACGCTAGTTTTGGCAGCTGGAGCAAGAAGATCAGAGATCGAAGAAGCACAATGGCCGTTCGATGAACATCCAACAACCACTTCTGCTGGAATCATGTGTTGACTATAAGTTGACAAAGTCTTGTGTACGCGTCAACTTAGTAGGCACACAAATCAACATAACATCTATGGTGGACAACATATAGCCCATTTGCTATTTTTCCTAAATTGACGTACCATTTGTAATTATTACATAATTTATTGCAGCCCATATTATTTTTTTAGAATACCTGAACATTTTCTGACAAGGACAGGGCTGAAAATTTCATATTTCATTGAAATTTCTGAACTATTTTTAATCTCTAAATTTCAAGCCCAATAAAAAATTAAAATATATTTAAGTTATGTTAAAATCCAATGAAATATGTTATATAAAAAATAAAAGAAAATCTACATTTTGAAACTAATTGTCCATTTTCTGCTTTTTTATATATATACAACACATTTCATATTACTTATAAGATTTACAACCTTTTTTTGGGCAGGCCGAATGTATCCCTGGCCGCCTTGAAAGATTTGTAGTCCAGCAGGACAAAGAAACGCTTTTGGCCTGTGTGGGATATTCTACGAAAAACAAAGGTGCACCAGTCATTTTCACCGAGAAAAAAAAACAACCAAGCTCGTCACGTGGTAAACATAAAATAAAAGCATGGGCTAGATGGGACACTGACACCGCACAACCCTGTTGATAACCTGCTCCGTCCCAACAACGACAAAAATACTGCTTGGGCTACTGGGTCCCAGGTGTTAGTCGCATGTGCAATTCTCTTGTTTATTGACTACGTTGACAATGTCGTAGGTCCCATATGTTAGCAAACCATTAGGAGGAAGCATTTTTTGTAATAAGGAGGAACTTGCGTATGTACTGCCATGGACCTAGGGCCCCTACTGTCATCCTCTCCGCATACAGTCCTCACCCGATTCCTAGTTTGTTGACCATGTTGACAATGCCAAGAAGCGGGGCCCCAGCGACCGCAACAAGGCGGAGGACAATGACGAGGCCTCGGATGGGAACGAATAGGAGCCGGGGAAGATGCGACAATGTGCTTGCAAGCGGAGGGAAGTATGAGGGTTGGTGCGGGTGGGGATGTCGTCGCCGAAGAATAATAGGAGGTGGGGGTGGGTGGGGGTGTAGAGGGATGGCCTGGCACCGGTTAGGGCATGGTGGGACAATGATGCATGCGCGGCTGCGCATCCAACAATGAAAGGCGGGAGCAGGCGATCCCGCCGGCACTGGTATGGTTTGGGCGGCTGGAGCCTGAAGGAAGAAGACAATAGATTGAAAAAGTACAATAGACATTGGATTGATAGTTGATATGTCCCAAACGTATCTACTTTTCCAAACACTTTTGCTCTTGTTTTGGACTCTAATTTGCATGATTTGAATGAAACTAACCCGGACTAACATTGTTTTCCGCAGAAGTACTTTGGTGTTATTTTTTGTGCAAAAATAGAAGTTCTCGGATTGGCCTGAAAATTTATAGAGAATTTTCCTGGAATATATAAAAATACTGGCAAAAATATCTACTGGAGGGGGGCCACCACACAACCACAAGCTCGGGTGGTGTTTGCTACTTATGAACTGCGTTGGGATTTCCCCAAAGAGGAGAGGATGATGCAGTACCGTTGAGATAAATATTTCCTCAGTTAAGAACCAAGGTTATCAATCCAGTAGGAGAACCACACAACACCTCGTTATCAGCATCTGCACACAAATAACAAATCCTTGCAACCCAACGTGAACAAAGGGTTGTCAATCCCTTGGCGGTTACTTGCAAGATTAATTGTGTAGTGATTCATAGATAGATAGAACAAAAATACAAAATAAAATAAATAATAAAATTGCAGCAAGGTATTTTTAGGATTTTAATATATGATAAAAGGATACACGACCCCCATAGTTTTCACTAGAGGCTTATCTCTTGAAAATAACATACGGTGGGTAGACAAATTACCGTTGGGAAATTGATAGAAAAGCGAATAATCATGTATATAGGCATCATGTCTGAGACAAGTAGACAAAAATGATTCTTCATCTACTACTATTATTCCACACATCGACCGCTGTCCAACATGCATCTAGAGTAAAAGTTCATAAAGAACGGTGTAACGCCTTAAGCAAGATGACATGATGTAGACAAAGTAAACCCACACATGAATAAACCCCGTCTTTTCATACTTAATGGCAATGATACAAATATGTGTCATGTCCCTTTCTGTCACTGGGATTGAGCACCGCAAGATCGAACCCATCACGAAGCACCTCTCCTATTGCAAGAAAAATCAATATAGTTGGCCAAACCAAATCAATAGGTCAGAGAAAAATACGAAGCTATAATAATCATGCATAGAAGAGTTCAGAGAAAACTAACATAATATTCATGGATAATCTGATCATAAACTCACAATTCATCGGATCCCAACAAACACACCGCAAAAAGTGATTACATCAAATAGAACTCTAAGAACATCGAGGGGAACATTGTATTGAAGATCAAAGAGAGAGAGAGAAAGAGAGAGAGAGAGAGAGAGAGAGAGAGAGAGAGAGAGAGATATCTAGCTACTAACTATGGACTCGTAGGTCTGTGGTAAACTACTCACACATCATCGGAAGGGAAACAACATTGATGTAGAGCCCCTCCGTGATTGATTCCCCCTTCGGCAGAGTGTCAGAAAAGGCCTCCAGATGGGATCTCGCAAGATCAGGAACTTGCGGCGGCGGAAAAAGTATTTTGGCTGGCTCTCTGTTGGCTTCCCGATTTTAGAGAATTTATAGAGGCAAAGTTAGGTCAAATGGAGCCACGTGGGCCCCACGAGCCACTAGGGCGTGCCCACCCCCTGGGGTGCATGATACGTCTTCGTCATATCTATAATTTTTGATTGTTCGAAGCCAATATTACACAACTTTTATATACACTTTTGGCAACATTTTATATTATTTTCTGGGACTAACATATTGATCCAGTGCCCAGTGCCAGTTCCTTTTTGTTGCATGTTTTTTGTTTCACAGAATATCCATATCAAACAAGTACAAACACCATAAAAAATTATGGAGAATTATTTTGGAATATATGTGATTTTTTGGAGGTGAAATCAACGCAAACGGAGGCCCATGGCCTCCACTAACCAGCAGGGCACGCTTGCACCCCCCGGGCGCCCGGTGGTGCCTAGTGGGCACCCCATAAGTCGGTTGGCGCTCTCATTCGGGTGCAAGGAATCTTATATAGAAAAACGTGTTAAAATTTCAGTGCAATCGGAGTTACGGATCTCCGGATATTTAAGAAATGGTGAAAGGCTAGAAAACAGGAACGTGAAACAAAAAAGAAACACACACACACACACACACACACACACACACACAGAGAGAGAGAGAGAGAGAGAGAGAGAGAGAGAGAGAGAGAGATCCAATCTATGAGGGGATCTCGCCCCTCCGCTGCCATGGAGGCCATGGACCAGAGGGGAAACCCTCCTCCCATCTAGGGGGAAGGCTAAGGAAGAAGAAGAAGAAGGAGGGGGCTCTCTCCCTCTCTCTCCCGGTGGCGCCGGAGTGCCGCTGGGGCTAGGATCATGACGGCGATCTATAGCAACAACCTTGCTACCATCAACACCAACTTTCTCCCCCTCTATACAGCAGTGTAACCTCTCTATTCTCATTGTAATTCTCTACTTAAACATGGTGCTCAACACTATATATGATATGTGGTTATCCTATGATGTTTGAGTAGATCTGTTTTGTCCTATGCGTTAATTGATGATCATGATTGGTTTGAGTTGTATGTTTTATTTTGATGTCGTCCTATGGTTCCCTCCGTGTCGCGTAAACATGAGGGATCCCCGCTGTAGGGTGTTGCAATATGTTCATGATTCGCTTATGGTGGGTGGCTAGAGTGACAGAAGCTTACGCCCGAGTAAGGGGGTTGTTGCGTATGGGAGTAAAGAGGACTTGATACATAATGCTATGGTTGGGTTTTACCTTAATGATCTTTGGTAGTTGCAGATGCTTGATAGAGTTCCAATCATAAGTGCATATGATCCAAGTACGGAAAGTATGTTAGCTCATGCCTCTCTCTCATATAAAATTGCAATAATGATCACCGGTCTAGTTATCGATTGCCTAGGGACAAATAACTTTATTGTGTGAAAAAACCTTTATACTAAACAGTTAACTTCATTATCTTGCATTTTATTCATAGTTTTATTCTCACAAAGTACTTCTAGTTTTATTCTTGTTCTAGGTAAAGCAAACATTAAAGTGTGCGTAGAGTTGTATAGGTGGTCGATAGAACTTGAGGGAATATTTGTTCTACCTTTAGCCCCTCGTTGGGTTGAACACTCTTATTTATTGAAAAAGGCTACAAACGATCCCCTATACTTGTGGGTTGTCATGCACCCTGGTGCCTCGTAGGCCACCGCTTCATCTTTTGTCCCTATTCTGAAGCTTCCAGGGTCTCTTATGTCCAGAAAAAATCTCCAAAAAGTTTCGTGGCATTTGGACTTTGTTTGGTACTGATATTCTAAAAAACGAAAAACAGGCAAAAAAATAGCAATTGGCACTGGGCACTAAGTTAATAAATTAGGCCCAAAAAAATATATAATTGCTTGTAAATGCATACAAAACATTGAAGATTGATACTATAATAGCATGGAGCAATCAAAAATTATAGATACGTTGGGGATGTATAAAGCATCCCAAGCTTAATTCCCGCTCATCCTAGAGTAGGTAAATGATAAAAACAGAATTTTTGATGTGGAATGCTACCTATCATATTCATCATATATATAATCTTTTCTTTGTGGCATGGCTATTTGTACTTGAGTGATTCAAAGCAATGGTCTAAAGTTTGACATGAAAATATAAATACTCAAGCAATACCAACAATCAACAATGTCTTTCAAAATATCAACGCTAAATAAAGTTATCCCTAGCCCATTATGCTCAGTCATTGATCCATTCATGAAACACACTGAATATTAACTACACCCAATGCACAAGTATGACAATAGTGCTCTCTAGTTGGTGCTTTATAAGAGAAGATGGCACTACTGCAGGATGCTGCTAACGTGACACTACGATCAGAGACCCTTTGACGAAACTGTGTGCAATGCATTAATCGAAAATGGGGTTGTAAAAAACCGTCAAAAAAGATGCAAAACATTTGCGATGGCAGAGACATCAAACACGGTTTAGATTTTAATTACGTGTGTAATGTGGGGCATACAATTGATCCAGAAGAACTGTTTGCGATGAGGCAGAACAACAGAAACGGGCAGCTATATCAATGTGTGTGCAATATACGGCATACAGTTTGCTCCGATGAACTGTGTGCTATTAGGGAATGCAACAGAAACGGTCAGCCAGATCAAGGTGTTTTTGATATACGGCATACATATCACTCGGATAAACTGTTCTCGATTGGGGAAGAGAACAAAAATGGTTCAACTTAACAAGATGTGTGTGATATGCGACATTTGCGATGAGCCAAAAGAACACATAGGATTCATTTAAACAAGATGTGTGTGATAAGCAGCAAACAACCCACTCGGATGAACTGTTTGCGTTGAGAAATTATAACATAGACAGTTACTATTGTTAGTTTGTGTGCGATTTTGTTCATACAAAAAACTTTGAAAAATGCAAAGTAGTTGCTTGCGGTGGCTAGGAGTATCGCACATGATGCGTCTGCGAGTACTCGTGTGCGATGAGTAGTAAGTTGCACATACGTTTCCTTATGTTAACACATGTGTGATAAATAACACGTGGCCCAGAACCATCAATAATTTTTTTTGAGATCCGAACCATCAATTAGTTTTGACCTTGTTTCTCGTCACATTGCAGATTACAATGCAATGAATAATTGCAAATCTGTTCACACCGATCAAACTAATATGTGTTCACACTTAGCACTGGGCTATAAAAACTACCCACTCGAAAATTACTTCACAATTCCTCTCCTCATCACCCACAAAACTGGTCTTTCCTGTCAAGTCGTTCCGCCATGACTGGTAGGAGAAGTTTCAGGTGGATATATAACCAGGCAACAAAGACCAAGGCTGTGGAAGCACTAGAGAGGTCCCGCCGCGAAGCGGCAGCCGCAACAGAGATGTCTCGGCACGACGCGGAGCCCTTGAACAAGCTCTCATGGGCACGAGAGGGCTCTCCCAAGCGCACTCACCAGATCGGCAAGTGCGACGAGCTGGCGTTGCTGAAGTCCTTGGCCAGCGACAATGACATTCTCGCTCGCCTCATTAAGCAGCAGGAGCTGGTCGACGGCTTGATGAAGCTGCTCGAGATCAGTGATGCCTCAGTTGACAAGGTGACTGGCCTCGTCGAGCAACTCATGGGTGACAATGCGAAGATCCTCAAGGCGCTCGCCGAGAAGGAGGAGGAGACCGCAGGCTAGAAGATGTTGCATGAGCAGAGTGATGCCTGCTTGAACTACGTCGGTATTTCCCCAAAGAGGAAGGGATGATGGAGCACAACGATGGTAGGTATTTCACTCAGTGATGAGACCAAGGTTATCGAACCAATAGGAGAACCAACCAACACAACATAAACAACCCCTACACACAAATAACAAATACTCACAACCCGACGTGTTAAAGGGGTTGTCAATCCCATTCGGGTAACGATGCCTCGAATTGGCGAGAAGACATGATAAAGTTGTGATAGATAGGATAAATAGATCACAAAATAAATAAAGTGCAGAAAGGTATTTTTGTCTTTTTGGTTTAATAGATGTGGAAATAAAAGCAAAGGAAAATAGATTTCAAAGGCAAATACGATGAAAAGATACCCGGGGGTCGTAGGTTTCACTAGTGGCTTCTCTCGAGAAAAACAGCAAACAGTGGGAAAACAATTACTGTTGGGCAATTGATAGAACTTAAAATAATCATGACGATATCCAGGCAATGATCATTATATAGGCATCACGTCCAAGATTAGTAGATCGACTCCTGTCTGCATCTACTACTATTACTCCACACATCGATCGCTCTCCAGCATGCATCTAGTGTATTAAGTTCATGGAAAAACGGACTAATGCAATAAGAACAATGACATGATGTAGACAAGATCTATTTGTGTAGAAATAGACCCCATATTGTTATCCTTAATAGCAACGATACATACATGTCGTTTCCCCTTCTGTCACTAGGATCAAGCACCGTAAGATCGAACCCATCAGAAAGCACCTCTTCCCATTGCAAGATAAATATATCAAGTTGGCCAAACAAAACCCAAATATCGGATAAGAAATACGAGGCTATAATCAATCATGCATATAATAGATCAAAGAAGACTCAAATTATTTTCATGGATAAAAACATAGATCTGATCATAAACTCAAAGTTCATCGGATCCCAACAAACACACCGCAAAAAGACTTACATCATATGGATCTCCAAGAGACCATTGTATTGATAATCAAGAGAGAGAGAGAGAGAGAGAGAGAGAGAGAGAGAGAGGAATCCATCTAGCTACTAACTACGGACCCGTAGGTCTACAAAGAACTACTCACGCATCATTGGAGAGGCACCAATGGACATGATGAACCCCTCCGAGATGGTGTCTAGATTGGATCTGGTGTTTCTGGAACTTGCAGCGGTCGGAATTGATTTTCGTTGTCTCCCCTAGGGTTTCTGGAATATTGGAGGTATTTATAGAGCAAAGAGGCAGTAGGGAGGCCACCGAGGTGGGCAACACTGTGACGCCCCCAATTTGACCGTACACTAATCATACACGCAAACGTATACGATCAAGATCAGGGACTCACGGGAAGATATAACAACACAACTCTAAAAGTAAAATAAGTCATACAAGCATCATAATACAAGCCAGGGGCCTCGAGGGCTCGAATACAAGTGCTCGATCATAGACGAGTCAGCGGAAGCAACAATATCTGAGTACAGACATAAGTTAAACAAGTTGCCTTAAGAAGGCTAGCACAAACTGGGATACAGATCGAAAGAGGCGCATGCCTCCTGCCCGGGATCCTCCTAACTACTCCTGGCCGTCGTCAGCGGCCTGCACCTAGTAGTAGGCACCTCCAGAGTAGTAGTCGTCGTCGACGGTGGCGTCTGGATCCTAGGCTCCAGCGTCTGGTTACTGCATCCGAGAAGAAGAGGAAAACGGGGGAAAAGGGGGAGCAAAGCAACCGTGAGTACTCATCCAAAGTACTCGCAAGCAAGGAGCTACACTACATATGCATGTGTATATGTGTAAGGAGGCAATATGAGTGGACTGAACTGCAGAATGCCAAAATAAGAGGGGGATAGCTAGCCCTATCGAAGACTACACTTTTGGCAGCCTCCGTCTTGCAGCATGTAGAAGAGAGTAGATTGAAGTCCTCCAAGTAGCATCGCATAGCATAATCCTACCCGGCGATCCTCCCCTCGTCGCCGTGTGGAAAAGCGATCACCGGGTTGTCTGTGGAACTTATCTGGGTGTGTTTTATTAAGTATCCGGTTCTAGTTGTCATAAGGTCAAGGTACAACTCCGGGTCGTCCTTTTACCGAGGGACACGACTATTCGAATATATTAACTTCCCTGCAGGGGTGCACCACATAACCCAACACGCTCGATCCCATTTGGCCGGACACACTTTCCTGGGTCATGCCCGGCCTCGGAAGATCAACACGTGGTAGCCCCACCTAGGCATAACAGAGAGGTCAGCACGCTGGTCTAAATCCTATACGCGCAGGGGTGTGGGTCCATCGCCCATTGCACACCTACACGTTGCGTGGGCGGCCGGAAGCAGACCTAGCAACCTCCATTACAAAGGAAGTCACGTTACGCGGTCCAATCTGGCGCGCCCCGCTCAATCGCTGACGTCACGAAGGCTTCGGCTGATACCACGGCGTCGAGTGCCCATATCTTTCCCGCGTAGTTGGTTAGTGCGTATTGGCCAGTGGCCAGACTCAGATCAAATACCAAGATCTCATTAAGCATGTTATTATGAAATAACTGCGGACGCCAACCAGGGCCAGGCCCACCTATCTCCCAGGTGGTCTCAACCCGCCCCGTCGCTCCGCCACAAAGATCCACACAGAGGGCTGTTGGGACAAAGGTCCTTTTAGCCCCCAATCCGTGAATCACTCGCGGATACTCCTCGAGCCGACCCGACTTTGGTCACTGAGGGAGTTCCGGACTAGGGGGTGTCCGGATAGCCGAACTATCATCATCGGCCGGACTCCAAGACTATGAAGATACAAGATTGAAGACTTCGTCCCGTGTCCGGATGGGACTTTCCTTGGCGTGGAAGGCAAGCTTGGCGATACGGATATGTAGATCTCCTACCTTTGTAACCGACTCTGTGTAACCCTATCCCTCTCCGGTGTCTATATAAACCGGATGGCCCTAGTCCATAGGACGAACAACAATCATACCATAGGCTAGCTTCTAGGGTTTAGCCTCCTTGATCTCGTGGTAGATCTACTCTTGTAACACACATCATCAATATTAATCAAGAAGGACATAGGGTTTTACCTCCATCAAGAGGGCCCAAACCTGGGTAAAAACATCGTGTCCCTCGTCTCCTGTTACCATCCGCCTAGACGCACAGTTCGGGACCCCCTACCCGAGATCCACCGGTTTTGACACCGACATTGGTGCTTTCATTGAGAGTTCCTCTGTGTCGTCACCGATAGGCGCGATGGCTTCTTCGATCATCATCAACGACGCAGTCCAGGGGGAGACCTTCCTCCCCGGACAGATCTTCGTGTTCGGCGGCTTTGCACTGCGGGCCAATTCGCTTGGCCAACTGGAGCAGATCGAAAGCTACGCCCCTGGCCGTCAGGTCAGATTTGGAAGTTTGAACTTCACGGCTGACATCCGTGGGGACTTGATCTTCGACGGATTCGAGCCACAGCCGAGCGTGCCGCACTGTCACGTCGGGCATGATTTAGCTCTGCCTCTGGATAGTACCCTGGAGGCCGCACTCGAGCCCACTCCGATCCTCAATTCGGAGCCGGCCGCGCAGATCGAGGATGGATGTCTAGACACCGCCTCGGGGGCTGCAACCTCTACGGCGATAGAGCCGAACACTGACTTTGCCCCTCATAAAGCTCGTGACTCCAAGGTGCCGGACTCCTCGCCGGACTCCGAACCTCCCGCGCCCGCCCTGATCGAATCCGATTGGGTTCCGATCATGGAGTTCACCGCAACGGACATCTTTCAACACTCACCTTTCGGCGACATCTTGAGTTCGCTAAAATATCTCTCGTTATCAGGAGAGCCCTGGCCGGACTGCGGTCAGGACGGTTGGTACGCGGTCGACGAAGAAATTCAAAGCCCACCCACCACCCACTTGGTAGACGCTGTCGATGATTTAACCGACATGCTAGACTACGACTCCGAGGACATCGACGGTATGGACGACGATGCCGGAGACGACCAAGAACCAGTGCCTAACGGGCGCAGGAAAGCCACCCCAGCCCACAACGTATACATGGTGGACACACCAAAAGGAAGCGACGATGAGGAAAAACAGGACGTGGCGAAGGACAACTCCCCCAACAAACAAACAAAGCGGCGACGCAAGCGCCGCCCGAAGACCGGCATCAACAAAAACGGCACCCATATGGACCCGGCCCTAGAGCAGGGCGAAGCAGTGGACGACGCACACGTCAACAAGCAGCCAGCCGGACATGAACCTGACAAGCAACTCATCCCCGACGAAAATGATCTCACATCACCAGAGCATATGAATCTTCATAAAAGGCTCGTCGCCACTGCAAGAATTTTGAAGAAGCAAAAGCGGAAGCTTAAAACAGCGGAAGACGCACTCAGAATGAGATGGAGCAAAGTACTCAACACCGCAGATAAATATGGCACTAGTCACCAGACAAAGAGCTACCTGAAGCGCAAGCTGCTGCCCGAATTTGACGAGGAGGCCTTCGAGCCCCCGCAGTCAAAAAAGAAAGGGGCCGCCTGGCCGGATAGACGACCAGATGACAGGCCAAGAGCAACACAGGGCACCACACACAAGCCGACACATGATTAGCATAAAGATCCTCAGAAAAAGGATAACCCGGCCAGGTCTATCTATGGGCCAAAAAAGAAGACTCCAGGAAGTAACACAACCAGCCGAGCATTTGAAAACAACAGCACACCCAAATACAGGGGCGCCGCACACCCACTATGTTTCACCGACAAGGTATTGGATCATGAATTTCCAGCGGGATTTAAACCCATAAACATAGAGGCATACGACGGAACAACTGACCCCGGAGTCTGGATTGAGGATTATATCCTACACATACACATGACAAGAGGAGACGATCTCCATGCCATAAGATACCTACCCCTCAAGCTCAAAGGGCCGGCCCGGCATTGGCTTAAAAGCCTCCCAGAAAATACGATTTGAATTTGGGAAGAGCTTGAGGATGCGTTTCGAGCGAATTTTCAGGGGACTTATGTCCGGCCTCCGGATGCAGATGATTTAAGTCACATAACTCAACAGCCCGGAGAATCAACACGCAAATTCTGGAACAGGTTCCTCACTAAAAAGAACCAAATAGTCGACTGTCCGGACGCTGAAGCCTTAGCAGCCTTTAAACACAACGTCCGAGACGAATGTCTCGCCAGACACCTCGGCCAGGAAAAACCAAGAACAATGGCCGCACTAACAAGTCTCATGACCCGCTTTTGCGCGGGGGAAGACAGCTGGTTGGCTAGATGCAGCACCAGCGACTCGAGTACATTCGAAATCAGGGATGGAAATGGGAAATCACGACGCAAAAAAGATCAGCGCTGGAATAAGGAAAATGGCACAAATAGTACGGCGGTCAACGCCGGATTCAAAAGCTCTCGGCCGAACAACAAAACACTGCCCCTAAAGGATAACAGTGACGAGCTATCCAACCTAAACAAGATTCTGGATAGACTGTGTCAAATACACGGTACCTCCGGGAAGCCTGCAAACCATACCCACAGAGATTGTTGGGTCTTCAAGGAGTCCGACCGACTTAACGCCGAACACAAAGGGCTCGACACACCAAGTGAAAGTGACGAAACCCAAAAGCAGCGCTCCAGAAACCAAAAGACTTTCCCATTAGAAGTCAAAACAGTGAACTCACTTCACGTGATAACACGCAGCGCGGCCCCTGCTATACCAGGACACCGTCCGCATACTGGGGATAGAACCCACCAAAATTCGCTATAGAAGCACTTCCTTCAAAGGAGTGACGCCAGGCCTTTTTTAGCCAATTTTACAGGCTCTGTACCACTAGAGGTCGTGTTCAGTTCATCCGACAACCTCCGTCGCGAAAAAGCTCACCCTCCATCACCCCATTTAGCAGTAGCCCTTAAGCACTACTAGGGCGTGCAGCTTTCACCCGCTTTAATGCAATACCACATTACACGTCTCTTACGCTTAAAAATGCCCGGTCCACGTGGCATATTCTTAAAACTCCAGGTGTCTCTCGACCATGGAGAATGTGCGGCTGCCTCGACAGCCACACATCATTCCGACCTTGCAGGTCAAAGCCCCTAAAAACAGGTCATTTAGGCCTCGGACATGGTTAGACGAGTCGGCGTAACTTAGCAAGGGGCTACCCAGCCGCATACCCTTTTTTAGGGGGCCGCGCGCATAAATGATGAAAGCCAATAAAGCTTAACTTTCTTCATCTTCCAAATTATACTTTATTTTGATACACTTTTTGCACGATATTTCTTAGAAACTAAGTCCTTCTCTTTTACAGATGAAGCACGTGCTACACCCGTCCAGGATACAGCACAACAGAGACACAGGTGCAGACGTGCAGTAGGGACCCGTTGCAAGGATTCTTTTTAGATCAAGACCCTGCGTAAACCTTTCTCACTGTCTCTTGTTGATACACATCCCCCGGTTTCCTACCAGAGCCGAGGAGGAGGCTGGCGTTTTGGCATTGGCCGCGTCAGAAGTTCCCGCCTGTACTTGGACACTAGGGGCTTAGGGCTTTATTCTGCCCGATATCATAAAGACCGAACACCTCAGGGAGTGTTCGGCGTCTCGAGTTAGGCCTTATATGCATCAGCTCCGAATCATGTCTTTGGTCAAATGTTGGGTTTGCCCGGCTCCTGTGTTTTGCTACCTTACGTTCCGTATCATCGGCTAACGCGGCACCAGGAGAACTACTGCGATTGTGCCCCGGTTCGGCCGGGAGAGCACCTTAGTAGAGAAAGCCGAAAACTGACTGTCATGATATAGCAAGAGACTGTTCAACCACTCGATCGACCATTGGGAATGTTTAGAATTCCTTCGCTTTGACGAAGGACCGCTTCCCGGTCAGGCACATAGGCGCCTCGAGTTCGGAGAAGCGCGGTGCCATCAGGGGCTATATAGTAGCCCCACATTCGAGCTCCTATGGCTAAGTGAAAGTGATAAAGCATTATAGTCCGGTTGCCTAGTTTGCTATGCTATCACCTCCTTAAGAGGACCAAGACGTTGGATTAAGTGTGAAAAAGCGTTTTTCTTTTTGCAAACACCCCCGCACCATGTGCGTGGGGGCTGAAGCCAAAGACTGCCATCTTTCAGATTATACATACATATACGGCCGCACAGGAGATAGTTCAATACTTGAACACACAAGTATAAAAAGTCATTGCATTATAAACATGATCTTAGAAATCATACATGTCATTCAAACATAACATCTTTCGAGCACTGCGACTCTATTATACGAGCGCCCTGCAGGACTTCCTCAAAGTAATGCTCGGTGGGGAATCGGCTTTTGTCCGAACCCCGGGATGTAACAGCGGTGGCATCCATCTCCGCCCAGTATGTTTTACCACGGGCGAGAGCCATCCGTGCACCTTCTATGCATGCCGACCGCTTCATCGCCTTAATATGCGGCACTGCCCCAAGGAATTGCTGCAACAAGCCAAAATAACTCTTCGGCTTGGATCTTCCCGGCCACAGATGAGTGACCACATCCGTCATGGCAAGTCCGGACAATCTATTTAGCTCAGCCCACTCAACCAGCCGATCACTCAGCGGCAGTTGATGCTCCGGACTATGGAATTGAGACCAGAAAAGCTCTTCCGTTTCGTGACCCTTCTGGCTTCGGAAGTGCACGACTGCGTCCGCCGCACTCGCTGCCAAGTCCAGATAAGGATCCTCCGCACCATACAATCGGCCGAGCTGAGCATACTTCGGATCCGTGAACTTCCTGCGCAGCATAAAGGGCTTTCCAGCCACAATGTCTCGGATTTGACGCAGTTCCTCCTTCATAGCCCGCATCGCACTACGGACATCTTTGGCTTCGGCGTTGGCCTTCTTCAGGTCCTCTTGTTCCGCTCGATGTTCTCTTTCAAGAACCTCCTGGCGGTCGGTAGCAACTTTTAATTTCACGGCCATTCCGGCCATCTCCTCCCTGCTTCGGCAGTGCGCAGCCTTCTCGGCTTCTAGCTCTTCCGCTGCCTTCGAGGCAGCCGCCTCGCTTTTTCTGGCTTGCTCCTTGGCCCGAGCAAGTTCGGCTCGAAGGCCTTCCATAGTGGCAGCGCCATCTGCATCAAGCATACAAACTATAAGGCACGGGCGTCAGCCTCCTTACTAGGCGACCACGGAGCAACCACGTACCTTGTGACTCATCCAGTCGTTTATTGACCAGCGAGATGTCTGCATCCGCAACATCGAGTTGCCTTCTCAGCTCGGCAAATCCATCAGTCCGGCTGGCCACCGGACGATCCGCCACCTGCATAGGAAAGGAGGTATTCTATAACTGAGATTACGATCCTTGGCACGCTATCGCTTTCGACAGCATACCAAGTCTCAGGGGCTACTATCTATACAGGGCGCACTTCATGTGCAAAACTGTCAACAGGTATGTCATTTTTTGCGTACCTCAAATCCCGTCAGTAAAATTCCGACGGCCTCATACAACCCGGTTTCGGCGGACGAAATCCTCTCAATCACATCACCCATTAATGTGCGGTGATCTTCTGAGATGGACGCCCTCTTAAGCAAATCCTGCAGCTTCACCGGCCGTATTCCAATGGGCGCCGAACTCTCCGGTCTCGCCGGACTCGGGGAGACCCTCCGTGACGACACCTCAGGGTTGTCCGCCCCGCATGATGGGGCGGTAGATGAAGGCGTTTCGCTTTCCATCATCTCCGGACGAAGGACTCCCGAAGACGAGCTGTGCTGAGATGGGCTGAGATCCGAACTACAAGGTAAAAACTTCGTTACCTTTAGACATTAAGCAAGGGTGACTGATAATTATAAAATCCCCCTTTTCACTTACGGCTCGTTAGAGGGCTGATTCCTCCGAGGAGACAACATGGCCGGGGCGCTTTCTGGCGCAGGACCTTCCGGTACAGATTTCTTTCCCCGTTTTGAGGCCTTGGCCTCCGGGTCTTCGGAAGCGTTCCTCTTCTCCCCCTGGAAGGAGGGAGTCCCGATTCCTCCCTTACTAAACGCCTCCTTCGCAGAGGTGACAGTTTCCCCGTGCCCCCCTTCGCCCTCATTCGAAGGTGCAACCTCCAACATTTTGATTAACACGAGATCCTGCGTGGTCTCAGGGAGGGGGGCCAGACACCGTATCAGTTTTGCTTGCGCTATCCACTCCTGTCCAGGGATAGCTGGTTAAAAGGCAAGCTCATGAAAAATAAATGGACGGTGCGTCCGGACACAGGGCTACTTACTTGAGTATCTGGGCGATTGCAGCTTAGGCCAGCGTCCTTGGTCAATTCCGGATGCGTCTCTTGCGATCTGAAGAACAGTTTATACATCTCCATGGGAGTCAAACCCATGAAGTGTTGAAGAGGTTGTGGCCCCTCCAGATTAAATTCCCACAGGCGGAGGGGGCGACGTTTGCAGGGCAGTAGGTGCCGGATCAACATGACCTGCACCACTACGACCAGATTGATCTCCCTTTCTTGGAGGCCTCGAATCCGGTCCTGCAGCAGGGGGACATCTTTGGGCGGCCCCCAGTCACGCCCCTTGTTGACCCATGACGTCAGCTGCTGTGGAGGGCCCGAGCGAAAGACGGGCGGTAGCTTCTGCCTGCTGCCCCGGGGAGCGGTGATATAAAACCACTCCTGTTGCCACAAGCCGAGCTCCTCTTGGAAATAGCCCTTGGGCCATGGAGCTTCGGCCCTCTTGCTTATAACCGCCCCGCCGCACTCTGCCTGACGCCCCTCAACCATCTTCGGCTCCACGTTGAAGGTTTTGAGTCATAAGCCGAAGTGAGGGGTAGTGCGGAGGAAGGCTTCACAGACGACAATGAATGATGAGATATGGAGGATGGACTCCCGAGCCAGGTCATGGAATTCCGGCCCATAGTAAAACATGAGCCCCCTCATGAAGGGATCCATCGGGAAGCCTAAACCTCGACGGAAGTGAGACACGAACACGATGATCTCGCCAGGCTCGAGAGTTTGGATAACTTGCCCTCGGGCAGGCAGCCTATGCGAAATGTCGTAGGTTAAATACCTGGCATCTCTCAGCTTTAGCACGTCCTCCTCCGTGACGGAGGAGGGCATCCACCGGCCTCGTAGATCAGGACCGGACATTGTCGAAGATCGAAGGTACCTGAATTCGGAGCCCTGGGTGTTGGAACTCAGTGAGAGGGGCGGATTCGATAGAGGATTGAATAAAAAGAACGGGCCTTGGTCCCATTATAAAGAGGAAGAATACCAAGCGCCGTCCCCGTGACCGTTTGGAACCCGCCTTCGATGGAGGGGGCGTGGCAACGGGCGCGGTTGGGTTACTCACGTCCGTATTAATGGGAATCCCGGAATAAGGGGAACACAATCTTTGCTTCGGCAAGACGTGCCAAGGAAACCGCCTCGCTAAACGCACTGAGGTGGAACAATAAAAACAATTCGAGTAAAGGCTTGGAAGGGGTGTGACGTCACGCCACAGAATACGTCAGCAGATTGATCTTGTGTAATATTATTCTCTCTACGGTGGTATGTGGATTTTTTTTGCAGAGCCGGACACTATCCTGGTGTTCACAATCTTCTATAAATTATTCGGAGGAGGAACCCGCCTTGCAATGCCGAAGACAATATGCGCGCCGGACTCGTCGTCATTGAAGCCTGGTTCAGGGGCTACTGAGGGAGTTCCGGACTAGGGGGTGTCCGGATAGCCGAACTATCATCATTGGCCGGACTCCAAGACTATGAAGATACAAGATTGAAGACTTTGTCCCGTGTCCGGATGGGACTTTCCTTGGCGTGGAAGGCAAGCTTGGCGATACAGATATGTAGATCTCCTACCTTTGTAACCGACTCTGTGTAACCCTAGCCCTCTCCGGTGTCTATATAAACCGGATGGCCCTAGTCCATAGGACGAACAACAATCATACCATAGGCTAGCTTCTAGGGTTTAGCCTCCTTGATCTCGTGGTAGATCTACTCTTGTAACACACATCATCAATATTAATCAAGCAGGACGTAGGGTTTTACCTCCATCAAGAGGGCCCAAACCTGGGTAAAAACATCATGTCCCTCGTCTCCTGTTACCATCTGCCTAGACGCACAGTTCGGGACCCCCTACCCGAGATCCGCCGGTTTTGACACCGATAGTCACCATCTGTAGTATGTATATATGTATAGTATATACCCGTGATCACCTCCCGAGTGATCACGGCCCAATAGTATAGCAAGGCAGACTGACAAGAATGTAGGGCCAATGATGATAAACTAGCATCCTATACTAAGCATTTAGGATTGCGGGTAAGGTATCAATGACTGTAGCAACAATGACAGGCTAGGCAACAGAATAGGAGTAACCGAACAGTAACATGCTACACTACTCTAATGCAAGCAGTATAGAGAAGAATAGGCGATATCTGGTGATCAAGGGGGGGGGGTGGGGCTTGCCTGGTTGCTCTGGCAAGGAGGGCTCGTCAACTCCGTAGTCGAGCTGGGCAGCAGCAGCGTCGGTCTCCTAGTCTACCGGAGAGAAGAGGGGGAAGAAACAATGAATACAATGCAACAGATGCATATCGATGCATGACATGACAAGTAACGATGCTAGGTGTGCCCGATCGTGGTAGTAGGTGATACCGACGAAGGGGGAAAACATCCGAGAAAGTATTCCCGGTGTTTCGCGTTTTCGGACAGATGAACCGGAGGGGGAAAGTTGCGAGTCCGATAGGTTAGGGATGTGTGGCGGACGAACGGGCTGCATATCCGGATTCGTCTTGTCGTTCTGAGCAACTTTTATGTACAAACTATTTTCATCCGAGTTACAGATTATTTTATATTATTTTTTAAAAGTTTTAAATCTTTTCCTAAATTATTATTACTAAATTAATTCGAAATTAGGATTACTGCATCAGCATGATGTCAGCATGACATCAGCATCAACAGAGGTGTTGACTGGTCAAACTGACATGAGGGTCCCGCATGTCATAGTCTCGTAGTAATTAAACAGGGTTAACTAGCTTTAACTAAATGATTAGGTTAATCTTATCCGAATTAATTAAGTTAACTAATCCTTTAATTAATTAATTTAATTAACATTTTAAATATTATTTATTTATTTATTTACTAATAATTTTTCTTTTCTTTTTTGTGTAAACGTTCTGGGCGTGGGGCCCTTTGTCATAGGCCCCAGGGGGCCTTAGCGGGCGCGTGGGCTGACGGGTGTGGGCGTTGGGCGCCGGGTTAACGGGCGGAGCCCGGCTGGGCACCCGAGCGGGCGCGGGGGCGCCTGGACACGCGCGCGGTCGTGGTCGCCGACAGACGAGCGCAGCGGGGCGGGCGCGGCAACCGGTGTCAGCAG
>NC_041391.1:523969256-524016501 GCF_002162155.2 Triticum dicoccoides | reverse complement strand
GGCTGGCAGCGGCCTTCGGGCGCTGGCGCATCAGGAGGAGGAGGGCGGCGAGGCGTTCCAGCCGATGGGTTCCGGGGGCGATGCGGTCGGCGCGATGAGAGGCGCCGTCGAGCGGGAGGTGAGGTGAGGGGCGCCCGATCCAGATCCAAAACGGGGGAACGAGAGAGAGACGTGGGGGCGAGTGGGGAGTGGGATGGGGTTAGGGTTTGACCAGGGGGGTCGGGGTGGCCTAGTAGGGCGCCGGGGTGGGCTGGCCTGGCTGGGACATGGCCCAGTTGGGCCAGGGCTGCTGGTTCTTTCTTTTTTTTAATTTTTGTTTGCTTTCTTTTTATCTTTTCATAATTTTCGTTTTTTACTATTTTTATTTTAGTTTCCTTTTGAATTTGGTTTCATAAACTACACCACTGGTTCCTATTTTAGTTTTAATAAGTATGCCACTGCCCCATAAGTTTTTGGCATAAAACAAATAGTTTAATATTTTATCAAATTGAAAAGGGTAGTTAGTTAAATGTTTTGCTGCTGTTTTAAATATTTTAGTGCACTTAAACCTTTTATAAAATTGTGGTTTCTCCACAATAATTACCTATACATTATTTGGCAACACCCCAACATTTTAGTTTTAATATTTGAAAATATTTTATTGTTTGCTTGATTTTGAATTTGAATTCGAACAGGTTTCGAACTAACGCGAGATTAGCCACAATAATCGTGGTGACATGGCATCATTAGCAAAGGGTTACTGTAGCTTAATTATCCGGGCATCACAATTCTCCTCCACTACAAGAAATCTCATCCCGAGATTTAAGTGGTGGAGTAAGGGGGGAGGTGTTGGTAGCAAAAAACCTAACGAGTCTTCTCGGTCTTGGCTGCCCTTTCGAAGAGGTTGATCCCTTTCATCTATGTCTTCATTTCTCTGCTTCAAGTTACCATGATCAAGTCGTCATCCTTTCTTCGGGGTCTCCATCGTCCTATGAACGCGACCAAGGGGAAAAACTGCGAAAGAACGCATCCCCACAAAGCTGGGCATCTAACGGTGAACTCAATGGAAAATACACAAGGTACCCCACGAGTTGTATTTCTATGAATTCGTTGTGTGCAATATACGATGGTACCAAAGTTTCAAACGGGTAGGCAATTATTCGATGACTAGACAAAAGCTGGAATGGGGGTTTGAACAACGAGAATAACATGGTGTTTGATTCCAGGATGAATAATGGTATAACATTTAGCTCGTGAATCACATACGAAGCCAGGTGCACAGGATACATTAGAATCCGGGTTGTAAAGAAGAGTCAGGTTCCGATCCAGTGGACCTGTGGGTTATGGGCCCACCATGTGGGTTGAAAGTAGGAAGTGTGGTGACATCTTGCACAACCACGACAGGGAGGCATGTCAATGAATAGCTTGTCAGCTATGCCGGGAACAATGTTGGTACCAAGGACGGGAACGAAGAGAGCAATTTTCCTACTTGTTGAACGAGGCGAACCAATTGGCAAAGTTATCAGCCATCGGTGGTTACCAAAATGTCATCAACAATAGTAACATGGTCTTACAGACAGAGTGGTACAACAAGGTGCCTACCTAAGCAGGGAATTATCTCTGCTCAGTTAAGTCAGATTTAGGAAGGGTTAAACAAAATAATGCAAAGGAAAACGCGATTATCAGATTAAACAGAACAATGGAAAGGAAAATTGTGTTTACACACAATTATTAGGAGTATACCCTTCCCATGTACAAGCAGAACATGGCATCAGGGTAGGAGAGCAAGTACCCAACCATTCACATAAGAGGCAAGTATTAATCAAGATGTTACCCATACAACGGTGTTTGGATAACTGACCAAGAAACATTTAGCATCGCGCCTCCAATGTTCTTATTGATGAGCGGGGTATCATAGTCATGCTTCGAGGTAGCAATGACATGGTGTTTCAATCAAGGGCCAAACTTTGGATACATAAAGGATCCATCAGGATAAACTTATTAAACAAGGCATTCAATTTCCTCATGGAAAAATGGTTAACCTTGTCATAAAGGAAACTATAACACTAGGTCCTTTGGCCAGGTGTGCCAGGAATGACATCACCTTACCGGGTCATAAAAGACCAATGTTGTAACTCTTGGAGACATGTTCCAACCATGATATCTGACTGAGATTCAGATCTGATTGGTGTCAGGATACCTCAGACTCAGGATGCCTGAGAAGAAAGGTGCAACACAAATTGACGGAATGACACTGTAAGATTCTCGAGAAATGAACTATGAAGTGATTTCCATTAACAAGAGTTCATCATTAACCCAAGGAGAGGACAAGGAGGTGGCTGATGAACTCAGCGACAATTCATCAAAATTTCCAAAGGATGGATTTCCACAATTATGTGAACAAGGAGATAACATTTGTCAGATCAAAATGATATATTGATGTATGCTTGAGGAAAACATACACAATTTAACAATGGTTGAAAGGTGCACCCGAAATATGGGCTGGGTTGCGAGACCAACATTGGAATGGTGATTCAATAATCAATAGTCTAAGAATGAACGACCGACCATTAACTTCAAAGCAATAGGGTTGCTAGAAGGGCAGAATCCAAACAGCACCGCTCACTTGTTGGTACCCTGGTTGGAATCAACACGAGGACCCAAGAAGAATGGTGATGGTGAGAAGTATCACCATACCAAGAATTCTTAAGAAGTGGTGAAACTCTCACGACATTCTTGACATAAAAGATGGTAATACTCCAATGTAAAGAAGAACAATTGCTGGATAGCAAGGAACTCAAGGTATAACACAAAACAAGAACAAGTTTGTGTTGGAGGAAAGGTAGTAGAGTGGTCGATGATCACACTAATCATCGAGGGCAAGGATTGTCTTTCTCATCCTGAATTCCATTGATATCCTGGAAGAGCTCAGAATGCTGATGATGAGCACGACACACTTGTCGAGAGAATTCATGAAGATGTAATCAATTGGCGATGACATCAAGTCAAAGGAATGATGAAGCAAAATGTTATTGAAACCATGGGTACGACACAAACTCCAAAGCAAGCTTGCTGTCCAAAGCGAAATGATGTGATGAGGAAGATCAACGTAAGCTTAGCTCATCATCAAAAATTGTGCTCTGGGAAGAAGGACCAGGTAGCACAGTTAAAATCGACACATCAAGGATATAGCCAAACAGGCTAGGAATGACGTGATTGAGTTCAAACTCGTAAGTAATGAAGGTTACCAAGAGTTGTTTAATCGCGATGCGGACTCGAGTCAGTTATCGGTGTCTTTGAGTGTTTAATAACTCAAAGCCCGTGAAAAATTGGAATAAATGAGAATGTAGCACTTGATGAAGAACTCATAAGAAGTTATGCAGTTCCGTGATAATCTTGAGATACCAGGGGGGTAATACTCGACGACAAATCAAAGTAGAGGTTGGACTGGGATATTACTCCGCAGAAGACAAGTGCTTAACTTGCACAAGAAATGGTATTTAAAGGAGAACATGGTCGGAACCACGATTGCAAAAGGCCAGATCCCAGATATAAGATGAACTTATACTAAAGGAATAATTAATTTAAGAGAAGCTTTAATGATACGATCTACATCGTGTCCATGGGCATGAACACAAAGTTCAAGGTCGATTCCCACTTCTCCAATGCTTAACCTTTCATTCACTTCTCACTCTTATTAAAAACGAAATGATTGTGGAAACCTACCCGGTGAATTACCAAAGGAGTATGACCCATGAAAACTTTTGGGGTCACACAAATTAAGAAAGGTATATGTTCAACCCATCGGAGCATCTTAGAAACGTATACCACAAGTTTCAATAGTAAATAACACAAGCTCGATAGTAGAGCATGGGTGACAAAATGAGAGGATGCAATTTACCGAAGGCATTATGTATCAGGGAAAGAACTTCTCGAGGTTTTGTATACGAAGGACACTGTCGGATGATATTTCAACAAAGGATCTGACGGTCCATAGCGAAGCTGATGTGAGTATTGGCACACAACCAGAGGAAGAAACAATGCGAAGGCATTGGATTATAGAAGCAACTGGATAATTCAAAGCTCAATGCAAAAGGAATTATGATTTCAAATTCAAGGGATCAGGAACAAATGCTCTGATTAAGGATGGATAAGCTGAATAGACTTAGGGGTACAATCGACGGCAATTTAATTGGTTGAGAACCAACTCATGTTCAAACTGACCTTGAGCCGGAAGGATGAATTCCAGGATTCGACGGAGGAATGCGAGCATCCTCAACATATTGAATCAACAGACTTAAAATGATAAAGTCAAGGGATGCCAATAGGATTACGAGACTTATGGGATTAACCATAAAAGCAAGCAAGAATTTCAAGAGCAATAGGCTGCTCAGGAATTTCGGAAGATCGAATGGTATTTCGAAGTATTTTACAAAACACATGATCAGTGGGGTTGAGCGGATACTCGATAAGTGCGAGGAATTATCCGTAGGGGGTATTCATGTGGCAAGAACTGCAAGGCAGTAGGCAGAAAGTATTCTCAGAACAATAAAGAGAATTTTGGGGTATCTTGTAATAACAAGATCAACGGGATTGAAAGGAAAAGTGCATGTAGTTATCCATAATAATATAACCGTGGTAGGGAATAGCAACAAGCGGTGAGCATAAAGTCTTGAGAGAACATCGAAGAGTATCTTTGGAATCCTTCGGTGCACCAAGCAATCATCCGGAGTGAGGGGCTCTCCGGGAGGAAGTAATTACGAGAACCTAATGTCAGAGTTAGCAAAATTCGTTTAACCCGAGTAGAAGAGAGTTCAGAGTCCCAGAGTAAAGATCGAGGAGTAAAAGATCCTAATACCACCCAATGGCGATGTGGGCCCATGGGCCGCACAACCATGTTAGTAAAACAGTTTTCATCGACTAGACTCAACTTTGGCCAAGGAGTGTGGAAGGGGGATTCCTACAGGCAGTCGGCTCTGATACCAACTTGTGACGCCCCCAATTTGACCGTACACTAATCATACACGCAAACGTATACGATCAAGATCAGGGACTCACGGGAAGATATCACAACACAACTCTAAAAGTAAAATAAGTCATACAAGCATCATCATACAAGCCAGGGGCCTCGAGGGCTCGGATACAACTGTTCGATCATAGACGAGTCAGCGGAAGCAACAATATCTTAGTACAGACATAAGTTAAACAAGTTGCCTTAAGAAGGCTAGCACAAACTGGGATACAGATCGAAAGAGGCGCATGCCTCCTGCGTGGGATCCTCCTAACTACTCCTGGCCGTCGTCAGCGGCCTGCACGTAGTAGTAGGCACCTCCAGAGTAGTAGTCATCGTCGACGGTGGCGTCTGGATCCTGGGCTCCAATGTCTGGTTGCTGCATCCGAGAAGAAGAGGAAAACGGGGGAAAAGAGGGAGCAAAGCAACCGTGAGTACTCATCCAAAGTACTCGCAAGCAAGGAGCTACACTACATATGCATGGGTATATGTGTAAGGAGGCAATATGAGTGGACTGAACTGCAGAATGCCAGAATAAGAGGGGGATAGCTAGCCCTATCGAAGACTACGCTTATGGCAGCCTCCGTCTTGCAGCATGTAGAAGAGAGTAGATTGAAGTCCTCCAAGTAGCATCGCATAGCATAATCCTACCCGGCGATCCTCCCCTCATCGCCCTGTGGAAAAGCAATCACCGGGTTGTCTGTGGAACTTATATGGGTGTGTTTTATTAAGTATCCGGTTCTAGTTGTCATAAGGTCAAGGTAAAACTCCGGGTCGTCCTTTTACCGAGGGACACGGCTATTCGAATAGATTAACTTCCCTGCAGGGGTGCACCACATAACCCAACATGCTCGATCCCATTTGGCCGGACACACTTTCCTGGGTCATGCCCGGCCTCGGAAGATCAACACGTCGCAGCCCCACCTAGGCACAACAGAGAGGTCAGCACGCCGGTCTAAATCCTATACGCGCAGGGGTCTGGGCCCATCACCCATTGCACACTTGCATGTTGCGTGGGCGGCCGGAAGCAAACCTAGCAACCTCCATTACAAAGGAAGTCATGGTACGCGGTCCAATCTGGCGCGCGCCGCTCAATCACTGACGTCACGAAGGCTTCGGCTGATACGACGACGTCGAGTGCCCATATCTTTCCCGCTTAGTTGGTTAGTGCGTATAGGCCAGCGGCCAGACTCAGATCAAATACCAAGATCTCGTTAAGCGTGTTATTATGAAATAACCGCGGACGCCGACCAGGGCCAGGCCCACCTGTCTCCCAGGTGGTCTCAACCCGCCCTGTGGCTCCTCCACAAAGATCCACACAGAGGGCCGCCGGGACAAAGGTCCTTTCAGCCCCCAATCCGTGAATCACTCGCGGGTACTCCTCGAGCCGACCCGACTTCGGTCACCATCTGTAGTATGTATAGATGTATAGTATATACCCGTGATCACCTCCTGAGTGATCACGGCCCAATAGTATAGAAAGGCAGACTGACAAGAATGTAGGGCCAATGATGATAAACTAGCATCCTATACTAAGCATTTAGGATTGCGGGTAAGGTATCAATGACTGTAGCAACAATGACAGGCTATGCAACAGAATAGGAGTAACCGAACAGTAACATGCTACACTACTCTAATGCAAGCAGTATAGAGAAGAATAGGCGATATCTGGTGATCAAGGGGGGGCTTGCCTGGTTGCTCTGGCAAGAAGGAGGGGTCGTCAACTCCGTAGTCGAACTGGGCAGCAGCAGCGTCGGTCTCGTAGTCTACCGGAGAGAAGAGGGGGAAGAAACAATGAATACAATGCAACAGATGCATATAGATGCATGACATGACAAGTAACGATGCTAGGTGTGCCCGATCGTGGTAGTAGGTGATACCGACGAACGGGGAAAACATCCAAGAAAGTATTCCCGGTGTTTCGCATTTTCGGATAGATGAACCGGAGGGGGAAAGTTGCAAGTCCGATAGGTTAGGGATGTGTGGTGGACGAACGGTTTGCGTATCCGGATTTGTCTCGTTGTTCTGAGCAACTTTTATGTACAAAGTATTTCCATCCAAGTTACAGATTATTTTATATTATTTTTTTAAAAGTTTTAAATCATTTTCTAGATTATTATTACTAAATTAATTCGAAATTAGCATTACTGCATCAGCATGATGTTAGCATGACATCAGCAGTCAACAGAGGTGTTGACTGGTCAAACTGACGTGAGGGTCCTGCATGTCATAGTCTCGTAGTAATTAAACAGGGTTAACTAGCTTTAACTAAATGATTAGTGAAGGGTTACTGTAGCTTAATTATCCGGGCGTGGGGGCGAGTGGGGAGTGGGATGGGGTTAGGGTTTGACTAGGCGGGTCGGGGTGGCCTAGTAGGGCGCCGGGGTGGGCCGGCCTGGCTGGGACATGGCTCAGTTGGGCCGGGGCTGCTAGTTCTTTCTTTTTTTTAATTTTTGTTTGCTTTGTTTTTATCTTTTCATAATTTTCTTTTTTTACTATTTTTATTTTAGTTTCCTTTTGAATTTGGTTTTATAAACTACACCACTGGTTCCTATTTTAGTTTCAATAAGTATGCCACTGCCCCATAAGTTTTTGGCATAAAACAAATAGTTTAATATTTTATCAAATTGAAAAGGGTAGTTAGTTAAATGTTTTGCTGCTATTTTAAATATTTTAGTGCACTTAAACCTTTTATAAAATTGTGGTTTCTCCACAATAATTACCTTTGCATTATTTGGCAACACCCCAACATTTTAGTTTTAATATTTGAAAATATTTTATTGTTTGCTTGATTTTGAATTTGAATTCGAACAGGTTTTGAACTAACGCGAGATTAGCCACAATAATCGTGGTGACGTGGCATCATTAGTGAAGGGTTACTGTAGCTTAATTATCCGGGCGTCACAAACACCCACCGGGGCACGCCTGGGCCTCCAGGCGCGCCCTGGTGGCTTGTGCTCCCCTTGGAGCTCCCCTCAGGTGCTTTCTTGGCCACTGGATGTCTTCTAGTCCAAAAAAATCCACAATAAGTTTCGCTGCATTTAGACTCCGTTTGGTATTGATTTCCTGCAATGTAAAAAAACAAGCAGAAAACAACAACTGGCACTGAGCACTATGTCAATAGGTTAGTACAAAAAAATGATATACAATGATTGTAAAACATCCAAGAATGATAATATAACAACATGGAACAATAAAAAATTATAGATATGTTGGAGACATATCAACATCCCCAGGCTTAATTCTTGCTCGTCCTCAAGTAGGTAAATGATAAAAACAGAATTTTGATGTGGAATGGTGCCTAACATGTTCATCACATTTTCTTTTCTTTGTAGCATGGACATTTGGACTTTTATATGGTTCAAAGCAATAGTCTAGTTTTGACATGAAGACTTTAATACTCAAGCATACCAACAAGCAACCATGTCTTTAAAAATATAAAAACTAAAGCAAGTTATCCCTAGCTCATTATGCTCAACCATTGATCCATTCATGAAACACACTCAAATATTAGCTACACCAAATGCTCAAATACAATCATAGTGCCCCTTAGTTGGTGCTTTATAAGAGAAGATGGAGACCCAAATTCAAAATAAAAAATTGCCTAAATTAAAAGAAATGCCCTTCGCAGAGGGAATTCGGGATTTATAGAGGTGCTAGAGCTCAAAGCAAAAATTGAGAGATAAAAACATTTTGGGAGGCATACTTTTCCCACCAACAAAAATGATTTAGAGCTCCCAACACTTTCCATGCTAGATACATCATAGGCGGTTCCCAAACAAAAAATAAAGTTTATTCCTTTTTCCACCATTACTTTCACTTTCCATGGCTAACAGTATCCACGGGTTCCCTCCATACTAACACTTTCCATGGAATTTTTTATTTGACAACATAAAGTAAATTCATTTTTCATTTCGGGACTAAGCATCCCTAATACCTTTGTCGTACTATCGTGCAATGACAAGTGAATAAACACTCATCGTGAGAATAACACATCTAGCATGAAAAATATTGGCCACCCACACTGCCTCGCGAGTGGTACGAGCACACAAAAGAGAAATTTATTTTGAAAATTAGAGACGACACATGCAAATTTGCTTAGAACGGCACGGAAATACCACATATAGGTAGGTATAGTGGATTCATATGGCAAAACTAGTTTAAAGGGCTTTGGATGCACAAGTAGTGATCATACTTAGTGAAAAATGAAGGCTAGCAAAAAGATTGAGAAATGACAAACTAAGAAACGAAAAATCTCATACCCAAGCATTAAGCATAAGTAACACCGTATAATGCACCACAAGTAGGATATAAATTTCATTGCATAACTATTGACTTTCGTGCTTGCATAGGGAATCACAAACCTTAACATCAATATTCTTATTAAAGCACAATTACTCATCAACATGACTCACATATTATATTGTCATATCTCAAAACCATTGCTAAGAATCAAGTTTATTTTGTCCAATGATCTCCATGAAAGTTTTTATTATATCCTCCTTGGATATCTACCACTTTGGGACTATTTTGATATGTTGCTTTTGATAAGCTCAAACAAATTTAAGTGAAGAACATGAGCATGATTTTTCTTTCTCTCAAAATAATCTAAGTGAAGCAAGAGAGAATTTCTTAAAAAAATTACGAACTCCCAAATAAATCTAAGTGAAGCATGAGAGCAATTGCATGGCTCTAAAACATTTAAGTGAAGCAAAGGAGCAAGCAGATCATAATTTTTGGATCTCTCAAAAAGATGTGTCCAACAAGGATTCAAGACTTAAAACACAAAGCAAAACAAGCAAAGACTCATATCATACAAGAAGCTCCAAGCAAAACTCATAATATATGACGAATAAAAATATAGTTCCAAGTAAAATCCCGATGGTTGTTAGAAGAAAGAGGGGATGCCACTCGGGGGCATCCCCAAGCTTAGTTGCTTGCTACTTCTTGAATATTACCTTGTGGTGCCTCAGGCATCCCCAAGCTTAGATTTTTTCTAATCCTTATTCCTTCATCCATCATAAGATCTCCCAAAACTTGAAAACTCGAATCACACAAAACTCAACAAAACCTTCGTGAGATCCATTAGTATAAGAAAGCAAACCACTACTATTAGTACTGTTGCAAACATATTCTATTTTATTTTTTGCATTATATGTACTGTATTCCAACTTTTCTATGGCCAAAATTCTTCAAAGAAAACCATAGAATCATGAAAACAAGTACACAATGCAAAGAAAACAGAATCTGTCAAAAACAGAACATTATGTAGAAATCTGACTACTTCAAATACTTCTGCAACTCCAAAAATTCTGAAAAATTAGGATGACGTGAATAATTTGTTTATTAATCTTCTACAAATAGAATCAACTCAAAATCACTCTTGTGGTAAAAATGAAAAATAATTTTGTGAGCGCAAAAGTTTGTGTTTTTCAGCAACATCAAATCAACTTTCACCCAAATCATCCCAAAGGCCTTGCTTGGCACAAACACTAATTTAAACCACAAAAACACACCTAACCAGAGGCATAATTGTGTATTTTATTGAAAATAGCAAGAAAACCAAAAAAACAAAAAGATACAAGTTGGGTTGCCACCCAACGAGCGCTATCGTTTTACGCCCCTAGCTAGGCATAACGCGTAGGATCTAAGTGTTGTCATCTTTATCCTCCAATTCTTCGATCGAACACTTAGGAATTTTCAAGGATTTTGCATATAAATTGTCAACAACAATACTTCTAGGCACGAGATTGAAAAACATATTTTTGCAAAAAGGGTCTCTCATAACTTCAATAAAATTGGGATGGATACTAATCATCTTAAGATCTCCTTTATCATGGCTAGAAGTTGCACCCTTGTTTTTAGTAACTTGAGTAGTCTCACTAATTTTTATGCGAGTTTTAGCGGAATCAAAAGCCGTACTTAGATTAGAAAAAATTTCTTCCAGTTTATCAATCCTAGACGGGCTTTCTTCGATTCTTTCATGAATTATAGTCCCCTTTTATTTTAGCAACTTAAAAACTTCTCCTGCTTTTGACCCAATTTTAGTAGCATAACTGTGCATTTTTTATCCAAGTTTTCAATATGTTCTTCGGTAAGCATTTTGTTTTCTATAGCATCTAGTCTTTCCATAACATGCTCGAGGGTAACGGTTGTTTCATTGATCATGAGAGGGGGTGAACCCACTAAATTTCCCAAAGCATTAAAAGCATCAAGAGAAGGATACATCAAGAAATTTCCACCAGTAATCGTATCAAGGAGGAATCTATACCAAGTGGTGATGCCCACATAAAAACAGCAAAGAAGAACAACAGTAGATTGCTTACATATAGATCTATTATGAGCATTGCAAATTCTATACCAAGCATCTTTTAAATTCTCCCCTCCCCCTTGTTTAAAGATAAGAACCTTGTTCTCGGGGGTGTACGCAATAGAGGAAGAACTATCCATAATGACAAAAGGTGGTAAACAAGATTGCACACAAAAACAGATCTGACGAGAAAACGGTGGACGAAAAAGAGTGCGAATAAAACGGCAAATTGTTGTGAAGTGGGGGAGAGGAAAACGAGGGGCAAATGGCAAATAATGTAAATTGCGAGGAGATGAGATTTTTGTTTAGGAACCAAGTTGATGTTGAAGATCCTCCCCGGCAACGGCACCAGAAATTCCTTTTGATGCCTTCTTGAACTACATTGGTATTTCCCCAAAGAGGAAGGGATGATGCAGCATAGCGATGGTAGGTGTTTCCCTCAGTGATGAGACCAAGGTTATCGAACCAGTAGGAGAACCAAGCAACACAACATAATCAGCCCCTGCACACAAATAACAAATACTCGCAACTCGACGTGTTAAATGGGTTGTCAATCCCTTTCGGGTAACGATGCCTTGAATTGACGAGAAGACGTGATAAAGTTGTTATAGATAGGATAAATAGATCACAAAATAAATAAAGTGCAGCAAGGTATTTTTGTATTTTTGGTTTAATAGATCTGAAAATAAAAGCAAAGGAAAATAGACCACAAAGGCAAATAAGATGAAAAGACACCCGGGGCCCGTAGGTTTCACTAGTGGCTTCTCTTGAGAAAAATAGCAAACAGTGGGAAAACAATTACTGTTGGGCAATTGATCGAACTTCAAATAATCATGACAATATCCAGGCAATGATCATTATATAGGCATCATGTCCAAGATTAGTAGACCGACTCCTTCCTGCATCTACTACTATTACTCCACACACCGACCGCTATCCAGCATGCATCTAGTGTATTAAGTTCATGGAAAAACGAAGTAATGCAATAAGAACGATGACATGATATAGACAATATCTATTTATGTAGAAATAGACCCCATCTTGTTATCCTTAATAGCAACGATACATATGTGTCATTTCCCCTTCTGTCACTGGGATCAAGCACCGTAAGATCGAACCCATCACAAAGCACCTCTTCCCATTGCAAGATAATAGATCAAGTTGGCCAAACAAAACCCAAATATCGGAGAAGAAATACGAGGCTATAATCAATCATGCATATAAGAGATCAAAGAATACTCAAATAACTTTCATGGATAAAAACATAGATATGATCATAAACTCAAAGTTCATCGGATCCCAACAAACACACCGCAAAAAGACTTACATCATATGTATCTCCAAGAGACTATTGTATTGATAATCCAGAGAGAGAGAGAGAGAGAGAGAGAGAGAGAGAGAGAGAGAGAGAGAGAGAGAGAGAGAGAGGAAGCCATCTAGATACTAACTACGGCCCTGTAGGTCTACAAAGAACTACTCACGCATCATCAGAGAGGCACCAATGGACATGATGAACCCCTCCGAGATGGTGTATAGATTGGATCTGGTGTTTTTGGAACTTGCGGCTGCTGGAATTGATTTTTGCCGTCTCCCCTAGGGTTTCTGGAATATTGGGGTATTTATAGAGCAAAGAGGCCGTGTGGGAGGCCACCGAGGTGGGCACAACCCACCAGGGCGCACCTGGGCCTCCAGGCGCGCCCTGGTGGGTTGGGCTCCCCTCAGGTGCTTTCTTGGCCCACTGGATGTCTTCTGGTCCAAAAAAATCTACAAAAAGTTTCGCTGCATTTGGACTCCGTTTGGTATTGATTTCCTGCGATGTAAAAAACAAGGAGATAACAGTAACTGGGCACTGGTCACTATGTCAATAGGTTAGTACCATAAAATGTTATAAAATGACTATAAAATGATTGTAAAACATCCAAGAATGATAATATAACATAACAGCATGGAATGATCAAAAATTATAGATACATTGGAGACGTATCATGGAGCAGTCCTCGGGGATGACGCTGACAGCGGTCGTCGAGGAACTGATGGGTGACTTGTGGAAGCTCCGGATCAAGCGCGAGCAGGAGGTGGAGGAATACATGGCTGCTTTCAAGCAAAGTCGTGAGGAATTGAAGAAGGAGCTGGAGGATGTCGTCGCCCGATGATCCATCGACGAGTAGAGACAGTAGCGGCCCAGATCGTTGTCTGCGATTTCCTTCTTCTCTTGCCCGCGTGGCTTCCGGGCTTTGCCGCATGTGGCATTTTAAATTATCCGTAATATGTAAGATAGTTATTATCTGCCCCATTGTAAATTTGTCTTCGTATTATCCGTTGCCATTTTATTTGTCGTCGTATTATCCGTTGCCCTATGTGGCAATTTAAATTAGGCCGGAATACGAGTTGAAAACACGAACAAAGCAAATACTGCCATGGGATCACAAGAAAACACCCTCCGTCCAGGTGCTTTAATTAACTTATTAATGGAGAAGTTGTGAGCGAGGCGGGTAGTGGCTGGTGGATGGAGGTCAAAGAGCTCGCTTCCCGGTGAGCATGGACGGCCTTGCTGCTCGCACATGTTCCGTCGAGCCTGTGAGGTGGAGAGGATGCACGCGTCCTGTCAAGCCTGCGCGGCGGACTGCTCGCACGCGTCCCATCGAGCATGCACGACAGACTTCTCGCACTCGTCCCGTCTAATCAAACAACTGTACGCATGCCACGGAGTATGATTAAATGTTGACACGGTTTATATAAAACAACCGTTTGCGATATTAACATGTCAGCTATTGTTTTTAAAAAGGACTTTGTTGGCTATTAATGTGTGTGCCTTGTCTCAAACTGGACGATCTTTTTACCACGACATATATGTGCCATGTCATGAAACCATGCCAAGTTTCATGTTTTTTGGGTGAGTTTTCGATTTACTGGGATTTAAAAACCGAGATTCTCAATGTTTCAGGACGATGAGAAGTTTTTAATTCAGTTCCATTCCATAAATGAGACACAAACATGCACCCAATGACACATGTACGATTTCCCACCCATTTTGCTTCACTGGAGCATGTGCTTGTAGTTAAAAATTGAATTATGGACTACATTAAATGCCTACAAAACTTAATTAATATATACAATGGCCAAACGAACCCAGAATAGTTTCAAATTTCAGCACGACACTCCAGTTATTCTATGTTGCCTGTAGAAAACAAAGTTCAAGGTGAGAAGAGGCAGCGATTATCGTTTCGCCCACAAGAGGGGCATGTTTTCCTACCGGAACCACGAGGGTTGCGAGAAGCTTCGTTTTTTAAGAGTCTTGTAATATAGCTTCGCCCAAATTGGACAATTATATGTACCATGTAGTAACACCATGCCAAGTTTCATGATTTCCTGGTGAGTTTTGGATTTACAGAGATTTAAAAACCGAGATTCGCAATGTTTGTGGCCAAGCCAGGATGGTGAGATGGTTGAATTCATTCCCATTCATTTCATGGGACCTAAACATGCACCCCAAGGACATATGTACATTTTTCTAGCCATTTTGGTGCACTGGAGCATGTATTTATAGTTTGGTTTTGAATTATGGACATTAAATGCCTAGAAAACTCAATTAATGAATAAAAAGGTCAAACGAACCCTGAATAAATTAAAAGTTTAGCACGAATCTCCCATTGTTCCGTGTTGCATGCAGAAGAAAATACAAGGCTAAAAGAGGGAGCTATTATCATTTCGCCCACAAGGGGACACGTTTCCCTATCGAAACCACGAGGGTTCTTGCGACATGCTCCATTTTGTAAGAGGTTTGTGATAAAGCTTGGCCCAAATTGGCAATGTTTTTACCACGACATATATGTGCCATGACGTGACATCATGCCGACCTTTGATGACTTTCTAGTGAGTTTTGGATTGATGGGGATTTAAAAACCAATATTCTAAATGTTTGAGGACGAGCCAGGACGCTGGTACAATTGTAATTCATTCCCATTCCTGGCATGGGACCTAAACATGCACCCAAGGACAAATGTATAATTTTTCTAGCCATTTTGGTGAACTGGAGCATGTATTTGTAGTTAAGATTTGAATTATGGACATTAGATGCCTAGGAAACTCAATTAGTGTATAAAAAGGCCAAACGAACCCTCAATAAGTTTAAATTTTAGCATGGATATCCTGTTGTTCCATGTTGCCCGTAGAAGAAAATACAAGGAGAAAATAGGAAGTGATTACATTTCGCCACAAGGGGAACACATTTCCCTATCGGAACCACGAGGCTTCTTTGAGAGAAGCTCCAGTTTGTAAGAGGTTTGTAATAAAGCTTGGCCCAAATTGGACAATGTTTATACCACGACATATATTTGCCATGACGTGACACCATGCCATCTTTCATGACTTCCTGGTGAGTTTATGATTTAGCGGGTTTAAAAACCGAGATTCCAAATGTTTGAGGACGAGCCAGGACACCTGTACGGTTGTAATTTGTTCCCATTCCTAGCATGGACCTAAACATGCACCCAAGGACACATGTATAATTTTTATAGCAATTTTGTTGAACTGGAGCATGTATTTGAAGTTTAGATTTGAATTATGGGCATTAAATGCCTAGGAAACTCAATTAGTGTATAAAAAGGCCAAACGAACCCTGAATAAGTTTAAATTTCAGCACGGACATCCTGTCGTTCCATGTTGCCCGTAGAAGAAAATACAAGGCAAAAAGAGGCAGTGATTACGTTTCGCCCAGAAGGGGAACACGTTTCCCTATAGGAACCATGAGGATTCTTTGAGAGAAGCTCTGGTTTGTAAGAGGTTTGTAATAAAGGTTGGCCCAAATTGGGAAATGTTTTTACCATGACATATATGTGCCATGACGTGACATAATGCTAACTTTCATGACTTTCTGGTGAGTTTAGGACTTACGGGGATTTAAAAAACTGAGATTCCAAATGCTTGAGGATGAGCCAGGATGCCAGTACGGTTGTAATTTGTTCCCATTCCTGGCATGGGATCTAAACATGCACCCAAGGACACATGCATATTTTTCTAGCCATTTTGGTGAACCAGAGCATGTATTTGAAGTTCATATTTGAATTATGGACATTAAATACTTAGGAAACTCAATTAGTGTATAAAAAGGCCAAACGAACCTTGAATAAGTTTAAATTTCAGCACGAATATCCTGTCGTTCCATGTTGCCCGTAGAAGAAAATACAAGGTGAAAAGAGGCAGTGATTATCATTTCGCCCACAAGGGGGATACGTTTCCCTATCGGAACCATGAGGCTTCTTTGAGAGAACCTCCAGTTTGTAAGAGGCTTGTAATAAAACTTGCGCCAAATGGACGAAAAAGATTACTTGACATATATGTGCCATGTCGTGATACCATGCTAAGTTTAGTGTTTTCGGGTGAGTTTTGGATTTACGGGGATTTAAAAACCGAGGTTCTTCTCATGAAATGTTTTCAAAAAGCACACGGTTCACTCACGAAAGCCGTGTGCCTACCAAATCATGGCCGATGCCTGCCTCCCCCCTGCTGGGTGCGCGATCTGAGTCGTGCATTCTGATTAGCCAGAACCCAAACCCCACGGATCGTACGTCTACATCATTGGATGCTCCCAGATTGAACGACAATCCTCAACCCTTTCGACAACACATGCAGTACATGGGTAAGCATTGCGCGCATGTGTCGTGCTAGCTCACGCTTCCTTCTCTACTATGTTTTCTAAACAGGCTACTGTTTCCCGCCACTCCTCTCATTGGTTTCCTGCCTCTTCTCCCATCATTTTCCCGCTACCAGTATCAATGCTCATTGAAGGCTAGGCGGTGACACACCGGCCATGTAAATATCACACACAGTTTCTAAAAGCACAAATGTGCATGATAGGAGGGAGTAGGTCCCATAGGGTAACTAGCGTGAGACGCCTTAAATGCAAGGAGGCAATTCCTATCAGCAAGGGGTTGCTTCCCATCCGCTAGCCTAGTCGAATAGAACGCAGAAGTTAAGCCGGAGTAGTCCAAGGGTGGGTGACCCGATGGGAAGTTGCATATCTAAAGCTTCATTTATCTCTATAATGACCGTGTAACGGCGATTATATAAACCTTGGGATCCTTGTTTTGCTAATTTGTAGACTATGTTTTTATTGATTATTTCTTGCTCTAATAAATTAAAGAATGATTGACTCTATAGTGACCTGTCATGGCGATTATATAAACCTTTTCAGGTTGCATGCAGGGTATAGGGGGCAGGGTGTTCTGATCGAGCATGTCTCCCTTGTGTGGTTTATAGACGCTGCATATATCTGTGGGCTCCCTGAGGTATATATATTATCCTTTACTAACAATGAGGGGGGCCCACACAATCTATCCATTTGACCCAACAACGAGAAGGGTTTGACCATGATGGTTTCCTATTGCTATGTGTGCCATGTTAGACCAAATAAAGTTTGAGAGCATGCGTCGGATGACCCCCCCCACCCCGCTGCCTCGAAGTTGGAAACTGACATTGTACATATTGAACCAGGATTGGAGTCGGGTATGGTTCAGTTTGTAATGTAGTTGGTGGCCCATCCAAATTGTGCATTCGGGATTTAAACACATCACACACCACTGTACCCATACATATTTTTGGGCCGCATGCAGTGTATACAAGGTATTCTGATCGACCATGTCTCCCTTGTGCGGTTTTTTGTGATGACACGCATATCTGTGGGCTCTCCGAGTGTATATATATCATCCCTTTGACCGATAACGAGGAGTATGTGTTGGCCATGAATGGATTCCTCCTAGTTCGTGTTAGGGCCGGTCATTGTCACATGTCGTTTAACCAAAGCTCGAGCTCATGCGTTGTCATCTTTAGCCTTGTTTTCCTTGGAAGTCTTTTTGTTAGGGTTTTTTTGCAAATAAAACATAAAACACATTATCCATGGAAACCTTAGCACTATCAATTTGCTTATTATTATAACCCTTTTGATTTCTGGCAACAATCCAAGAATAGTGTTGATTAACATCATTGAAAACTTGTTGGATCATGTCTAAAACCGGGACTTGCTTTTTAAGATTCTCATCAAAGATTTGGTTATCCTCGAGCAAATGTCTCAACACGTAATCACTATTATAAAGAATTTCATCAATCACGGGTTTTTCACGATCATAAAAATCAAAGATTTCCCTAGATTCCCGTATTATGTAGTCAAATTCATTCATCAGAACAAGAGTGGCTAACTTTTTAGCTTTAGGATTCTTTATAACGGGTAACTCATAGAACAATCTTTGCAAGGTAGGATGAGTATGAATAAATTTAGTTTCAAGTTTCATAATTAGCACCAAAATAACTTCCACATAAGATTTAGTATTTTAAGTATAGGATCATCATCAAGACTTAAATTTCCAACACAATTGAAAAATTCTTGGATATGTTCTTTTCCCATAAAATTCCCTTGCCGCAAGACAAAAGTTTTGGCATCTAGATTACCCGTAGGCTCCATTTTAGGAGTTAGGCCATCATCTGTTTCTGCCATACCAAAATCACTCATGGTGATGTCACAACAAGATTGCACTTAAAAACAAATCTGACGAGAAAACGGGGAATGAAAGAGAGGGCGAATAAAACGGCAAATTTTTGTGAAGTGGGGGAGAGGAAAATGAGAGGAAAATGGCAAATAATGTAAATTGCAAGGAGATGAGATTTGTGATTAGGAACCTGGTTGATGTTGATGATGTCTCCCCGGCAACGGCGCCAGAAATTCCTTTTGATGTTTGCTAGAACTACGTCGGTATTTCCCCAAAGAGGAAGGGATGATGGAGCACAACGACGGTAGGTATTTCCCTCAGTGATGAGATCAAGGTTATAGAACTAGTAGGAGAACCACCCAACACAACATAAACAACCCCTGCACACAAATAACAAATATTCGCAATCCGACGTGTTAAAGGGGTTGTCAATCCCTTTCAGGTTACGACGCCAGAAAGCACGTTGATGGGATAAAGTTGTAATAGATTGGATAAATAGATCACGAATGAAATAAAGTGCATCAAAGTATCTTTGTATTTTTGGTTTAATATATCTGAAAATAAAAGCAAAAAAATTTGATCGCGAAGGCAAATACTCCCTCCGTTCGTTAATATAAGGTGTATTATTTTTCCAAAAAGTGGGGGGCCATAGGTTTCACTAGTGGCTTCTCTTGAGGAAAATAGCAAATGGTGGAAAAACAATTACTGTTGGGCAATTGATAGAACTTCAAATAATCATGACGATATCCAGGCAATGATCATTATATAGGCATCACGTCCAAGATTAGTAGACCGACTCCTGGCTGCATCTACTACTATTACTCCGCACATCGACCGCTATCCAACATGCATCTACTGTATTAAGTTCATGGATAAACGGAGTAATGCAATAAGAACGATGACATGATGTACACAAGATCTATTTACGTAGAAATAGACCCCATCTTGTTATCCTTAATAGCAACGATACATACGTGTCATTTCCCCTTCTGTCACTGGGATCAAGCACCGTAAGATCGAACCCATCACAAAGCACCTCTTCCCATTGCAAGATAAATAGATCAAGTTGGCCAAACAAAACTCAAATATTGGAGAAGAAATACGAGGCTATAATCAATCATGCATATAAGAGATGAAAGAAGACTCAAATAACTTTCATGGATAAAAATATAGATCTGATCATAAACTCAAAGTTCATCGGATCCCAACAAACACACCACAAAAAGACTTGCATCATATGGATCTCCAAGAGACCATTGTATTGAGAGTCAACAGAGAGAGAGATAGGAAGCCATCTAGCTACTAACTACGAACCCGTAGGTCTACAAAAAACTACTGACGCATCATCGGAGAGGCACCAATGGACATGATAAACACCTCCATGATGGTGTGTAGATTGGATCTGGTGTTTCTAGAACTTGCGGCGGCTGGAATTGATTTTTGTCGACTCCCCTAGGGTTTCTAGAATATTGGGGCATTTATAGAGCAAGGAGGCGGTGCGGGAGACCACCGAGGTGGGCATAACCTACCTGGGCGAGCCTGGTCCCCCAGGCACGTCCTGGTGGGTTGTGCCCCCCTCGGGGCACCCCTCTGGTACTTCTTCGGCCCAACTTGTGTCTTCTGGTCCAAAAAAATCCACAAAAAGTTTCGCTATGTTTGGACTCCATTTGGTATTGATGTCATGCGATGTAGAAAACAAGGAGAAAACAACAACTGGCACTGGGCACTATGTCAATAGGTTAGTACCAAAAAATGATATAAAATGATTGTAAAACATCCAAGAATGATAATATAACAGCATGGAACAATCAAAAAAATTATAGATACGTTGGAGACGTATCGACCAGCCACAAGGGGCTGGTCCGCCCCCCATATGGGACGGCCAAAGAGGAGAAGGAAAGAGAGGAAGGGAAAAAAAAGGAAAAGTAGGAAGTACTACTTCCTTCTACCCCTTTCCTTCTCCCTCCGACAATTTATGGAAGGGGGGCGCCACCTGGGAAAACCCCAAGTAGGACTCAGATCCTACTTGGGGCGCCCCATTGCTGCCTCCCCTCTCCCTCCAACCTATATATATGTGAGGGGGCGCCCTAGCACAACAAAACATCAATTGTTATCCGTGTGCAGCGCCCCCTTCCAAAGTTTACACCCCTGGTCATATTCTCGTGGTGCTTAGGCGAAGCCTTGTGCAGATCACTTCACCATCACCGTCACCATGCCGTCGTGCTGACGGAACTCATCTACTTCCTTGACATCTTGCTAGATCAAGAGGGCGAGGGACGTCATCGAGCTCATGTGTAGAACTCGGAGGTGCCGTATGTTTGGTACTTGATTGATCGGAGCTAGAAGAAGTTTGACTACATCAACCGCGTTGT
This sequence comes from Triticum dicoccoides, assembly GCF_002162155.2. NCBI lineage: Eukaryota > Viridiplantae > Streptophyta > Magnoliopsida > Poales > Poaceae > Triticum > Triticum dicoccoides. The sequence continues at coordinate 523,995,348 of NC_041391.1, read as the reverse complement.
CAAATGCTACGGTCTACGAGGGTATTTATACACACTCTCCCCCTCTCGTTGCTATGCATCTCCTAGATAGATCTTGCGTGAGCGTAGGAATTTTTTTTAAATTGCATGCTACATTACCTAACAGTGGCATCCGAGCCAGGTCTATGCATAGATGATATGCACGAGTAGAACACAAAGAGTTGTGGGCAGTGATCATCATACTGCTTACCACCAATGTCTTATTTTGATTCGGCAGTATTGTTGGATGAAGCGGCCCGGACCAACCTTACATGACCACATTCATGAGACCAGTTCCACCGATAGACATGCAACTAGTTTTGCATAAAGGTGGCTGGCGGGTGTGTGTTTCTCCTACTTTAGTTGAATCGAATTTGACTACGGTCGGTCCTTATTGAAGGTTAAAACGACAAACTTGATAAATCACCATTGTGGTTTTTGTGCCGTAGGTAAGAACGGTTCTTGCTAGAAGCCCGTAGCAGCCACATAAAACTTGCAACAACAAAGTAGAGGACATCTAACTTGTTTTTGCAGGGCATGTTGTGATGTGATATGGTCAAGACATGATGTGATATACGTTATTGTATGAGATGATCATGTTTTGTAAAAGTTATCGGCAACCGACACGAGCCTTATGGTTGTCTCTTTGCTGTATGAAATGCAAACGCCATGTAATTGTTTTACTTTATCACTGTGCGTTAGCGATAGTTGTAGAAGCAATAGTTGGCGCGACCACGACGCAATGATGGAGATCAAGGTGTCGAGCCAGTGACGATGGAGATCATGACGATGCTTTGGAGATGGGGATCAAAAGCACAAGATGATGATGGCCATATCATGTCACATATTTTGATTGCATGTGATGTTTATCTTTTATGCATCTTTTTTTTGCTTAGTACGACGGTAGCATTATAAGATGAACCCTTAACTAAAGTTTCAAGGTATAAGTCTTCTCCCTGAGTATGCCACATCGTGACAGTTCGTTGTGTTGAGACACCACATGATGATCGGGTGTGATAGACTCTACGTACACATACAACAGGTGCAAGACAGTTTTGCACTTGCGGAATACTCGGGATTAAACTTAACGAGCCTAGCATGTACATACATGGCCTTGGAACACTGGAGACCGAAAGGTCGAACGTGAATCATATAGTAGATATGATCAACATAGAGATGTTCACCCTTCATGACTACCCCATCTCACATGATGATCGGACATGGGTTAGTTTATTTGGATCACGTATCATTTAGATGACCCGAGGGATGTCTATCTAAGTGAGAGTTCTTAAGTAATTTGATGAATTGAACTTAATTTCTCATGAACTTAGTCCAGATGGTATTTGCAAACTATGTTGTAGATCAATAGCTCGCGTTGTAGCTCCCCTATTTTTGATATGTTCCTAGAGAAAACTAAGTTGAAAGATGATAGTAGCAATGATGCGGGCTGGGTCCGTGATCTGAGGATTATCCTCATTGCTGCACATAAGAATTATTTCCTTGATGCACCGCTAGATGACATACCTATTGCAGGAGCAGATGCAGATGTTATGAATGTTTGGCAAGCTCGAGATGATTACTACTTGATAGTTTAGTGCTCCATGCTTTACGGCTTAGAATCTGGGCTTCAAAAACGTTTTGAACTCCACAAAGCATATGAGGTGTTCCAAGAGCTGAAATTGGTATTTCAGACTAATGCCCGTGTCGAGAGGTATGAGACCTCTGACAAGTACTTTGCCTACAAGATGGAGGAGAATAGGTCAGGTAGTGAGCATGTGCTCGGAATGTCTGGGCACTACAATTGCTTGAATCAAATGGGAGTTAATCTTCTAGATAAGATAGTGATTGACAAATTTCTCTAGTCACTATCACCAAGCTACTAGAACTTTGTGATGAACTATAATGTGCAAGGGATAACGAAAAAGATTCCCGAGCTCTTCACGATGCTGAAATCGGCAAAGGTAGAAATCAAGAAAGAGTATCAAGCATTAATGGTTAACAAGACCACTAATTTCAAGAAAAAGGGCAAAGGAAAAGAAAGGGAACTTCAAGAAGAAGGACAAGCAAGTTGCCACTCCCGTGAAGAAGCCCAAAGCTAGAGCTAAGCCTGAAACTAAGTGCTTCTACTGCAAAGGAAATGGTCACTAGAAGTGGAACTGCCCTAAATACTTGGCGGATAAGAAGGATGGCAAAGTGAACAAAGGTATATTTGATATACATGTTATTCATGTGTATTTTACTAGTGTTCATAGTAACCCCTAGGTATTTAATACCAGTTCAGTTGCTAAGATTAGTAACTCGAAACAAAGTTGCAGAGACTAGTTAAAAGCAAGGTGACGGCGTGTGTTGGAAATGATTCCAAGGTTGATATGATCACCATCGCACACTCCCTCTACCTTCAGGATTAGTGTTGAACCTAGATAAGTGTTATTTGGTGTTTGCCTTGAGAATGAATATGATTAGATCATGTTTATTGCAATATGGTTGAGGGAGTCCTAGATTAGGGTGTCCTCGGACAGCCGGACTATATACTTTGGCCGGACTGTTGGACTATGAAGATACAAGATTGAAGAATTCGTCCTGTGTCCGGGTGGGACTCTCCTTTGCGTGGAAGGCAAGCTTGGCAATTTGGGTATGTAGATTTCCTTCTCTATAGCCGACTCTGTGTAACCCTAGCCCCCTCTGGTGTCTATATAAACCGGAGGGTTTAGTCTGTAGGACAACAACAATCATAACCATAGGCTAGCTTCTAGGGTTTAGCCTCTACGATCTTGTGGTAGATCAACTCTTGTAGTACTCATATCATCAAGATCAATCAAGCATGAAGTAGGGTATTACCTCCATCGAGAGGGCCCAAACCTGGGTAAACATTGTGTCCCCCGCCTCCTGTTACCATTAGCCTTAGACGCATAGTTCGGGACCCCCTACGCGAGATCCGCTGGTTTTGACACCAACATTGGTGCTTTCATTGAGAGTTCCACTGTGTCGTCACTGTAAGGCTTGATGGCTCCTTCAATCATCTACAACGATGCAATCCAGGGTGAGGTTTTCCTCCCCGGACAGATCTTCGTATTTGGCGGCTTCGCACTGCAGGCCAACTTGCTTGGCCATCTGGAGCAGATTGATGGCAACGCCCCTGGCCATCAGGTCAGGTTTGGAAGCCTGAATTACACCTCCGACATCCGCGGAGACTTGATCTTCGACAGATTCGAGCCCATGACAGGTGCGCCACACAGTCACGATGAGCATGACTTAGATCTGCCATTAGACGATGTTTGAGAGATCACTCCTGTGGTTGCCCTGGCTCTAAATCTGGAGCAGATCGTGCCATCCAAGGACGGGTGGATGGACCCCACCACGGAGGCTGCACACTCAGCGACGTTAGAGCCGAACACAGACTTCGCCTCCAATGAGGTTTGTGTCATCGGACCTCGGACTCGTCTCTTGCCATAGGCTCTGAACCGCGTGTATCCGTGCCTATCGAATCTGATAGGGCACCGATCCTGGAGTTTACCTCCACGGACATCTTTCAGCACTCGCCATTGGGCGACGTGCTAAATTCACTGAAATCTCTCTCTCTATCAGGAGACTCTTGGCCAAACTATATCCGACTCGAGTGGGAAGCGGGCGACGAAGAAATTATGAAACCACAAGTGCTCCCTGGGTGGTTTTGGTAATTAATGTCAACATGTCTCTTGTTGGACTAACACTTTTACCTAGTATGTTTCATACAAGTTCAACAATGGAGTGGCATGGACTAAAGGATGTGGAATCCCTTCAAGATGCTAAGGACATAGGATTGGCTCAAGCTCCAAGATCAAGACTCTACATTTTCTATTTTAGTGATCCAAGATCACATTGAGTCTATAGGAAAAGCCAATACTATCGAGAGGGGATGAGGTGTTGCTTAATGGCTTGCTTGCTCAAAGTGCTTAGTGATATGCTCCAAAGCCCTCAACTACTTTCTCACATCCACATATGTCCTAAACCAAAAGTCCAACTCGGCCCCACCGATTCTTTCTATCCGGCGCCACCGAGTTCAGATGTCATAGCCACTGCCACAAACCCTAGGCAAATTGGTCTCACCGATAGGGATCTCGGTCTCACCGAGATGGGATTGTAATCTCTCTGTGTATGTCCATTACCAAAATCGGTCTCACCGAGTTTGAGCAATCGGTACTACCGAGATTACAATGCAAACTCTCTGGTTAGCTTATTACGAAAATCGGTCCCACCGAGTTTGTGTAATTGGTCTCACCGAGTTTGCCTGACCAACTCTCTGGTTAGCTTATTACCAAAATCAGTCCCACTGAGTTTGTGTAATCGGTCTCACCGAGATTACGTTATGCCCTAACCCTAACCATATCGGTCCTAAGCAGACTAAGGCATAGCCTAGTGGTGGGAAGGGGCTGATGCCTTCCCAACCACCCAGGTTCAAGTCATGGTACTTGCAATTTGGGTTTGTTGCACCAATTATACTGTAGGGGTTCCCTTGCAGTCTTTCTGTCAAAAAAACCATATCGATCCTACCGAGTTGTATGTCGATCCCACCGAAAATCCTAACGGTCAGTAGATTTGCTAAATCGGTCCGACCGAGTTTCTCAATTTGGTCCCATCGAGATTGGTAAATTGTGTGTAATGGTTAGACTTTTTGTGGAGGCTATATATACCCCTCTACCCACTCTTCATTCATGGAGAGAGCCATCAGAACGAACCTACACTTCCAGCATCCATTTTCTGAGAGAGAACCACCTACTCATGTGTTGAGGCCAAGATATTCCATTCCTACCATATGAATCTTGATCTCTAGACTTCCCCAAGTTGCTTTCCACTCAAATCTTCTTTCCACCAAATCCAAATCCTGTGTGAGAGAGAGTTGAGTGTTGGGGAGACTATCATTTGAAGCACAAGAGTAAGGAGTTCATCATCAACACACCATTTGTTACTTCTTGGAGAGTGGTGTCTCCTAGATTGGCTAAGTGTCACTTGGGAGCCTCCAACAAGATTGTGGAGTTGAACCAAGGAGTTTGTAAGGGCAAGGAGATCGCCTACTTCGTGAAGATCTACCGCTAGTGAGGCAAGTCCTTCATGGGTGACGGCCATGGTGGGATATACAAGGTTGCTTCTTCGTGGACCCTTCGTGGGTGGAGCCCTCCATGGACTCGCACAACCGTTACCCTTCGCGGGTTGAAGTCTCCATCAACGTGGATGTACGATAGCACCACCTATCGGAACCACGATAAAAACATCCATGTCTCCAATTGCGTTTGAATCCTCCAATCCCTTCCCTTTACATTCTTGCAAGTTGCATGCTTTACTTTCCGCTGCTCATATACTCTTTGCATGCTTGCTTGTTATGTATTTTGAGTGTTAAACTTGTGCCTAAACTCCACTTAAACGTAAAGAAGTTAAAAACTGCAACTTTTGGTACTTAGTGTCTAATCACCCCCCTCTAGACCCTCTTCTCGATCCTTTAAATTGGTATCAGAGCTTCGGTCTCCATTGCTTTGGTTTAAACACCATTGGAGGAACATGGATGAGTCTACTATTGGTAGTCTTAGACATAGAGTGCCTATACATGATGGAGAGTACTTTCATGAGTGAAAAAATGAGATGCTTGTGATTTTCAATCAATATAATTTGAACAAGTACATTGCTAGTCCTTGTGAACCTCATGTTGATCCTATGCATCCTACCCTTGATGAGTCAATTGACATGATTCGCAATCTTAGAACTGTTGAACTTATCATTAGAGGCTTGCCGAGAAACTTGATAGGATGTTTGCCTACTCTTAAGTGTGCCTACACCGTATGGAAATTTCTTGAGGAACGTTTTCCAAATTATTCCTTGAAAAATCTAGATGAAATTATCCATAAGTCTATTGCCTTGAGTAAGATGAATTCTAGTGATCCTATGTTTGGTGATTGTCTATTTGAGCTTACACACCTTATGCGTGGCAAAGGAGATGTTGGAATTATTAGTGATATTATTTTCGAAGCTATAAAAATTCATAAGCAAGATCATTGTCAAACTCACTTTAACGAATCACCCTCTCTAGGATTTGATCCGCCACATGACGATGTTGAACATGGATACTATGATGAGGATGATGATAGTGACTTCGATCTTGATGATGCAATGAGACACTTTGGTCTTATGGCAAATCTTCGGGGATATATGGCAGGAGGAAAGGAATGGGTTCTTGATAGTGGATGTACCGATCACATGACCGGAGATAAATACATGTTTCGTGAGCTTGCTGAAAACGATGGTCCTCGAAAGTATGTCACTTTCGGTGACAACTCAAAGGGTAAGGTGGTTTGCCTCGGTAAGGTGTCCATATCACATGATAGCTCCATACAAAATGTCATGCTCGTTGAATCTCTTAGCTACAACTTACTTTCAGTATCTAGACTTGCTGATTTCGGTTTCAATGTCCTATTCACTGAAGTAGATTGCCAAGAGTTTCATAGATATAATCATAAAATGGTCTTTACCGGTGTTCATAGAGGTGATCTATACATTGTTGACTTCACTAAAAAGGCTCAACCTAGAACTTGCTTTATTGCTAAATCTTCTAAAGGTTGGTTATGGCATAGACGATTAGGACATGTTGGTATGCGAAACCTTGACAAGCTTATTGAAGGAAATCATATCCTTGGAGTTAACGATGTCATATTTGATAAGGATAGACTTTGCAGCGCTTGTCAAGCAGGTAAACAGGTTGGAGGAAGGCATCCCGTGAAGAACATCATGACCACAAGGAGGCCACTCGAGCTACTTCACATGGACCTTTTTGGTCTGAACGCCTACAAAAGTCTCGGCGGAAATTCTTTCGGTCTAGTTATAGTTGATGATTTTTCAAGATTTACGTGGGTGTTCTTTCTCGATGGTAAATCGCAGGTCCAAAAGATCTTCAAAAACTTCGCTAAGAAGGCCCAAAATCAATTTGAAGTAAAGATCAAGAAGGTTCGCAGCAACAATGGAACAGAGTTCAAGAACGCAAATGTGGACACCTTTCTTAACGAAGAAGGGATTTCACACGAGTTCTCGGCTACGTACACACCTCAACAAAATGGAGTTGTTGAGAGGAAGAACCGGACGCTCATCGAAATGGCGAGAACGATGCTTGATGAGTACAAGACGCCAAAGCAGTTTTGGGCGGAAGCGATTGAGATAGCTTGTCATGCAAAAAATCGCTTGTATCTTCACAAGCTACTCGACAAGACGGCATACGAGCTCCTCACTGGTAACAAACCCCAAGTTGGATACTTTGAGTATTCGGCTCAAAGTGCTACATTCTTGATAAGCATCGTCGTTCTAAATTTGCTCCTAAGTCTCATGAAGGTTTCCTACTTGGTTATGGCTCAAACTCTCACACATACCATGTCTACAACAATTTCACCCGAAAGGTTGAAGAAACGGTAGGTGTGAAGTTTGATGAATATAACGGCTCGCAAGTAGAGCAATTGCCAATTGATGTAGGAGACAAAGATCCCTCGGAAGCAATCCAAGACTTGTCTATTGGCAAGATCCGCCCAACGGAGGTGAAGGAGAGTACCTCGTCCGTCCAAGTGGAAGCTTCTACCTCACGACAAGGTGAACCAAAAGTTGAGACGGAAGCATCCACAAGTGGGACACACCAAGATGAAGAAAATGAGGAAGTACACCAAGAACGTCAACAACCTCCTTCTCTACCACGACAAGAGAACGACAACACCAACAATGAAGAAGGCCAAGAAGAAGAACAAGATGAAGGAGATGTTCAACCAAGACCCAAGAAAAAGCTTTCACGAGTTCGAGCAAGAATTGCTAAAGACCATCCTGTCGAGCAAATCTACAACGATATCCAAACCGGGAGAATCACTCGCTCTAAAACTCGTTTAGCTAACTTTTGTGAACACTATTCATTCATCTCTAGCATTGAACCTATGAAGGTTGAAGAAGCATTGGAAGATCCGGATTGGATAAATGCCATGCATGAAGAGCTACACAACTTTGAGAGAAATCAAGTTTGGACATTGGTTGAGAAGCCTGACAACAATCACAACATCATCGGTACCAAATGGGTGTTTCGCAACAAGCTAGATGAAGATGGACAAGTAGTTCGCAACAAAGCACGTCTCGTCGCCCAAGGCTACACACAAGTCGAAGGTATGGACTATGGTGAGACTTATGCTCCCGTTGCTAGAATTGAGTCCATTCGTATCTTACTTGCCTATGCTAATCACCATGATATCACCATGGACATTAAAAGTGCTTTTCTAAATGGTGAAATAGAGGAGGAAGTTTATGTTAAACAACCTCCCGGCTTTGTTAATACTAAGAAACCTGATCATGTTTATAAACTTCACAAAGCTCTTTATGGTCTTAAACAAGCTCCTAGAGCGTGGTATAAATGCTTGACCAAGTTCCTTATTGAAAAAGGCTTTGAAATTGGAAAAATAGATTCTACTCTTTTTACTAAAATGGTCAATGGAGAACTATTTGTGTGCCAAATCTATGTTGATGATATTATATTTGGTTCTACTAACCCTCATTTTAGTGAAAAGTTTGGGAAGCTAATGTCGGAGAAGTTTGAGATGTCTATGGTGAGTGAACTCAAATTCTTTCTTGGTTTGCAAATAAAACAAACTAAGGAAGGTACCTTTGTCTCTCAAACAAAGTACACCAAGGACTTATTCAAGAAGTTCAATATGCAAGAATGCAAAGGTATGACTACACCCATGCCTACTAGTGGACATCTTGATTTGACCAAAGATGGTGAACCGGTCGATCAAAAGGTTTATTGCTCTATGATTGGTTCATTGTTATATCTATGTGCTTCACATCCCGATATCATGCTAAGTGTGTGCATGTGTGCACGATATCAAGTTGCTCCTAAAGAATGTCATCTTAAGGCCGTGAAAAGGATAGTGAGATACTTAATCCATACACAAAATTTTGGCATTTGGTATCCTAAGAGGGCCTCTTCCGATCTTGTTGGCTACTCCGACTCGGACTATGCCAGTGACAAGGTTGATAGAAAGTCCACTTCGGGTACTTGTCAATTTCTTGGTAGATCTCTTGTATCTTGGTCTTCCAAGAAAGAAAACTCAGTATCCTTATCCACCGCCAAAGCGGAATACATTGCCGCTGGTTCATGTTGTGCTCAATTACTTTGGATGACCCAAACTCTTAAAGATTATGGTATATATGTGAAACATGTTCCATTACTTTGTGACAATGAAAGTGCTATCAAGATTTCTCACAATCCCGTGCAACACTGTTGAACTAAGCATATTGAAGTTCGTCATCATTTCATTCGAGATCATGTTGCTAAGGGTGACATTAATCTTAAGCATGTTCGCACCGACTAACAATTAGCGGATATTTTCACTAAACCGCTTGATGAGAACGTGTTTTGCAAGTTAAGAGGTGAATTGAACATCATTGATGCTTCAAACTTGGAGTAGAAACTCCATTGGATACATGCAAGACATGAGCTTATGACTAATCCTTGATATTGCTCTTATGATGATAATCTTATGTCTTGGATATATTTGCACCTTGCATGTTATCTAACCCATGTAGGTACTTGGTTGAATCGAATTCCATGAGATTGTAACCTACTCATATCTTGAGCAATCTCTACATCACCAAGTCTCTACACAATGGTGGTTGAAGACAAGGAAGCATGGAACCATTCAAACATATCCTTTGACAAATTCTATGTTGAGTTTCATGATTGTCATTTTGGACACACAAGTGCTCTTCCTTGCAAAAATTTACCCATGTAGGTAGATGAACTCAAATTCCAAGTGGTGCTCCCAATTCTTGATGAGCTACATCAACCTTGAGCAACCCACACAAGTTCAACTACATGATCAACACCACCACCCAAGGTATGTCATTCCATCTTAGAGAAGCTTTACTCCAAGTCATGAGTCAAAGCAACTCGACAAGATGTGAATACATCAAGATGCTTGAATGATAAATGGTAACCCCATTTTGAGCTTAAACGATGAGTATGACCCATGATCAAGTGATCTCACTTGACTCCTAAGTCAATATACTCTAACATAGGTGACCTTGTCGCCGACCATCTCTAGATGAAGTTTACTTGTGTTCTTTTCTGTGCTCTTGCATTTGTCTCATGCATGTTTGTTTCCCCTTTCAATATAAAAAAACTTCATCTACATTTCTTTCTTTTCTATTTGTTCTGCATTCCCTGCATCCAATTCATTGCAAATCTTTCTGTTAATCCCTTGCAAATCCTTGTGAGATCTTACTTGTCTAGTGAGTTGAGGTGACAAGTGTTTTCTCTATGATGAACTCGGTCTCACCGGTTTGATGCTTTCGGTCCAACCGAATCCTTTTGGTGCAACCGAAGCATACCACTCGGTGCCACCGATTTCACAATAGGAAAAACATTTTGCCATTTATTCCTACTTTACTTTTGATCCAGCTCCACTCAATGAATCTTGTCCTCTACAAGCATCACATTTTTATTAGTGTTGTGTTGTGACTCAAGGACCAAACCCATTCACGACAAATTCCAGAAGGCCCTTCTTGGAAATTGATGTCAAAGGGGGAGAGAGAGAACACATCAAAGCTTATCACTTTAACAGGGAAAGAGATATCTCTAGGGGGAGAGAATACTCAAGGCGAGAGTAATCTTCAAGGATCCCAGATGCTTGGTGTTCAAGAGGAGAGATGCCACATGTCTTCTTGAGGGGAAAGACATGTTCATATGTGCTTATTTGCATTAGCTCTGTTCATTTGTTTTCTTGAGCTCTGATTTTGCATTTTGCTCTGATTTTCGGTTCCCTATCTTCTCCCAGTATCCCATGCTAGATTCAGGGGGAGCAAGACATCTAAGGGAAAGAAATTCCTTAAATTCATTGCACATCTTTACCTTTGGGGACATGTATATATCAAATGTGGTACTCAGTACTCACTCTCTACATGTCATCCCAGTCTTGGTACTCTTGTAGTTTCTTTTGTTTGCTCTGGCTAGTAAGTGTATTTGTGTTATCTAACCATATTTTCACAAGTTCATTCCAACCAAGCCAACTCAAGACCACAAGGTAAGTATATGCATCACAATCATGTGTATGAGGAATTCTTGCTGATGTACATATTGTTTGCAAGAAGGACTCATGAGCATGAAGGTACATTTCCCACATACACATCTGTTGCTATCTTTTGCTCTGATGCATATGGCCAAGATACATGTAACACATTGCTTACTCTGTCATGTTCATGCATTTACTTGCTTCTATATTCCATATTCACATGATTGCATACATGTAGGGGGAGCCTATGCTTGTTACATGTCTTTCCAAAGCTTTACTTGCTATTCTCTATATCTTTATCTAAAGCTTTGATGTATGTTGTCATCAATTACCAAAAAGGGGGAGATTGAAAGCACAAGTGCTCCCTAGGTGGTTTTGGTAATTAATGTCAACATGTCTCTTGTTGGACTAACACTTTTACCTAGTATGTTTCAGACAAGTTCAACAATGGAGTGGCATGGACTAAAGGATGTGGAATCCCTTCAAGATGCTAAGGACAAAGGATTGGGTCAAGCTCCAAGATCAAGACTCTACATTTTCTATTTTAGTGATCCAAGATCACATTGAGTCTATAGGAAAAGCCAATACTATCAAGAGGGGATGAGGTGTTGCTTAATGGCTTGCTTGCTCAAAGTGCTTAGTGATATGCTCCAAAGCACTCAACTACTTTCTCACATCCACATATGTCCTAAACCGAAAGTCCAACTCGGCCCCACCGATTCTTTTTGTCCGACGCCACCGAGTTCAGATGCCATAGCCACTGCCACAAACCCTAGGCAAATCGGTCTCACCAATAGGGATGTCGGTCTCACCGAGATGGGATTGTAATCTCTCTGTGTATGCACATTACCAAAATCGGTCTCACCAAGTTTGAGCAATCGGTACTACCGAGATTACAATGCAAACTCTCTGTTAGCTTATTACCAAAATCGGTCCCACCGAGTTTGTTTAACCGATCTCACCGAGTTTGCCTGACCAACTCTCTGGTTAGCTTATTACCAAAATCGGTCCCACCGAGTTTGTGTAATCGGTCTCACCGAGATTACATTATGCCCTAACCCTAACCATATCGGTCCTACCAAGTTGCATGTCGGTCCCACCGAAAATCCTAATGGTCACTAGATTTGCTAAATCGGTCCGACCGAGTTTCTCAATTCGGTCCCACCGAGATTGGTAAATTGTGTGTAACGGTTAGATTTTGTGTGGAGGCTATATATACGCCTCCACCCACTCTTCATTCGTGGAGAGAGCCATCAGAACAAACCTACACTTACAACATCCATTTTCTGAGAGAGAACCACCTACTCATGTGTTGAGGCCAAGATATTCCATTCCTACCATATGAATCTTGATCTCTAGCCTTCCCCAAGTTGCTTTCCACTCAAATATTCTTTCCACCAAATCCAAATCCCGTGAGAGAGAGTTGAGTGTTGGGGAGACTATCATTTGAAGCACAAGAGCAAGGAGTTCATCATCAACACACCATTTGTTACTTCTTGGAGAGTGGTGTCTCCTAGATTGGCTAGGTGTCACTTGGGAGCCTCTCACAAGATTGTGGAGTTGAACCAAGGAGTTTGTAAGGGCAAGGAGATCGCCTACTTTGTGAAGATCTAGCACTAGTGAGGCAAGTCCTTCATGGGCGACGGCCATGGTGCGATAGACAAGGTTGCTTCTTCGTGGACCCTTCGTGGGTGGAGCCCTCCGTGGACTCGCGCAACCGTTACCCTTCGTGGGTTGAAGTCTCCATCAACGTGGATGTACGATAGCACCACCTATCGGAACCACGACAAAAACATCTGTGTCTCCAATTGCGTTTGAATCCTCCAATCCCTTCCCTTTACCTTTTTGCAAGTTGCATGCTTTACTTTTCGCTGCTCATATACTCTTTGCATGCTTGCTTGTTATGTTTTGTGAGTGTTAAACTTGTGCCTAAACTCCACTTAAACTTAAAGAAGTTAAAAACTGCAACTTTTGGTACTTAGTGTCTAATCACCCCCCTCTAGACACCTCTCCTCGATCCTTTCAAATTCGTTCCCCACCCACCACCCACTTAATAGCCACTATCGATGACTTAACCGACATATTTGATTTCGACTCTGAAGACATCGACGGTATGGACGACGATGCAGGAGAAGAACAGGAACCACCGCCCAGAGGGCGCTGGACATCCACCTCATCATATGATATATATATGGTGGACATGCCCAAAGAAAGCAATGGCGATGAGGCAACGGAGGATAATCCCCTGGGGAAGCAATCTAGGCACCGGCGTCAACGGCGCCGCTCAAAGCCCCGCCACGGCAAAAATGGCGATACCGGCACAAGAGACAATAGTACTCCGGATGGTGCCGAAGATGAAAACAATCCCGCCCAGCCAAGCTTCAAGCAAGCCGGACAGGAGGATGGGAAAGTTAGCCCTGATAAACAGGCAATGGACGGAGACTCGGAGGATGATAATTACATGCCCCTCTCCCAAGACGAGGTGAGCCTCGACGACAAAGAATTCATCGTGCCTGAGGACCCCGTCGAGTAGGAGCACTTCAAGCGCTGGCTTATAGCCACTGCAAAAAGCCTGAAGAAAGAACAACAACAACTTCAAGCTGATCAAGATCTGCTAACTGATAGATGGACTAAGGTCCTGGCAGCTGAAGAATACGGACTCGAGCGCCCAACCAAAAGTTACCCCAAGTGTAGGTTGCTACCTCAACTCGAGGAGGAGGCACTAAAGCCTACACTACCCACGCAGGATGCGGCCGACCGGCCACCCCATGGCAGAGACAAAGCGGCATATCATCCTGCACCCCATCGCCAATCAAACAAAAACACGAAGGCCAGGGGCTACACGCAGGACCTGCGAGACGTGTTGGAAAACAAAGCAGGACAGTCAAGATCGATCTATGGATCACAGGGGCGCACCCCAACACGTGACGAAGATCACCACGCCTGATACACTAAATATAAATCCGACCGGGCCGAATACAACCGACCAGACTCATGTGAACTGCGTCGCGATGTAGCCCGGCACAGAGGCGCCGCACACCCCCTATGCTTCACTGACGAAGTGATGGACCATGAGTTCCCAGAAGGGTTTAAGCCCGTGAAGACTAAATCATATGATGGGACAACAGACCCGCGATATGGATTGAAGATTTCCTCCTCCATATTCACATGGCCCGCGGCGATGATCTCCATGCCATCAAGTACCTCCCACTAAAACTGAAGGGACCGACTCGGCATTGGCTGAATAGTTTGTCGGTAAACTCCATTGGAAGTTGGGAGAACCTGGAAGACGCATTCCTGGATAACTTCCAGGGAACTTATGTTCGTCCACCGGATGCTGACGATTTAAGTCACATTACCCAACATCCCGGAGAGTCAGCCAGGAAATTCTGGACTCGGTTCCTAACTAAAAAGAACCAAATTGTCGATTGTCCGGACGCCGAAGCCCTAGCGGCCTTTAAGCATAACATCCGCGACGAGTGGCTTGCCCGACACCTCGGCCAAGAGAAACTGAAGTCCATGGCAGCCCTCACGACACTCATGACCTGCTTTTGTGCAGGCGAGGACAGCTGGCTGGCTCGTAGCAACAGCACATCAAGAAACCCTGGCACTTCAAACGCCAGAGATAACAATGGCAAGCCCCGACGCAATAGACACAAGCATCGCAATAATGGCGCTAGCACCAAAGACACGAAAGTCAATGCCAGATTCAGTGGTTCTAAGTCCGGTCAGCGGAAAAAGCCATTAAAAGAAACAATTCGGGGCCGTCCAGTTTGGACCGCAGACTCGATCACTTGTGTCAAATTCACGGCACCCCCGATAAACCAGCCAACCACACCAACAGAGAATGCTAGGTGTTCAAACAGGCCGGCAAGTTGAATGCCGAGAACAAGGAAAAGGGGCTGCATAGCGTCGACAACAAAGATCCTCGGCCGCCGAACACAGGAGGATAGAAGAAATTCCCTCCCCAAGTGAAAACGGTAAATATGATATACGCCTCCCATATTCCCAAGCGGGAGCGGAAGCGTCCACTAAGGGACGTCTACGCGATGGAGCCAGTCGCCCCAAAGTTCAACCCATGGTCCTCTTGCCCGATCACCTACGAACGTAGGGACCATCCGACCAGAATCCATCATGGCGGTTCGACCGCGTTGGTCCTCGACCCCATCATTGACGGATTCCACCTGACATGAGTCCTTATGGACGGTGGCAGTAGCCTGAACCTGCTCTATCAGGATACAATGCGCAAAATGGGCATCGATCCCTCCAGAATCAAACCCACCAAAACCACCTTTAAAGTGTCATACTAGGTGTAGAGGCCGGTTGCACGGGCTCAATCACATTGGAAGTAGTCTTCGGATCTCCGGACTACTTCCAAAGCGAGGAGTTAATCTTCGATATCGTCCCTTTCCGCAGTGGCTATCACGACTGCTCGGACGAACCGCATTTGCCAGATTCAATGCGGTACCGCATTATGCATACCTCAAGCTCAAGATGCTAGGTCCTCGCAGGGTTATAACAGTCAATGGAAACATAGAGCGCTCCCTCCGTACAGAGGAGCACACTGCAGCCCTCGCAACAGAAGTATAGAGCAACCTTCTTAGGCAGACCTCCAATTCGACAATAAAGCCCGCGGACACTGCTAAGCGAGTCCGGAGAACTCTGCAACAGGATCGGTCAGCACGTCCTGAGCTCGCCTAGCAATTCGGCCTCCGTCCTAGTCCCAGTCAAGCGGTGAAATTCGTGCCGCGCGTACATAATTACGCACTTAAAATACCATGGGCATAGGCGGAGGCACAACTACAATGCGGCCCACAATGCGGCTCAACCGCCCTAGGACCCGTAAACCTTCACACTTTTATTTCTTTCAGGTCCCTATTTTCTGGAGGCTCCTCCGGTAACCTGACTATCGGGCCCATCACAGGACAGAAACACCAAGAAAGCAAGGAGCTTTGATGTACAAAGGAATCCCCAGGTGGTCTCTGATAACAATCGTTATACCTGTTTTACATACCCACACACAGCTCGCCTTTGGTCACGACATGTCAAATAGTCCTATTTTGCTTACCGCACTACTTGTATACATACACCTCGACGTATTATTCAAATAACAATGGAAAATAATGTACAACGTTAGCTTATTATTACATTCATTTATCTTTTTCCTTGACTGCTTATTTATTACAAATTGTGCCCGTACATTCTGGTACGCTCAATCCGCCAGGGGCTTTAGTGTACCCCATAACACGGCAAGAAAAAGTCCGAACACTTTCGACGGTGCGGCACCCCGAACTTATAGCACTATATGCATCAACTCCGAACCATGTCTTGGGTCAATAGTTGGGTTTGCCCGGCTCTCATGTTTTGCTGCCTTATGTTCTGCTATATCGGCTAAGGCGGCACAGGGAGAATTACTGCGATCGTGTCCTGGTTCTTCCGGACGAGCACCTCAGTAGAGAAAGCCGAAAACTGACTGTCATGATACGGCGAGAGCTGGTCGCTATTCGAGAGGTCTCAAATCCTTAAAGATTTTTTCCGCTTCGGGTGAGGAATTGGCCTTGTAGAATTTAGGTGTGTATAGCACCCCAAGTTCGGCCTTCCGAATACCAGGGGCTACGCCAAAATTTAAAGTTATAGACTTCTATGGCTAAGTGAGAGTGATAAAGCTGTATAGTCCAATTGCCTTGTTCGTTGCGCTAAACACCTCCTTAAAGGACCAAAAATTTGGATAAAGAGTGTTTAGATTTACCCCGAACACCCCGGTACTAGTTTCATGGGGGAAGAACCGACGACTAGCCAACTCTCAGATTTTATAAACGGCCACACAGAAGGTAAAATTTTAAATCAACAAGCGTCATATGGCGCAAATGAACTTGTTTTTATATTACAGGATCACATGAGTACATTCATTCAAATATTACATCCTTAGCACATTCCTCCGCCACAAGGCGGGCGCCCTTCAGGACACCGTCATAATACTTTCCGGGGTGGCGGTGCTCCTTACCCTTCGGCGGCCCCTCCGTCACCAGCTTCTCGGCATCCATCTTCGTCCAGTGCACTTTCGCGCGGGCGAAGGCCCTGCGTGCACCTTCATTATAGACTGACCGCTTTATGACTTCAAGCCTCAGGCAGGCATTCACGAGCTGCTTCACCGAGCCAAAGTAGCTACTGGGCAGGGGCTCGGTAGGCCACATTCGGACTATGAGGTCCTTCATGGCCAGTTCGGCCGCTTTGTGCAGTTCGACCAGTTGCTCCAGCTGGTCGCTCAAGGGCATCGGCTGTTCGGCCCCAATATATTGGGACCAAAACAACTTCTCTATTGAGCTCCCTTCTTCAGCTCGGTAGAACTCTGCGACATCAGATATGCTGCGCGGCAGATCTGCGAATGCTCCTGGAGAGCTCCAAATTTGGGTAAGTAAAAGGAAAGCCTCCTTCACATGCTTGCTTTGCATATTGAATGCCTTACCCACCGCAATCTTCTTGGCCGCTTGAACCTCCTGGAGGGCCTTTTAGGCTTCGGTCTTGGCATCCTGTGCGCTCTGGTGGGCCTTCGCAAGCTCGGACTCTTGCGTCTTAGAGTCACGCTCCAAGGACTTGTATTTTTTGACGAAATCCTAGAGCTCTTGCTAGACCTCGCCGACCCGGGCCTCTTGCTTCTTGTGGTCGGTGCGCTCCTTGGCCGCTTTGTCTTCAACCTTGGTCAGCGCCTTCTTAAGGGCCGCCACTTTGGTCGTGGCCCCTATTAAAGTTCATGACGTTTCTATGAGCTCAAACCATTTTTTTCTTTATCAATATACAGACGGGGTATTATGTACCTTTGTTCTCCTCGAGCTGCCTCTTCACGATGCTGAGCTCTCCTTCGATCCAGAGACCTCCGCAGTACGAGCGGCAGTGACCAGCAGTAACGCTTGCTTATTCACATGGAAAATTTCTGTTAGACTCCTACGGATGTTATTTGATCCTCTGTTTGGCATTTCTTTCCGAACGCCAAACAGAGCATAAGGGGCTACTGATGAGGACATGACTACCTTGGATACGACCAAAAATATTGCATACATGCATATTTGTTAGGTGATTTCTAGTGCAAACTATTCAATAATCTATTTATGTTATCCAGAACAAAAATACTTCACACACTTTTGTGTTTTGTCTAATTGCAGGTGTATGGGATATTTGTACAATTCACATATGAAGATAAGGGAGAAAGAGATGTTTAAGTGCTGTTCAAAAAGTTCTCTCACGTCACTTTTGGGCCAAGAGAAGATACAGTCCAAGTCTCTCACGTTCTGGATTCAGATTTGGACTACACAGACATACCTGACTCAAAATGCCAACAACTTTTTCATACGGACTCCGAATTGGGTGATTTTTTTGTTGGATTCTAGATTTTGTGTTATTTCCAGACCAATTGGATTCACCTTCAAATTCGTCCAGAGAGTTGAGATATCTACGAAACAATCAGACGCTGCAGCAGAATCCGAGTTAAACAACAAGTTCAAAGGTGTTGCATCACCTCCACTTGGGCCCATTGGCATTGTACGACATAGGGTTAGTTTTAGGCTGCCTTGGGACGTCCTCCCACCTCCTAGGCCGCCACCCCTTGCTCCTATATAAGTAGATCCATCTAGTAGCTTTTCCCTTGGGATTTGTTTAGTTAAAAGTTAGCCATTGCAACTTCATATACTTCGTTTGTGTCCAACGACCAGACCAAGACCGCTTATGGATCCCCACCTTTATCAATACTTCATATATACTCACAATATTCAGATTGCTTTTATCATATTCTTGCTTGTTCTTTGATTGCTTGCAGGAATAGACCTTTGTGGTCAGGTTGATTGTGCTCCGGCGTGGTCAATAACCTCTCGGAGTTGGTTTAGCGATTGCTAAGGCGCAACGTCGTGCACGTTTGTAGTCGGATCGTCAAAGTTATCTTCACCAAATCGATAGTTATCATCTCATCGAAAGATCGGGACACCTTAGCCTCTATCAAGTGGTATCAGAGCACATCTTCACCATCACGAGAGTTGGAACAACACACACAAGCACATGGTCAGGTTATCTCTTTACCATCATTTAAGGATAGATTTAATCCTGCTATTTATCTAGATTGGGAGCTTGAAGTAGAACAAGTTTTTAGTTACCATGACTTTTCTGAACTTGAGCGAGTACGAGCTGCCACTAGAGCATTTACTAGTTTTGCTTCTGTTTGGTGGAGTGTGCATTGTATGAAAAACATTGATAACCAATCCACAACTTGGAAAGATTTGAAACATGTAGTGAGACAACAATTTTTCCCTCCTTACTATCATCGTGAATTGCTTCACAAATTTGAACAATTTAAACAAGGCAATAACACTGTTCATGCTTACTATCAAGAGTTCAAATCTTATATGCATCATTGTGACATAGAAGAATCTGAGGATGATACAATGAATAGATTTTTTGGTGGTTTGAACCATGATATTCAGGCAAGATTTAGGTATATTCCTCGTTGCATTACTGGTATGTATGTTCGTGCTTGTACCTTTGAGAGACAGTTACAGGAGGATGCATTGGGTGACTACAACAACTACTATTCCAATTCATGCCCACTACCATCGGTTGATTCCTCCACCGTTGCACCTACTAGAGCAGCCACACCTCAGATTATGAGTGAGACATCATCTCAAGTGTATGGTACATTGTCATTATCCATACCGACATCAGCTACATCTTTGCGACAAGGTAACAGTAAAGGTATTGATGATATAACTTCACATGAGAATGATGCATCCCTAATTAACTGAAATACATCATGTGTTGAGTTAGCTGTTGATTTGAGCACGTCACCTATTTTAGAGAATCATGTTACTATCATGAATGCATCATGTTATCAAACAACTGAAATACCAACAATTTTGAGTTCACCCATTGAATTAACTATTGATGCAAAAGAACCAATGTTTCATCATTTTGATATGACCTCTAATCTTGGTGATGATTCTGTGTCCAATGACGTACTGCATGTTTGCTTATTTAAGCATGTTGTAGCATGTAAATTTGATGCAAGTAAGGTTTATTCACCAACGTTGGGATGGTTTAATGATCAATATTGTCAATCTTTTGATAGGAGTAAGAGCTTCACTTATATGTGCAAACTGAGTTGCAATATTTTCATGCCTTCTACTTATAATAATATTTTGGCTTTATATTTTATGATCTATGAAAGTTACTCATGTATACATGTGTCATATGTGCAAAAATCAAGGGAAGTAAAAATGGATGACATATACATATACAACATGTATACCTTGTCTCTTTTGTTAGCCACATTTCAGATTAAGCAACGCCGAGGACGGCTTTGTTTTCAAAAAGGGGAGGATGATGAGGACATGACTACCTTGGATACGACCAAAAATATTGCATACATGCATATTTGTTAGGTGATTTCTAGTGCAAACTATTCAATAATCTATTTATGTTATCCAGAACAAAAATACTTCACACACTTTTGTGTTTTGTCTAATTGCAGGTGTATGGGATATTTGTACAATTCACATATGAAGATAAGGGAGAAAGAGATGTTTAAGTGCTGTTCAAAAAGTTCTCTCACGTCACTTTTGGGCCAAGAGAAGATAGAGTCCAAGTCTCTCACGTTCTGGATTCAGATTCGGACTGCACAGACATACCTGACTCAAAACGCCAACAACTTTTTCATAAGGACTCCGAATTGGGTGATTCTTTTTTTGTTGAATTCTAGATTTTGTATTCTTTCCAGCCCAATTAGATTCACCTTCAAATTCATCTGGAGCGTTGAGACATCGACGAAACAATCAGACGCTGCAGCAGAATCCGAGTCAAACAACAAGTTCAAAGGTATTGCATCACCTCCACTTGGGCCCATTGGCCTTGTACGACATAGGGTTAGTTTTAGGCTGCCTTGGGACGTCCTCCCACCTCCTAGGCCGCCACCCCTTGCTCCTATATAAGTAAATCCATCTAGTAGCTTTTCCCTTGGGATTTGTTTAGTTAAAAGTTAGCCATTGCAACTTCATGTATTTCGTTTGTGTCCAACGACCAGACCAAGACCGCTTACGGATCCCCACCTTTATCAATACTTCATATATACTCGCAATATTCAGATTGCTTTTATCATATTCTTGCTTGTTCTTTGATTGCTTGCAGGAATAGACCTTTGTGGTCAGGTTGATTGTGCTCCGGCGTGGTCAATAACCTCTCGGAGTTGGTTTAGCGATTGCTAAGGCGCAACGTCGTGCACGATTGTAGTCGGATCGTCAAAGTTATCTTCACAAAATCGATAGTTATCATCTCATCGAAATATAAAGAGCTCACCGGATTGGCGGGGCGTTTTGCGCTGAGTCCGCGATCCTCGGTTATGGGAGGAGCTACCTCGGCGGCCTTGAACAGCACCTTTCAGACGTCTTTGTGCATTGTGTCGAAGAGCTCTTGTAGCATCTGGTGTTCGGTTGAGTCGAACTCCCACATATTGAAGGCCCGCCTTTGGCACAAAAGGATCCGGTAGAAGAGCATTACCTGGACCACGTTGACAAGCTTGATTTTCTTGCTTATCATATTCTTGACGCAGGTCTGAAGTCCGATCAGCTCTACCGACAAGCCCCAGGCTAGGCCCTTCTCTTTCCAGGAAGTGAGACGCATGGGGATGCCAGATCGAAATTCAGGGGCCGCTGCCCAGTTGGTGTCGCGCGGCTTGGTGATGTAGAACCACCCTGATTGCCACCCCTTCACGGTCTCCACATAGGAGCCTTAGGGCCAGGTGACATTGGGCATCTTGCCCACCATGGCACCTACGCATTCCGCTTGCTGGCCGACCACTGTCGGATTTTGGGTTCCGGAAGACCCTTGAGGTTCAAACTCTGGGGTGTGCGCGAAGATCTCTCTCCTACCAACTCACGTCTCGAAGCCTCGCAAGGAATCTAGGCTAGAAAGATGAACACACAGGAGACACGAGGTTTATACTGGTTTAGGCCACCATTGTGGTGTAAAACCCTACTCCAGTGTGTGGTGTGGTGGATTGCCTCAGGGGCTGATGATGAACAATACAAAGGAAGAACAGCCTCACGAGGGGTGTTCTTGAGCTGGTGCGATGAACTCCTTGGGTGAGTTCAGTCGCCTCTCTCTCTCTAGTCTATCCAAAATCTCCTATCTCTACTCTGTGGTGGCTCACTCTATTTATAGAGGGAGGCCCTGGGCCTCTTCCCAAATATTGAGCGGGAAGGGCGCCAACAATTTGCCATTTTGAAGGGGAACATCTAGTACACTTATCCTGACCAAAGTTGGTCTTCGACTGCCAAAGACTCTGACGGTGACGCCGTCCTGGGCTCCACGGTGACCTCCATCCTGCCGCTCCGCTGGTCTTGGTCTTGTTGCACCAAAACGGTAACCTTTGCCTGATGCCTTGGCCTGTACTTGCTCCCCTTTGCACCGAAGGGGAAACAAGGACACTACGCAGGCCGGCGCCCGCCTGGCGCCTGCCTGGTCTCGATCATCATGGCTTGCGTCACGGGCACCTCGTGAGGTACCCCACCTTGATCTCTCCGCCTCCTCGCGAGCCCGCCTGATGAGGCTGCTCCTGAGGAAGCTTCTTGTCGTCCGCCCTGCGAGGCTTGGCCCCTCGCGAGGGTCTTGAGCTTGAGCTGATGAAGCTGGGTTGCACTGGGCCTCCGCTTGAGCCACGCCGCAGGCCGCATGCAGGCAAGTCTGGAGACCCACGTTCCTAGAATGCCGACAGTAGCCCCCGGGCCCAAGCCGCGCCCGGACTTGGCTTAGCAGAGGAGCGAAGGGGCAAGTGCGAAGCGCCACGGGCCCCGATAGCCTGCGGCCTTGGACGCTGCATGGCGATTGATTAGACATGGGCGTATCCGCTTCCCCACGATGCCTCGGCAACTGTCCGTCTGACAAAAGGGGCGCCCGGGCCAGACTTGCTTTCTTTGTTCTCGTTCGTCTTGCTCCAGATCCCCTTTCTCGCTCTTCTCATTCTTGCTTCCGAAATCCTCCAGATCTGCCTCAATCCCTTACATCCGGCAAGCCATGGCGCCCCGCAAGACCCCGACCTAGGCCTAGTATTTGCCGGCTCTGGATCCCCCGAACGTATCGGAGAAGAACCTTTCCCTTATGCACCTGACGACGGTGGCGTAGGGCAACGTGGGGGCGACTGTGCTCAAGGCCGGCTCCGCCCAGCCTGAAGGCAAGGGGAGCACCTTCTACCCGCTCTTTGTGAGCGCCATCATCGCCGGTCTGGTGCGTCCTTTTTCTGAGTTCTTCCTTGCTGTTCTTTGCCAATACAACTTGCAAGCTCTACACCTCCACCCCAACTCTGTTCTTCTCCTGGCGATTTTCGCCTACTATTGCGAGGCACACGTTGGAGTGATGCCCTCAGTGGCCTTGCTGCACCGTTACTTTTCCATCCGGGTTTCTGGTGCCCACATCACCGCATGTGCAAGCTTTATTGCATACTCCAACTCCAATGCCATATCGAAGCCTGGGAAGAGGATTGAAGGCTTCCGGAGCAAGTGGGTGATGGTGGATGTTGGGCGCATCCACCCTCGGCTGGTGCTGCCTACTAGGCAGCCCAAGGCCGTTGATGCATGGTCTCGCGTGGAGCTTGCCGACCCCCGTGCGAAGGTGGTGCTGAAGAGGATGAACGCGGACCTAAGTCCAGGCAACTTGGGGACGGCGAAGCTGACCGGGGCTACCCTCCTGAGGGAGTTCCTGGAGCACCGGGTGGCCCCACTTCCGGAACACTCGCTCCCATTGTGGAGGCTTGGGGAAGCAGATGCCGCCCTCCGCCTAAGCTCTGAGGCCCTGACCGACGAAGATCTGGCCGCGGCTCTCCATTCCTTGGTTGGGGGAGACGTGGTGAGCCCGGAGGGCGCTCCTATCCCCCTGTTCCTTCGCGATGACTGGGAGTAGGTGGTGGACGCCATGCCCACCTTCAACGGGGAGGGGCTGGTGCCAGCAGAAGCTCCCGAGGATCTGGCGGGGCGTTGGTGAACGTGTCCTCCAACGACTCCAGCGGGGGGGAGGAGGAAGAAGAGGAGGAGGAAGAAGAGCTCGACTCTGAGGCGACTGGCGAGTAGTCGGAGGAGTCCTTCCCTAGGCGTAGGTCCCGCACCCTCTGCTCCATGCCGGATGACGACGAGGCCTATACCTTGCGAGGCGGGGAGGACTCGCCCTTGGTCGCGAGGAAGGACAGGACGGGGCTGGTTCCTCGAGGGCCTGCTCTGGTCCCGGGGCAGTTTGAGGCCACCTCCAGGCCTCCCGACGCGCCTTCTGCTTCCGGACCTCCCAAGGCTGACCCTAGTAGTAGGCTCTTGGGCTTCAAGTTTGGCCGGAGGCTGCTTGAGTCCGCGAACGACGACCAGTAAGTGCTCGACTCATGTTTTGCTTTATTCCTGTCGCCAAGGCTTGACGTCTGCATCCTTTTGGTTAGGCCGGCGCCTGCAGCAAAAAGGTTGAAAGGGGCCTCGGCGGCCCTGCTTGGGGTGAGCTCGCCTGCGGGGCAGCGCCTTCATCTGCGGGGAAAGGAGGCTGCGAGGCCCGTGCCTCCCTTGCCCGGACGTCTTCGCGAGGCCAGCAGGGGCGCTCCGGCGAGGAGTCAGCCCCCGCGGCCCCGTTGACTTTGGAGGTGCCTGCACTTGATGTTGTTGCCAAGGTGGCCAGTCCTCCCAAGCTGTGATCACGCTGCCGTCCTCTCGGCCTATTCCACTGGCTCCCGTCTCCTCTGCTTCCTTTGCCGCCTTGGACCGTGCTGCCAACGAACTGAGCTGGCTGCGGGAGGATCTCCGGAGCACGGACCCCCGCCTGGTGGCCGGGCGCCTGGAGCTAGCCTCTGGCTGGGCCCGCTCTGACGCCTCTGTCCGAGCGGTGCTGAGCCAGGCCGCGTCGGCCTTCGATGAGGAGAAGCAAGACGCCTCCCAGGCCAAGGCCGCTCGTGACACTGCCTTGGGTGACGCTGCGGATGCCCGGGGCCGCTGCAAAGCGCTGGAGGACGAGCTGCAAGGCCTGCGTGATGAGCTCATGAAGGAGGTCCGTGGCCGCCAGGAGAAGGAGAAGGAGATGAAGGTTCGGGAAGCTGCCGCCAGGGACCGGGACGCCGAGCTCAACAACCGTCGTGGCCGGTTGGAGAGGCTAGAGCAGGCGCTGAAGGTAGAGAGGATCGAGCTAGACGGCAAGGCGAAGGTCCTGGCTAAGGACCGAGTGGCCTTTGCAAAGCTGGAGGAGAAAGCTCGTGCCGCGCTGAAGACGATTTATGATGGCGGCTTAGAGAAGCCATTGACTGGCGCAGAGGACGGCCCCACCGAGCTGCTTCCCTTCCTGGTCCGTGCACTTGAAGATGTCACGGACGGCCTTGGTCCCACGGCTAAGGCTGAGGCGCGTGTCCTTTCTTCTACGGCGTTGACGCGTGTCCTCAGCCACTTCTACCTTCGCAACCCCAACGCCGACCTCGACAGCCTGCTGGAACCTGTGAGCGGCGAACTTGCCGCTGCTGCTCTCGAGGTTGTGAAAGGCCGAGCTGAGGCCTTGCTGGGAAGGTTCCGCGCCTTCAGCACCTGGCCTGGGCGCGATGCTGCCAGCTCCGCGGCCTCGGGAGGTGGAGCCGCCTAGTGTGACTCCACCACAAGCGGCGGCGCCACCGGAAAGTGATCCCTTCACGGCTTCTATCCTGTTTCAATTCCTGCAACATGCACCATGCCTCGTGGAGGCATTTAAACTTGTGTTTGGCATTGTGAAAACAACCTATGGCCTGTAATATTTGCTTTTTAATTCCCTAGAATTTGCATTTTCCCCTCCTATTTTCTTGTGTTCTACGTCGGCAGGGCCCGGCCCCGCGCATACCTCAGCCGCCGTTAGCCCCGACCGGAAACCAGGACAGAACTAAGGAGTGAGGGGCTATGTGACCAGTTAGGCTCCTGAGTCACGATGCTCAGGAGTCCCCCTTGACGCGAAAACAACAAGTAGGGAAGGATGGCATAGGAGTGGATTTGTCGTTCTACGTCGGCAGGGCCCGGCCCCGCGCA
>NC_041391.1:523815733-523969064 GCF_002162155.2 Triticum dicoccoides | reverse complement strand
GAACCAGGCCCAAGGGACTTGGCTGGGTGGCGTGCGCCCGGGCGTGGCCCGGACATAGCCCCCGTGTCCAGCCCCCTCGTGCGGCACTCCCTAGGGGAGGCTTTGCGATGGTGCCCGACACTGAGCTCTGGGCTCCCTAAGGTTGATACGGCCGTGGGCCGCCCTTAGTTGTTTATCACCAGCGCGGAGCATAGCGCTTCGGTATGTGTACGGGCATAGGCGCTCCTCAGCAGTGTCGTCAGCCAACGCGGAGCATGGTGCTTCCACTGGTGTGTGGGAGGGGGCTCCCCTCCAGGAGGAGCCCCCGGGGCGTGTACAGCCCCACCCTGACACGTGGACGACACGGTAGGGCTAGGAGAGGTGTATCTGGGCACCCGTGAGCCAGCACAGGACTCACGAGGCCCTACCTCGAGGCGGGTTGCGCCTAGCTCTCGGCCTTTGTCAATGGTATGTTCCTGCAAGCTGGTTAGAATGCAAATGCTCTACATTCTCAGGTCCCTGCCCTCGAGGAAGCTCAGCCGCCGCTGGTATGACAAGTCGCGATGCCGTGGGTCAAGGCCAGGGGGTGAGGGCTGGAGAGCCAGTAAGAGCTCATGAGTCGTGATGCTTAGGCACCCCCTTTTAACGTGCAAGCGCTTTGCATGAGAGTGGAGAGGTCCGCGGTAGGCAGCAGACGATAATCATGGGAATCAGGTTAAGCATGGAGGAGCAAATCGATTTAGATAGACGCGGAAAAAGCGAACGACACTGGATCAGGCCCGAGCGGCTTGGGGATGATGCAGCCTGAGGGGCGCCCCCAACAATGTAAGCAAGGAACATAAGCAAAACGGATACATGCCGCGGGACAGACCCACGCGACCTGGGAATGATGTAGCCCTGCGGGCGCTCCCAGCTGAAGCAAAAACTAAAACGAAGTCACCTGATACTTTTGTAGAGCGAGGGTCGGAGTAGCTGACGATGCAAGGTGAAGGAGCCGATCCTCACGAGCCCTCGGGACCAGGAGCCTCGGGAGGCTCCGGGTGCGCAGGGGGATTGAGGGAGTCCCGGATTAGGGGTTGTCCGGATGACCGGACTATAACCTTTGGCCGGACTCCCGGACTATGAAGATAAGAGATTGAAGACTTCGTCCCGTGTCCGGATGGGACATTCCTTGGCATGGAAGGCAAGCTTGGTGATACGGATATGTAGATCTCCTCCCATTTTAACCAACTCTGTGTAACCCTAGCCCTCTCCGGTGTCTATATAAACCGGAGAGGTTTAGTCC
The DNA here is from genome assembly GCF_002162155.2 of Triticum dicoccoides. NCBI lineage: Eukaryota > Viridiplantae > Streptophyta > Magnoliopsida > Poales > Poaceae > Triticum > Triticum dicoccoides. Next base: position 523,967,800 of record NC_041391.1, on the reverse strand, counting down.
GTAGGACGAACAACAATCATACCATAGGCTAGCTTCTAGGGTTTAGCCTCTCTGATCTCGTGGTAGATCTACTCTTGTACTACCCATATCATCAATATTAATCAAGCAGGAGTAGCGTTTTACCTCCATCGAGAGGGCCCGAACCTGGGTAAAAACATCATGTCCCTTGTCTCCTGTTACCATCCGCCTAGAGGCACAGTTCGGGACCCCCTACCCGAGATCCGCCGGTTTTGACACCGACATTGGTGTTTTCATTGAGAGTTCCACTGTGTCGTCGCCATCAGGAAGGATGCCTCATCCCGTATTTAAAGACGACACTATGGCTAAAGGAGCTTTGGCTATCGGCCAAACTCTCTGGCTAGGCGGTTTTCTTATGACCGCCTATTCGGCCACTGCGCCGACGATGACTTCTCGGGTCATCGAAAGCAATCTCCACGTCAACTCGGAACTCGCCGAGTGGCTAGATCTGACGGAGCTCTCTTCCTTAAACGAGCTCTTGGATCGCATGCCGCCCTGGGAGTCGCTGCAGACTACGATCAGATTGGGCTTAAATCCGATCTAAGAGAGATTAACTCTCCCTAGGTCACCCACCATGTTGTAGTGGTGGAGGAACAATGCGGCAAGCCTTCATCTATCTTAAGGACTAGTTATGTCCGAATTCCCGATCCCTCCAAGCCGGATACCCGTGGAGGGGAGGACGTCACTCAAGCCTTGAACCTAAAGTCAGGCAGCGGGCCAGATTCATTGGACAACATCCAAGAACCTAAACTTCCGAGTTCGGAAACTCCTTGGCCCCTGAGCCTCCGATCGGGCGAGGTTACGAATTTAACTCCATCCGCCCACCCAAACATAAGGGATCTATCGCAAATCCAGCAAGAGCCCACGGAAACAGTACACCATTACTGGGCCAGATTCCTACTGGTTATGAACAAGATAGAGGACTGCCGCGAGGAGGATGCAATTTCATCCTTTTGCAATAATTGCACGGACATTGGAATCCTCAATGCCATAAGTCGCCGTGAGATTACACACTTCGCTGACTTGGTATCCATAGTACGAAAATACTGTGCGATGGAAAGTGTCCGGAAAACCGAAATAAAATTCTGGGACGATCCGGCCCTGAATACAACCCCAGTCCGAAATAAAATGGTGCATTATCACCAGGCACCTGGGTAAAACACCAAAAAACAAAACCCTCTATAGGGCATGGAACCGTACTGGAGGTATGGCTCAATGGACCCTGTAAAATTCATAGTACAGAGGGCGCCGCACCAACTCACAGCCTTAGAGCATGTTGGATACTCCAGCAGGTGGCCAAAAGTGGCGAGGAGCTTTTAACTCCAGAATTCGCAGAGCACCACCCCAGGGATACCAGTACGGTATTAACAGTCTTCGAGACTTTTGCATCAAATAATATGCGGAAACGAACACTCCGCAGCCTTGCCGAAGTCTACCAAGTAGCAACAATAAACCCATGGAGTGACACAGCTATTACCTTTAATGCCAGTGATGAACCTAAATTCCGAACAGCCCGAGCACCAACCGCATTGGTCCTTAGTCTGATAGTGGACGGCTTTCGACTTACCAAGGTACTCATGGACGGTGGCAGCGGACTGAACCTCATTTACGAGGAAACCCTTCGAAAAATGGAAATAGACTAGAGCTGCATTGAGCGAAGCAACACAACCTTTCGAGGAATAATCCCCAGTCGGGAAGCGTGCTGTACAGGAAAATCACACTGGATGTGGTGTTCGGCATGCCGGATAATTACAGATCCGAGGTGGTCACGTTCCAAGTGGCCCCGTTCAGCAGCGGATACCACGCTCTATTAGGGCGAAAGTCATTCACAATTTTTCAAGCTATACCCCATTACGGGTACATGAAGCTTAAAATGCCCGGACCCAACAGGATCATCACTCTTGCTAGTGACCCAGACATAGCACTCCACGCCGAAAATAAGACAGCCGCACTGGCCCTTGAGGCACTATCAGAAGCCCTAGCGGCCGAAGAACTGACTGCGCTGTGCTCCACGGTGAACAGGGACGATGTAATACTCGATAAAAGATCCAAGTCCACCTCCTTTAAACCGGTGGACAAAATAGTCAAATTCCAAGCCCATCCAACAGACCCTACAAAAACGGCCTCCATCGGGGCGCAATTAAACCCTGATGTAGACGCCGCACGACAAGAATTCCTACATGAAAATTGGGACATTTTTGTCTGGCACCCTTCAGACATGCCAGGAATCCTACGCAGGCTAGCCGAGCACAGCCTAAATATCCTAAAAGGATTCAAGCCTGTCAAGCAGGCTCTTCGGCGTTTCTCTGAGCCTAAGAGACAAGCCATGGGAGAGGAGCTAGCCAAACTACTGGAGGCCGGATTCATCAGAGATATAAAACATCCGGATTGGCTAGCAAACCTGGTGATGGTACCAAAGAAGGACAAATCCTGGCGCCTATGCGTCGATTTCAAGGACCTCAACAAGGCTTGCCCAAAGGATCCCTTCCCACTCCCCCGCATCGATCAAATTATCGACGCCACCGCAGGACACAATTCATTGTGTTTCCTCGACGCATACTCCGGCCACCATCAAATTAAGATGGCAGAGCCAGACCAAGCCGCAACGGCATTCATCACCCCATACGGCCCATTCTGCTTCAACACAATGCCCTTCGGGCTCAAAAACGCCGGCGCAACATATCAGCGCATGATTCAGACATGTCTGGCAAACCAGATCGGCAAAATAGTGGAGGCATACGTAGATGACGTCATTGTCAAAACCAAGCATGTCGAAACTCTAGTAGACGACTTGAGGCTCACATTCGATAACCTCCGAACATATGACATCAAGCTTAACCCGGAAAAATGCGTTTTCGGCGTACCGGCCGAAAAGCTCTTGGGCTTCATTGTATCCGGTAGAGGAATTGAAGCAAACCCAGCCAAGATCCGAGCTTTGTCACAATTGGATATTCCAAAGGAACTCAAATAAATACAAAAATTGACTGGATGCCTGGTGGCTCTAAGCCGCTTTATCTCCCGCTTGGGAGAAAAGGCATTACCCCTTTATCGCCTCCTCCGATGCACCGAACACTTCGAGTGGACGGATGCTGCCACGGCCGGACTCGAAGAAATAAAAGCCATATTGGAAACAAACCCGGTCCTGGCCGCGCCTAACATTGGCGAACCAATGATATTATACATTGCAGCAACTCATCAAGTTGTAAGTGCAGAACTCGTCGTTGAACGAGAAACGGCCGGACACAAATTCCCCCTTCAAAAGCCAGTTTACTACGTGTCCACTGTCCTCACTCCATGCAAGTCACGGTACCCGCATTATCAAAAGATAGCGTACGCGGTGTTTATGGCATCCCGGAAGCTGCGACACTACTTTCAAGAGTGTTCAATAACAGTAGCCTCCGAAGTACCTCTTAACGACATTATAAACAACCGCGACGCGACGGGCCGGATTGCCAAATGGGCCATTGAGATCCTCCTGTTCGAGATAACCTACAAGCCACGACGAGCCATCAAGTCGCAAGTTTTGGCCGACTTCATCGCCGAATGGACTGAAGCCGAACTCCCTAAAGAGTACGACACATATTCCAATTGGGTCATGCACTTCGACGACTCCAAAATGTTAGCTGGTCTGGGGGCTGGCATCATTTTGACGTCCCCAACAGGAGATACAGTTCAATACGTACTCCAGATAATGTATACAGACTCCAATAACGCAGCCGAATACGAGGCCCTTCAACACGGTCTCCGGATGGCAGTCTCCATGGGCATTCAACGTCTAGAGGTGCGTGGGGACTCGAACCTCGCAATATCCCAAATAAATGGAGACTTTGACGCCAAGGATCCGAAAATGGCAGCTTATCGCAACGCCGTCCTAAAAATGTCAGCTCGGTTCGAAGGGCTCGAATTTCACCATATAGCCTGGGAAAACAATCAGGCATCAGACGTCTTGGCACGCATTGGCGCAAAGCGTGATGCAGTCCCCCCAACATTTTCCTGGAAAGGATATTCAAGCCATCCGTATCATGGGAAGGGGAATCCGGAAATAATAGCCCGGACCCAGCCGCACTGCCTGACTCCGAACACTCTGACACAACAGGAGGCCCGGCCAACGAAGTAACATCCTCAGCCCACGTAATAATGGCAGTCATTGCCCCGTGGATAGAACCATTCCTAGCCTACTTAACTAGGCATGAACTTCCCGAGGACCAAAATGAGGCACGCTGCATAGTGTGGCGATCTAAAGCCTATAAAGTCCACGAAGGAGAGATTTATAAGAAAAGCACCACCGGAGTCCTTCAAAGGTGTATCTCTGAAGAGGAAGGGCGGAACCTTCTGGCTGAAATTCATGCCGGCCTCGGCGGGCACCACACCGCAGCCCGGGCCCTTGTAAGCAAGGCCTTCCGTACAGGATTTTATTGGCCGACGGCCCGGGCAGATGCTCAGGATTTAGTCCAATGATGCGTCGGTTGCCAGCTCTTTGCTAACCAAAGCCACATGCCACCCACCGCCCTCCAAACTATACCCATCACATGGCCCTTTGTGGTCTGGGGGCTTGACATGGTCGGACCCCTTAAAGGGGGAACCCACAAGCAAAAATACCTACTGGTCATGGTGGACAAATTCACCAAATGGATAGAGGCCAAGCCTGTTAAGAGGACTGAATCCGGACCGGTGATAGACTTCATATTAGGGGTCGTACACCGTTACGGCGTCCCCCACAACATCATCACTGATAATGGCACGAACTTTACGGCCGACAAGGTCAAACTCTGGTGCAAAAACATGGGCATCAAGCTCGACTATGCTTCAGTCTATCACCCACAAACTAACGGTCAAGTCGAGCGAGCAAATGGTCTAATCATGAGCGGCATCAAAACCAGGTTAGTGCGATCCCTCCAGGAATCTAATACACATTGGGTAGAGGAGCTCGACTCTGTACTCTGGGGGTTGCGGACCACCCCGAATCGCACTACCGGACTCACACCATTCTTTATGGTATACGGCGCAGAGGCAGTTCTGCCCTGTGACATAATTCATCACTCACCTCGCATGCGCATGTACGAAGAAAGAGAAGCCGAACTCGATCGGCAGGACAGTTTAGACGCCTTGGAGGAGGAGCGTGACGTGGCCAAAGCCCGTTCCGCATTCTATCAACAGCAGGCTCGAAGATATCAAAGCAGAGAAGTACGGGCCAAAACTTACAATGTTGGCAAATTAGTTCTACGCCTGCCGGACAAGAAAAAGGACAAACTCAAGCCCAAATGGGAAGGTCCCTTCATAATTGACCAAGTCCTGACTAGTGCAGCGTACCGTCTGCGAGATGCGTCGGACAACCGACTCGAGCCGAACCCATGGAACACAGCCCGTCTACGAAGATTCTATGCCTAGCGCCGGACTCTGTGTCCGAACACAGCCGGACTCTGCGATTGTTACTGCCGGGTCAGCCGGATGTGTACCTCAGACTGGGTGAAGCCGAAAGCTAGCGTTCTTAAGGGAATATTCGGTCGGTGAACTAAAATATTATTTTTACCTCGTTTATTTATCCGCCCCCAGATGCTTTTCTGCTTTTTTCGCAGTCCGGACATGCACTTTAGGGCATGCCTCCCAGGGAAAGGAACCCCTAACGGAACTATTCTCCCTGGAAGATGTTTCTTACTAGCCATGTAATATAACATAACTAGTTGGGCACTTGTCTGATAAAGCACTAATGACCCCTATGTCTTGTCTCCACGCGTGCCCCGGTTCTTACATAACCGAGAGGGTATTCGGACACACTCCGGACTATCGGGTCCCGAGGTTGAAGCGAAAAGGTCCGCCATGACAAACGATCTACAATCCGGCTAGAAGGCATTTTACATGTCATTTTAAATTACACAGCCAATGTGACTAGGTATATTCCTCTTCGATACCATCCAACAGGCTGTCTAGTTTACAGTCCTGTTGGGAATATTTGGCGGCCAAATCTACCTGGCCGTACACTAAACTGACAGTGATCTCCTTCCCATCGGGCCCTACAGGTCCGACCTCGGCAATGTGGTTTGGGTCAGCCTTCATGTACCGCGTCTTCACCATGGCCCAGGCCTCCCTGGCGCCTTGACGGAAGGCCGATATCATCCATAATCGGAAGCGACACCGCGCTCCCTTCAGCTTCTCTGCAAGCTCTCCAAGGCCTTCGGGCATGGAGACGGACGGCCACAAGGCCTGGGTGACGCCTTGCATCACCTGCCGAACTCGTTCGTGCAGTTGTGAGAGCTCGGGAAGAAGGTCACCCGTAGAACCGTGCATTTCCTCCGCAGGTCGACCTATCAGCATACCTACAGACATAACTCTGTCAATCGACTTCCTCGCCGAACTCTTCTTTTCGTAGTTCGTTCAAGAACTTACTAAAAATGCCGCGTCGAAGCCGCCGATTCTCCTTCACAGAGTCCGACAGCTGAGCACGAACGTCCTTTAGCTCCTCGCCCAGCTGGGTGTTGGCATCTTGGAGCTTATTCTTCTCTTGCCTCACCCTCATATGCATGCTCTCACCGGCCTTTAACCGGTGTAAGAGTTGTTGTTTGTCCGGATCCACTCCAGCGCCATCTGCAATGTTATTGTCAGACTTTTACACCTGCCGCACTTCGCAACATACTTATCTTTCGAAGCATATATTACCAGAGGGGGTCTCCTTGGCCTCCCCCGCCGCGGCTAGTGCGGCCTCAAGTTGGGCCTTGCACTCTTCCAGCTCCTGGGATAGTTGGGTATTCTTTTCTGTAAGATCCTGCATAACAAATGATCCTTAAATCAGTTATTCTAACTGTTTCAAGTCTCGGGGGCTACTGATATATATAACCATCAAATTTTCTCACCCGTATGTCTTTTACATACTGCTCTGTGGCTCTGGATAGACCATTTTGAGCGGCACGGAGGTACGCATCTCCCGTATTGAAGGCATCTAACGCCTCTTGGGAGAAACAAGCGTCACGAAGAACTGTCCGACGACGCCTGTGGTTCATGGCACTCTCCACCTCTGAATTGGTGGCAGACAACCCGTCTGCATCCTCTGTCGGAGGAACATCCGGTGCGCGCCTCGTGCTCGCCTCCGCTTTAGGACCCGGCCTTGGAGCCTGGCCGGTGGAGGCGCAATCGGCAACCTCTCCGGATATAGTCCGGCGAGCGCTCTTTTTCCTGAAAAGAGCATGAGCATTGGTACGCCTCGACGGAATAAAACCTGAGGAAAAATGGCACGACTTACCGTTGCACCGGCGTCTCAATCCGGACCGCACTTCTTTTCAGCCTGCCGGACCTTGATGCCCCTTGTTGGCTAGCCACCGCAGGCTCGGCCCTCCGCCTCAAAGACTTCCGCTGCAAAGACGCCATCGGTATACGGTGATAAAAAATAAAGCACAGATGAATCATTTTAAGAGTGTTGGGACTTCGGTCTTGGTTACTTGTGAGGCGGGAAGTAGTCCGGGATAATCGGCCGTAATGGCCACTAAGGTGTTGTCCTTGCTCAATTGATGAAACACCCCATCAATCAGCTCCACACATAAGTCCGGGTCCTCATGGGAGTCCGGATCGAGGGACCGTTCCAGGTCCTCGGGTTGTGGAGGAGGGTTGTTTATCTCCTTTACAGTCTGGCGTAGCTCCTGCGTTGAAATTCCTAGACTAAGTACTTAACTATGGGAATATGAAAACGGATGGGCAAGTGAAAGTATTCGCTTACCCAGCTTGGAGGGTTGTACATAGAAAATCCGCCCCGTGGGTCGACTCGGAGGAATTCCTCCTCTTCTCCCTTGTACAAAGAGGACAAGATCTTCATTAGAGTGGCAGCCTAATCCGGCCCTTTGCGGCCGCACCGGGTGGCGTCGTCCTCCCCGTTGAAATGCCACATGGGGTGGCCTCTGTACTGAAGCCGCTGCACCCCCCGCATAATGCATGTGGCCATGACCTCAATCATGGTCAGTCCGGAATGGGCTAACAACCTTATCCGGTTCATCAGGTAAAGGACGTCCTTGTCACTTTCCCTCTAAGGGCTCCGTGGGCGCCAGCTTAGGCGCTTCTTCAGAGGAGCATTGTCGAACTCAGGGAGGCCGATCCGAGCAGGGTCCGGCACGGGGACGTCTTCTATATAAAACCATTCTGAATGCCAGTCTTCGGACGCCTTCTTTGGGGTTCCGGATAGCTATCCGGTCCCGGCGATGCACCATAGTTCGGCTCCGCCCACTTGATATATCGACCCCTCATGAGAATGGGGCACGAGGCAGAACAGCTTCTTCCACAGCACGAAATGAGCCTCGATACCCAAAAACAGCTCGTAAAGGGCTACGAAGCCCGCAATATGCAATATGGAGGCAGGCGTAAGGCTGTGCAACTGGAGGCCGTAGAACTTCAGGAGCCCCTGGAGAAACGGATGAATTGGAAATCCGAGCCCTCTTATCAAATAAGGGACAAGGCATACCCGCTCTCCTTTGGAGGGATTGGGGACGCTCTCCGCTTGCTCTCCACCATTATAGGTGGCGAGCCCGGCTCGAACCAGGACCATGTATGCCGAGGGGAGTAACCCCTTGGCTTGGAGCGCCACTAGCTCGCTGTGCGGGACAGAGCATCTCTCCCAATATCCAGGCTGAGGACTGGGAGGGCGAGAGGATGAGCTGCGTCGACCGACCATGATGGAATGGATCTCTGTCGAATGCGCTCCGATGAAATCTCGCGAAGGGAGGATGGTGTGATTCGGATCTAAATCCCCGTCTCTTTTATAGGCAACTCATTTGCGCAGCTAGGGAGGTAAATGAAAAAACACCCTGGCTTTTCGCATTCGTTTGACACATGGAAGATGGCCATTATTGGACGCAGAAGCCAAGGAGCCCAACATTCACCAGAAGCCTTGCAATGCCGAAGACAAATTTGCGCGCCGGACTCGTCGTCATTGAAGCCTGGTTCGGGGGCTACTAAGGGAGTCCCGAATTTGGGGGTGTCAAGATGACCGGACTATAACCTTTGGCCGGACTCCCGGACTATGAAGATACAAGATTGAAGACTTCGTCCCATGTCCGGATGGGACATTCCTTGGCATGGAAGGCAAGCTTGGCGATACGGATATGTAGATCTCCTCCCATTGTAACCGACTCTGTGTAACCCTGGCCCTCTCCGGTGTCTATATAAACCGGAGAGGTTTAGTCCGTAGGACGAACAACAATCATACCATAGGCTAGCTTCTAGGTTTAGCCTCTCTGATCTCATGGTAGATCTACTCTTGTACTACCCATATCATCAATATTAATCAAGCAGGAGTAGGGTTTTACTTCCATCGAGAGGGCCCGAACCTGGGTAAAAACATTGTGTCCCTTATCTCCTGTTACCATCCGCCTAGACACACAGTTCGGGACCCCCTACCCAAGATCCGCTGGTTTTGACACCGACAGGGATCCTCGAGCACCATCTCCATCTCGACCAGGACCGTGCGATGCCTGACCTCCTGAGCCTCCAGAATGCTCCTCAGCAGGCGCTGATGGGCAGCGGCCACGTTCGGCAGGCCGAGAGGCATGCGAACGTAGCCGTGAGGCGGATCCTCACAACATCCCACGCGCGAGGGCCTGAGGCGCTCCTGAGATGCCGCTCGGTTGAGCCCTGGCACATCGATGCAGACGCGCAGCCCACCATCTTCGCCTGGATGGGGGGCTACAGCAGGTAAGCGGCGACTGCCGCGCATGACTCTTGACTCCTGAAGCTCCTGATTGTTCCTTGCGATGAACTCCTGAGGGTTCGATCCTCCTTGCCTTATACCTTCCTGAGGGAAACGTGCTTTGAAGCACGCCTCCAAGTGGTGCCCGAGCGCCTCCCTCGTGACCTTGGCAAAGTCGGTGGCCCTCTAGGAGAGAGCCCCCGAGCCTTGCCCGAGGAGGGCGCCAGGCGCGTCTCCCTATGCGACAGAGGGTGGCGCCCCTTGAACGGTCGCAGATCCTGACGCGACGCCTCTAGAAGTGCCTGCCTCCTGAGGCCTTGAACTAGGTGATATCTTCTTCTTCTTGGGGGTTGCTCCTGGGAGGTTTCCACTCTTGGTGTCCGGGTCTTTGATCGACGCGGCCTGGAAGGCGCGCTCGAGGGAGCACACCACATCTTTCTCTTCACAGGGGACTGTGATGACCCCGCTGCTTCCTGGCATCTTGAGGATGTTGTAGCCGTGGTGAGTCACTGCCATGAACTTGGCCAGAGTTGGGTACCCGAGGATGGCATTGTACGGCAGGTGAATGTGGGCAACATCGAAGTCAATGAGCTCAGTGCGGTAGTTGTTGCGCTGCCCAAAGGTGACAGGAAGGCAAACGTGCCCTATTGGAACAGTGGAACCATCAGTGACTCCTGAGAAAGGCTTGGTCGGCTAAAGCTGATCATATGGCACTTGGAGATTATTGAACGTCTCGATGGACAGGACATTGAGTCCTGCTCCGCCATCGATGAGGGTCCTGGTGACCTGCACATTGCTGATGACTTGGGAACAGAGCATTGGGAGGACCCCAGCTGTTGCGGCGCACTTGAGCTGATCCACCGAGCTGAACGTGATGGCACATGTGGACCACCTGAGAGGGCGCGTGGCCTCAAGCTTGGGGAGGATGGCATTCACCTCATGAGCAAACTGCTTGAAGATACGCTGGGAGGCTGGGGCCTGAGCTCCGCCCAGGATGCAAGCGATTGCGCGTGGCTCCTGGAAGTCCCCGGCCCCCTCATCCTGATGCTGGTCTTCATTCCTCCTTGGTGGTGGTGGCAGAGGAGGGAGGCCTGCGTTGCCTTGCGGGCGATCTTCGCGAGGCTGATCCCTCCAACCTCCCTCACGAGGCTGGTCCTGCCAGCGGTCCTCGCGAGGTCGGTCACGCCACCCTTGGCGAGGTCCACGGTCTTCCCATCGTACTCCACCTCTTCCTCCTCCTCGGCCATAGCCCCGATCGTTGCGCTCGGGGCGTCAGCCGATACGTCCATCTCGCATAGCCCTGAGGTCTTGGCATTCGTTGGTGTTGTGGTTGTGAAGGCCGTGGTACACACAGTACCGGCTACCCTTGGATGACTCCGGCTGATCCCTGCCTCGCTTGGTGTCTGGCTCTGCTGCGAGCACAGCCGCTCCTTTGCGCTTCACGTCCTTGGCCTTAGGCTTCTTCTCTTCCAGATCAACAGCTGGAAGCTCTAGGAGGGAGAGGCGCCCTTCCTCAGCCCTGGCGCACTTGGCCACGAGGTTGAACAACTCCAGAGATGTGCGCAGGTCCTCATGGATTGCTAGCTCCTCTTTCATCTTGATGTCACACACGCCATCGGAGAAGGCTGAGATGATGGCTTCCTCAGTCACCCTGGGGATCTTGAGGCGGGTGTTGTTGAAGCACTGGATGTACTTTTGCAGGATCTCTCCTGGCTATTGCTTGATGCGGCGCAAGTCACTGATGGCCGGGGGCTGGTCGTGAGTGCCCTAGAAGTTGGCGATGAAGCGAGTGCGCATCTCGTCCCAGGAGGAGATCGTGCTGGGAGGCAGGTTTAGGAGCCAGGTGCGGGCGCCATCCTTGAGCGCCATGGGAAACCAGTTCGCCATCACGTTTTCGTCCCTGTTGGCCGCCTCGATGCCCAGCTCGTAGAGCTGGAGGAACTCCGCGGGGTCGGCAGTACCGTCATAGTGAGGAGGCAGATCCGGCTTGAACTTGCCCGGCCAGGCCACGTTGCGCAGATCGGCGGTGAAGGCGCGGCAGCCCGCAGTGGCTACAGGGGGCCTTTGGTGATTAAGGGCTTGATTTTGGAGGTCTCCGCGCGTCATCGCCAGCAGCGGCGCGGGGTCTGGGCATGCTGGAGCAGGAGCGCGGTCATGGCGTGCTGGCGCTGGGAGCGCGCGAGCACCTTCTTGTGGGCGAGGGACCTCTTGGAAGCTCTTTTCTTGCTGCGCGGGCGCTGGACATGGCGGGTCTCGTCCAGGGGCCGCACGCCTTGGGGCCAGGGCGCCTTCTTGAGGAGGAGGCGGCGGAGGTGCCTCCGGAGCTGTGTTGCCCACGCAGGGCTGAGGGCGATGTAGCGAGAGGGACGGTGCAGGGGAGCCCCCTGTGGTGCTGACGAGCTTTGTGATGCGGGCGAGCCACTCATCGTAGAGGTCATCGACAGGGCGGTAGTGCGGGAGCTCACGTGCCAGGAGCAACACGGCGTGCGCGTCCGCGGGAGCGCGACGAGCGTGCGACGACGAGCCTGCTGGAGTCAGCAACGGGGTGGCTGTGTGGCCTTCCCGCCGCACCGAGGGATGCATCAACGATGCCTGCTGCTCGTTCCCCGCCGGCCCGGTGGCGGTGTGGGCGGCAGGCTACGGGGAACGACGGGGAGGCCCGCCGACGGGGGCCGTCTGGGCGACATGGGCTGTGAGAGCAGTCCGACGCTCGGCGCGGGCTCGGCGAGCGTCAGACATGGGCGCGACGGACAATGAAACGTGAGGCAGTGGAAGAAGGATTCCGGCGCACCCCTACCTGGCATGCCAAATGTCGGATTTCGGGTTCCGGCAGACCCTTGAGGTTCGAACTCTGGGGTGCGCGCGAAGATCTCTCTCCTACCAACTCACGTCTCGAAGCCTCGCAAGGAATCTAGGCTAAAAAGATGAACACACAGGAGACATGAGGTTTATACTGGTTCAGGCCACCATTGTGGTGTAATACCCTACTCTAGTGTGTGGTGTGGTGGATTGCCTCAGGGGCTGATGATGAACAATACAAAGGAAGAACAGCCTCGCGAGGGGTGTTCTTGAGCTGGTGCGATGAACTGCTTGGGTGAGTTCAGTCGCCTCTCTCTCTCTAGTCTACCCAAAATCTCCTCTCTCTACTCTGTGGTGGCTAGCTCTATTTATAGAGGGAGGCCCTGGGCCTCTTCCCAAATATTGAGCGGGAAGGGCACCAACAATTGGACATTTTGAAGGGGAACATCTAGTACACTTATCCTGACCAAAGTTGGTCTTCGACTGCCAAAGACTCTGACGGTGACGCTGTCCTGGGCTCCACGGTGACCTCCATCCTGCCGCTCCGCTGGTCTTGGTCTTGTTGCACCGAAACGGTAACCTTTGCCTGATTCCTTGGCATGTGCTTGCCCCCCTTTGCACCGAAGGGGAAACAAGGACACTGCGCAGGCCAGTGCCCGCCTGGTCTCGATCGTCATGGCTTGCGTCACGGGCACCTCGCGAGGTACCCCGCCTTGATCTCTACGCCTCCTCGCGAGCCCGCCTGATGAGGCTGCTCCTGAGGAAGCTTCCTGTCGTCCGCCCCGCGAGGCTTGGCCCCTCGCGAGGGTCTTGAGCTTGAGCTGATGAAGCTGGGCTGCAATGGGCCTCCGCTTGAGCCACGCCGCAGGTAGGCAAGTATGGGGACCCAGAACACCGACAACCACCACCTTTGGCTTCACGTTGAAGGTCTTCAGCCATAGGCCAAAGTGGGGCGTAACACAGAGGAAGGCCTCGCACACGACGATAAACACCGAGATGTTGGGGATGAAATTGGGGGCCAGATCATGGAAGTCCAGCCCGTAGTAGAACATGATCCTGCGGACAAATGGGTGGAGGGGGAATCCCAATCCGCGGACAAAGTGGGAGAGAAACACTACTCTCTCCTGAGGCTCCGGGGTAGGGATGATCTGCCCTTCGGTAGGGAGCCGGTGTGTGATGTCCGCGGCCAGGTATCCGGCTTCCCGAAGCTTCGGGATGTCCTCCTCCTTAACGAAGGAGGCCATCCACTTGCCTCCCGCTCAGGACATGCTTGGAATGACTTTGCGGAGAAGGAGAAAGCTTGGGCGCTAGAGCTCGAGCGAGGGGGAATGGATTAGCAGAGGAAGAAGAAGGCATGGGTGGAGAAAGGTGAATCCTTATCTCTTTATAAAGGTGGTTGAAACTATGCACCTCCCCACTTGCCCCGCAAACTCGCTTATTCCCCAAGCGTCATGTTGATGGCGCGGTTGGGTTACCCACACCCGCATTGATGATAATCCCGCAATAAGGGGACATGATCTCTGCTTCGACAAGTGCCAAGGAAACCGCCTCGCAATATGTGCAGCAGCTGGTTGATAAAAATGGTTCAAATAATGACCGGGCCGCGGCGTGATGTCATGCTATGAAAACTTGTCAGTAGATTAGATTTGTGGAATATTATGCTCTCTACGGTGGTGTGTGGAATTTGTTTTGCAGAGCCGGACACGATCCTTGTGTTCAAAATCTTCCGTGGAGTATTCGGAGAAGGAACCCGCCTTGCAATGCCGAAGACAATCTGCACGCCGGACTCATCGTCATTGAAGCCTGGTTCAGGGGCTACCGAGGGAGTCCTAGATTAGGGGGTCCTCGGACAGCCGGACTATATACGTTGGCCGGACTGTTGGACTATGAAGATACAAGATTGAAGACTTCGTCCCATGTCCGGGTGGAACTCTCCTTTGCGTGGAAGGCAAGCTTGGCAATTTGGATATGTAGATTTCCTTCTCTGTAACCGACTCTGTGTAACCCTAGCCCCCTCTGTGTCTATATAAACCGGAAGGTTTAGTCCGCAGGACAACAACAATCATAACCATAGGCTAGCTTCTAGGGTTTATCCTGTATGATCTCGTGGTAGATCAACTCTTGTAATACTCGTATCATCAAGATCAATCAAGCAGGAAGTAGGGTATTACCTCCATTGAGAGGGCCCAAACCTGGGTAAACATTGTGTCCCCCACCTCCTGTTACCATTAGCCTTAGACGCACAGTTCGGGACCCCCTACCCGAGATCCGCCGGTTTTGACACCGACAACGGTTATTCATTTAAGTTAGAGAATAATTGTTATTCTGTTTACATGAATAAAACCTTCTATGGTCATACACCCAATGTAAATGGTTTATTGAATCTCGATTGTAGTGATACACATATTCATAATATTGATGCCAAAATATGCATAGTTGATAATGATAGTGCAACATATTTGTGGCACTGCCGTTTAGGACATATTGGTGAAAAGCGCATGAAGAAACTCCATGCAGATGGGATTTTTGAATCACTTGATTATGAATCATTTGATACTTGTGAACCATGCCTCATGGGCAAGATGACTAAACACTACAAAAAAATACACTTCCGTGGTGATACGTGTTTGTCACAGTAGGTCGCGTTTTTTGTCATGCATGTACATCCATAACGATTTTATGACAGAATCAAGATAGTCATACCTGTGCTGTCGTAGAAGTGTTCCATGACATTACCAAAATTATCATCACGGAAGTGTCCACTTCCATGACGATAAATCGCGCGTCACAGAAGTGCTTTCATCAAGGGTGACCGACACGTGGCATCCACCATAACGGAACACTGTTAAGCCATCGGGTCGGGTTTTGGATCCGATAACCCGTTAACAGCCCCAAGCAATGGGGATTTTCCACGTGTAAAATCATCATTGGCTGGAGGAGACACGTGTCGGCTTGTGGGACAGATGCCATCCACTCATTGGACAGAAGGCGCCTATGATACGTCGACACGTGGCACGACCCAACAGTGGCCCATTCCTGCGAAAAGGCCGGCCCGTTTGACTTGGTCAAAAGGTGACAGGCCGGCCCATGGAAAGCCTGTTAACGGCTTGTTCGCATATCACCCATTTACAGCCCGCTAACCCAAGGCCCGTTACGCCCTATCCGAATTAGGCCCAGTAGTGTCATCTGGGCCATCCAATATGATTCCAGCCCGTTTTCACTTCTGGCCCATGTATGGCCTATGACGTCTTTCGGCCCATATGAGGCCCTATGTAACTCTTGGCCTATTAATGGCCCGTGGTGAAACTGGCCCGCAATGAATAGGGTATCACTTTAGACCCATTAACGGCCCGTGGTGAAACTGGCCCGTAATGAACAGTGTACCACTTTACACCCATTAAGTGCCCGTTATTCAGTTGGGCCGTTTCCAACCCATGTTATCTTTCGGCCTTCTAAGAGCCCATTTATTCTTGGGCTCATTTCCAGCATTCGTTTACTTACGGCCCGTTACTGTTATTTTCTGCTTATGGGCCAAATTCAGCCCGTGGTTACAGTCGGCTCGTTTGTGGTCCGTTAATACATTGGGCCGTTTTCGTAGCATCATCAAATACAACCTATTAACGATGTCCCATTATGGTTGGCCCATGAACGGACGATTCCAACTCTAGCCCGTTTACAGCCATAATGCGGCCTGTTATTGGCCCATGTTTGGCCAATCAATCATACGACCCGTATAAGGCCCATTGATGATACGACCCGTAGAAGGCCCATTGTTTCTACGGCCCATATAAGTCCCAATGTTTCTACGGCCCGTAGAAGGCCTACTGTTTCTATGGCCCGTAGAAGGCCCACTGTTTCTACGGCCCGTAGGAGGCCCACTGTCACTACAATAAATATTAGCCCATGGTTATTGTGGCCTAGTTTTAAAAAATAGGTTATTGCAGCCACTAGCAAACCGCGGAAAAAGAACTGCACTTACTACAAGCAAACAAATAAACAAGACAACAAGGAAATAAATAAGCAAGCAACTTATGCTAGGCTATCACGGCTATTACACATATTACATCCACTGGGCATCAAAGTTCACCACCAGTGGAAATATAGGGAACACAACAGCATATAAACGCCGCAGCAAAACAAGTCTAGAACTGAAACCACTTCAGAAGAGTTCAAGAAACAATATCCTGGGTACCCATAATGCTGGCAAGATGCTTAGCAAGCTTATTAACTTTCTCTTGTTTGGCGCTTAAATCCTCCAGCGCTTGCTGTTGCACAAGAAAGTACGCATCTGAATTCTGCAGGGACTTCCTCAGTCGTTTGGCTTCTTGCCGCAGCACATCTGACTGATGCCTTTCAGCTTGTAGCTGAGACTGAAGAAGCCGAAGTGATTCAGGCAGCGAGTTCGAAGAGCTTGTGCCAGCGGTACTGGCCAGTAACTCGAATACTACATCCACACAGGACTGTGGGGTTTTCTCACTGTCTACAAGATTGTTTTTATCACCTTTCTTGGAGACCAATAGGGTTGTCTCACTATCTTGAACCTTATCTGCATTACTTTCTCTACCATTGCATAGTGGGGGTGCTCTTCTCCAATATTCTGTTTGCATACTGGAAGAGAAACAAGCAGACGCATCACATGTTTAGCTTGTAGTATACCAAACTCATTTTGGTAAACCGGTTCAGTAGTAAGGTGGACAGGATAACAACATGAAACAAACATATATCTATGTACTATGGTCACTGTATTGTCCATATCATTCTAGTTTATGTTCCCTAATCAAGATAGAGACATAGTTCAACTCATATATTTTTAAGACACAACAGCATAGACAGAATATAAGTGTGAGAAACTACACAACATTGGCAGCACTTGTAATGTGCATCACATGAGAACATAACTGTTTATACAACTTAAACTGAAATCAACATGGAGCAAGAAGTTAGAACAGCAATCCAGTTAAAGAAATAGGTTTAAAACATACCTGTTGCACCATTGGAGTTTCAATTGGATCCTTCAAATTCTAAAGTAGTTGGTATAAGTAAATACAGTGATGCAACAGCAAATGAGTATGGACCATAGCTATGGAATCTGACCTGAGAACAGTTGCTCTTCTGCTTTAAACGTGGAGTTTGGGTTAGCTATGGTGGTCTTCGTGCTTTGGGCACTGCAGTAGCTTTACAAACTGCTCATGTGGGGGTACTCTATGGTGGACATGGTGCTTTGTCAACTATAAGTGGGTTACTATTCACTGGGGTTGCGGTTAGATGGGTTGTAGCTAGTTCTCTGCCCAACGGTGTAAGTGTGCAATCTGGAAGAGTCTCAATTATGTGTGGTGGGGCTAGTTTGTGGGCCAGTACAACCATGGTTCTATCTGCATCGACGGGTGGCACTGTCTTTTGTGAAGAACGGGTTTTTGCTCCCTTAGATACTGACATCACCCCCTCCAATTCAAATGGCTGATAAACAAGAAAAGAAATTGAACGTACAGATATTGTATGATAGACAGATGTGGTAATTCATATATATGTTGTCTAACCAAACAGGACAACATGACACAATTTCACATATATGATGCCTAACAAAACAGGATAGCATGACACAGTTTCAGATATATGATGGATAACTTAACAGGATATAATGGCATAATTCAACATATGATGAGTACCTAAACAGGATGACATGACAAAACTATATGATGTCTTTCTAAAATAGGTTGGGATGAAATAATTCACATACATGTTGTCTAAGTATACAGGATGGCATGATATAATTGAAATAATTGATTCATATACTAAGCAGCTGGCACTCGCATGTATGATCTCTAAACTAAGCAGATAGAATTCAATATTGTGCATATGATGTCTAAACTAAGCAATGCAAGACACCATATGCATCATATGAGAAATATAAACACTGCAACTTGGAGCATACACCTCAGGTGGGATATAGGACTGGTCATCTGTCTCTGAATCCTCCTCTGAGGAGCTCCCTATAACCATCGGGATATATGCTTCAACATGTACCATTGCCTGCTCTGAAGACCTTGTTTTCACTCCAGATTTTTCCATAACCGGCTCAAATGGCTGATACACATGAAGAGTAGTTCAATATACACAGATTGTCGACAAATGGAATACGTAATGAAAAAAAGATGGCATGAGATAATTCACATATATGATGCCTGGCTCCATGGCGGTGCATAATTCACATATATGATAACTGGCTGAAAACATGGCATTGCATAATTCACATATCTGATATAGAAAGCAAACAGGAGGCATTCACACAAAGCATGTCTAATGTAAGCAGATGGCATGGCAATGCAAGACACCATATGCATGATATGAGCAATATAACCCAACCAAGTTAGAGCATGCACCTCGGGGGGGGGGGGTATACGCCTGGTCATCTCTCTCTGAATCCTCCTCTGAGGAGCTATCTGTAACCAGCAAGAAATCTGCATCGACAGGTAGCACTAACTGCTCAGAAGACCTTGTTTTCACTCCAGATTTTCCCATGACTGACTCAAATGGCTGATGCACAGGAAGAGTAGATGAATGTAGAAACATTGTTGACAAGTGGAATACATTATGGAAAAAAGATGGCACGATACAATTCACATATATGATGACTGGCTAAACAGGATGGCATTGCATGATTCACGTATATGATGCCTGGCTAAAGAAGATGGCATTGCATAATTCCCATATACTCCCTCCGTTCCTAAATATTTTTCTTTTTAGAGATTTCAAATGGACTACCACATACGGATGTATATAGACATATTTTAGAGTGTAGATTCACTCATTTTGTTCCATATGTAGTCACTTGTTGAAATCTCTAAAAAGATAAATATTTAGGAATGGTGGGAGTATGATATAGAAACCAAACATGTGGCATTCACACAAAGCAAATCTAAACTAAGCTGATGACATATAAGATGTATAATGTAAGCAATGCAAGGCGCCATATGCATGATATGACCAACATCAGCATGCCAGGTTAGACCAAACACCTCAGGTGATAAACAGGCATGGTCGGCTCCTTCTGAATTTCCACCTGAACAGTTATCTTCCTCTGGAATACAATCTGGAAATGCAGGAGAGGGGGGGGGGGCGCTTCGCCCACCATGGAGCAGCGTCTGCATGACATTATATTTGCATGCAATGGTCTTCTCTTTTTCTCTACATGTTCAGTATGATTGTGTACAATATCTGACATGCATAATAAAAAAAATAGTTAGATTTTGTAAGGCCTAAGGGTGCATGCAAAAATAAAGACTAATGGTAGCAAACGAGTGGATGGATCCAAAACTAATGATAGCAGGTAGATTATAGCTTCAGTTTAAAAAGATAGACAATTGAACATCTATTGTTTGTTGCCCACCCAACATGAACCACATTGAAGAACCCAGATGAACCAGATAGTAGACATATACTATTCATTGCTGGCTCGATATGAGACCCGTGGGCAATTCAAAACTCAAGATTGAACGATAAAGTAGCAGGTAATGATAACCGATGTATAATGTAAGCAAACATGAAAGACTGCGACCTCTCTTCCGGAACTGTGTAGTCCTCAGGTTCATCTGCTCAGTTGATGATGGTAATGCAGTTGGCATGGATGCCGGCAACGGGGAAGATGATCTGAGGCGGCGAAAGAAAGTCTACAGGGGGGATCTCTGCTGCAGTGAACGCTTCTGTCGATGGTGCACCTCAGGTGGGGTGGATGACGGCACGGCAGGAGCAGGACATAACACACAGAGTTTTCTTTGATGCCAATCTAAAAATGAAGTAAATCTGTAAGGGCTCCTTAGAATTGGAGGATTCTATAAACGCAGGGACAGGAAAAACACAGGAATAGGATAGGAATTTACATGCAAAACAGAGCATTTGGAAACATAGGATTTCAGTCAACCTGGGTGTTTGGCTCACATGAATTGGAAAAACAGAGGAATGGAGAAACAAAGTGATGCGACGACTTTACAACCTCTTTGGCATAGCCTTGTGGACCTCAGCATCATTGGGTTGGAAGTGGAGGATGGTGATGATGCTGGTGTGACTGTCGGAGGCGGGGAAGAAGATCCGAGGCCTTTGGAAACGGCGCCGAGGGTACAGCTCCACTGTGATGGACGGTTCTGTTGTTGGAGCAGCTCCGCTAAGGTGTACGGCGACGAGGCTGAAGCATGACATGATAGACAACTTTAATCTGAAGTGGGACCCTAATATCATCTGCAATAGATGATGTAAAATACATCACCAAAAAGTGCTAGATGTAAAACGCATCAGCCGCGCCACGGCCGCTCCGACAGATGCTGTAAGTATTGTTCACTCTGAACTTAACTGAAGAAAATGAACTTCATAGTCGAAACTGAATTTTACTGTTGAAACTAATTGAACTAGTAACAGAGCATTGCAATAGATGTTTAGGGCGTTCGAGCACTAGTAGCAGAGAAGCAGTGATCTAAATCAGCAGACGCTCGAGCAGGGAACGCACTAGCAGAGAGCAAGTCGTGCAGTAGCACCACGAGCGAGTGCTAAAGCAGCAACTCCTGTAGCTGCCGGAGGTCGTGCAGCAGCAGCAGCGCAAGCGAGAGCAAGAGCAGAGCAGCAGCACGAACGAAAGCAGGAGTAGTGCAGCAGCGCGACCGACAGCAAGAACAGAGCCGCAGCGTGAGTGAGAGCCAGAGCAGCTGCAGCTAGTGCCGTTGTGGAAGTCGCCGCCGAGGAAGCAACGACATGGGGGAGAGACACCATGGATGATGTGGCCGGCGACGGCGCCGTCGATGGAGACGCCATGTCTGCTTGGTATCGAGCACCGGCAGCCCCGTGAGATCGAATAAAAGATAAAATGCAGCGGTGAGTGCAGAACCTCCTTGGTGGCGCCGAGTTGGCCTCGGCTTCATTGGAGGAATTGGTGAGGGTGCTGCGGTTCCGGTGGGGCAGGTCAAGATGGTGCTGTGGGGATTGAGGTGGCGCGAGAGACGAGGCGAACGTCGAGGCAGCTCCTTGGAGGTGGAGGACGGGGCGGCTGATCCGGCGGGACGACGAGATCGACAATGGATCCTCATCCAGTGCGGTGGATGAGGGACGACGAGCTGTTGCGGTGGACGACGTAGTCGGGGAAGAGTCTCCGGCTGGGCGGCGGTCGGGAGGCCGACGGAGGAGCGTGGGGTTTCGCGGGTTTTGGCGGCCTCGGTGTATGAATGGGGGGAGGGGGAGCCAAGCTTAGGGACGCGCTTGTCCGAAATGTAGGGTAAGTTACCAGCGTACCCCCACCGGTTTTGACACCGCGATGTGGAACTTCATTTCTGGCTGAGGGGTAGAAGTTGGATTTCGCTTGTCTGGGCTGCGGGAGCGATTTCAGATGAGAAGGGAGTTCTCGCGCGCGTCCAAATTTTGGGACAACAAGGCGCGGTGCGGGTTGAAGAAGCGGGAGTTTCAAAGCAGGTGAGACAAAAGATACTCGGGCTTGAAAATTTCGGGATAACAAGGTGCGGATTCCTTGTTCGACAGAACAAACTTAACGTGTAAAAAAAATCATACAAGACACAAGAGAGTCATGTCCCCTTTTACTATATTGCTATAGATGCCATTGAAAAAACTACAAGAAAAATGTAAAAAAAATCGGGAGAACAAGATTACCCTGCACTGTACCAAATCGATTCGCACTTCCCTCAACAACAACAAAAAACAAATCAATTCCCACCAAAGAAAGAGTAATGTCCCTTTTTATATGATTACAGATGCCATGATCTCGAATTTCAATTTTTCAATCCACGTTATGTTGAATTCGAATATATCATTAGGTGACCTTGCGGTTTATAATTGATGTAGTCGTACATTTTGATCTTCCATCATATATGAACATTTTACTCCACCATGTGAACATATATATTGTCGTCTACCATATGGACTAAATTTGAATCAATTTTCCTTATTTGAATACGATTGTTGTCAAGTTATACAATAATTTAAATATTATCCTGATAACAAAAAGACATGCATATAGCAGTAATCATATTTCACTATGAACTACATGTACCATACGCTCTCCAATTCAAATATCTGTATCCATTTTATGTTGAATTCAAATCATAGTACATTATTGGTCTAGGTAGCGAGATGTTCGGGATAATCTAAACCCTGTTTTCATACGTATAATTTTTGGCTGAATTGGGACAAGTTTTGGTATAAGCCTCTTGCAAAACCGGAGATTCTCTCAACAAGCCTTGTGGTTCCGAGAGGGGACGTGTCACCTTTGTGTGCGAAACGATATAGGCTGCCTCCCCCCTGATTTTATTTACAGAGGCAACATAGAACTATATGAGTGCCCTGTTAAATTTTGGAATTATTTCGGGTTCATTTGGCCTTTTTATACATTAATTGAGTTTTTGGACTTTTAATGTGCATAATCTAAATATGAATTGCATGCACATGCTCCGGTGGACCAAAGTGGGTTGAAAAATCACATGTGTGTCCTTGGTTTAATTTCTAGGTCCCATGGAAGAAATGAGAATGAAATTCAAACATCTGGGCATCATGACTCTACCGAGAACATCGAGAAACTTAGATTTTAAATTCATGTAAATCCAAAACTCGGCTAGAAATCATGAAACTTGGCATGGTGTCATGTCATGGCACTAACATGTTGTGGTAAAAAATTGGGCCGATTTGGAAGCTCGTGGTTCTAAGAGGGAACGTGCACCTTTGGTCATTTAATGTGCATAAGTCAAATTTGAACTACAAGCACATGCTCTCGTGCACCAAAGTTGGTTGAAAAATCACATTTGTGTCCTCGGGTGAATTTCTAGGTCCGATGCAAGAAATGAGAATAAAATTAAAACATCTGGGCATCGTGGCTCCGCCGAGAACATTGAGAAACGTGGTTTTAAAATTCTTGTAAATCCAAAACACGTCTGAAAATCATGAAAATTGGCATGTATGTCATGTCATGGTACTACCATGTTCTGGTAAAAAAAATGGCCGAATAGGAACATATTTTGGTATAAGCTTCTTGCAAACCGAAGCTTCTCTCAAGAAGGCTCGTGGTTCTAAGAGGGAACGTGTCACCTTTGAGTGTGAAACGATATATGTTGTCCCCCTTGAGTTTATTTGCAAAGGCAACATAGAACTACATGAGTGCCCTGTTAAATTTTGGAATTATTCCGGCTTCGTTTGGCCTTATTTACACATTAATTGAGTGTTTAGTCATTTAATGTGCATAATTCAAATCTGAACTACAAGCACATGCTCCCATGCACCAAAGTTGGTTGAAAAATCACATTTGTGTCCTCGGGTGAATTTCTACTCCGATGAAAAATATGAGAATAAGATTCAAACATCTGGGCATCATGGCTCGGTCGAGAACATTGAGAAACTTGGTTTTAAAATCATGAAACTTGGCATGGTGTCATGTCACGGTAGTACCATGCCGTGGTAAAAAAAATTGGCCGAATAGGAACAAATTTTGGTATAAGCTTCTTGCAAATCGGAGCTTCTCTCAAGAAGGCTCGTGGTTCTGGGAGGGAACATGTCACCTTTGTGTGCATAATTCAAATTTGAAATACAAGCACATGTTCCAGTGCACCAAAGTTGGTTGAAAAATCACATGTGTGTCCTCGGGTAAATTTCTAGGTTCCATGCAAGAAATGGGAATGAAATTCAAAATTCTGGGCATCGTGGCTGGGTTGGAAACATTGAGAAACTTAGTTATTTAATTCCTGTAAATCCAAAAGACGCATGAAAATAATGAAACTTGGCTTGGTGCCATGACATGGCACCAACATGTTTTGGTAAATTTGCAGTCCGATTTGCGAAGGCGCACACATTAACAATCAACAAAGTCATTTTGGAACAAGTGCTGTCACATTACAATCGGAAACACAAGTATTATTGAAACTGTGGGCGTTCTACTTACTAGTACCATTTATGTGCCGCCACGCGTCCCCATTTTTTTTTGCTAGGAGGAGCCGTGCAGGGTAGCTATTTGAGTACGAGAGGCGTGCGATCAGACCCCTGCACGTGCTTATCGGGAGGAGAGCCCTTTGACCTCCATCTGCTGTCCACCTCTCTCCCAAGGTCTCCATTAATGGCGCCCGAGCCTTTGTTTAATGGCGTGGCTATGTCTCACTCAACTGAGATTTAAGAGAGAAAAAAGAAAATCTGAAAGCACGGATCTTGATGTAAGATCCTACGAACCTATATAGCATCTACTGTGACTTATAGCAAGACTGATGAATATATAAGGACGATTTTTTGATCAAAGAAGGGCTTGCCCCTTCCGATTTTCATTACTGAACACCACCACAATTCACAAGAAGTTCCGCACAACTCCAGCCTAACACAAAGGACTAAAAGCTACTCCCTCCGTCCCATAATATAAGACGCTTTTTGACACTAGTATAGTATCAAAAAACATCTTACATTATGAGACGGAGGGAGTACCAGATTGAAATCGCAACATCCCAAGAGGACAACAAAGGCCAAACATCCACGCTAGAACCCAACATTTCACAACCGACGACCCAATCCACATCCTAAACCGATTATTACATCAAAAGAAACCAGGAAACTGAAGGAAGCCCATCAGCAACTAGAAGAACAGCAACGCCAGGGTCGCCACAACAAGAGTTTTCTTCATTCCAGCCTCACAACATTGATCTTCCACAGAAAGATAAGGACGATTAATTGTCTTACATAATTAGAAAGATAATTAAAAAAGCCACATGCGGCTACGCCCAAAATACACAAGGGCAAAAGAAGAAGGAAGACAAGGATCTGGCTCGCTGATCTCTACTTTCTTGATGCGTTGCTGCAGGCCGCGGGAAATAGTCTCCGCGGCGAGCGGCGATGAGCTCTTTCGTGTCCTCAAGATGCTGCTTGAGAACATCCACGGATTTCTCCACCAGCCTTTGGCGCTCGTTGCGGAGCATGTCATTCTCGTCCATAAGTTTCTTGACGATGACACCGGACCTCTTCAACAAGGCACTGGTCTCCTCCTGCTGGTATGCACTTCGGACGATCTTCTCCCTCAGCAGGTCGCGCTCGGCCCGGAGCCTCTCATTGCCCTCCCTTAGTTGTCGGATGACGCCAGTAGCCTGTTCAAATGATTCTTTCACGTCGTCCTGCAACCTCGCCAAGCCGGAGATCTAATCCATCTGGCTATGGACGATCGCATGCATGCGCCTGTAATAGTCGTCGGCTGCCCGCGAGAAATTTTCCCAAGCCGTCGCGGGGCGGTGGGACATCTCTGCTGCATTTGTGGTGCGGCGGGACATCTCTGCTGCTTCCGTGGCGTGGCCGGACCAGTCTGCTGCATCGACGGCACGGCGGGACCTTCATGCTGCTTCAGCGGCGCGGTGGGACCTCTGTGCTGCTACTTCCGCGCGGCGAGACATGTCGGCTGCTCTCACAGCGAGGCGGGACATCTCTCGTGCTTCCGCTTCCATGCTCGCCTCTCCCTGGTGGCAATCTCTCGACCCAGAACTCATGCTGGCCAGGGCAGACGCAAGGGAAGGATGCTGAATGACTTGTTTGTTTTTGTGGATGAGGAGTTGAGGAGGAATGTGCAGTCATCTTGGCATACTAGTATTTATAACCGAGTACTAATACGCTCCTAAGTGGGAAACCGTTTAGGTTGTGATCGGTGTGAACATGTTTGGAATTCAATATAGCGTGGTACTAATACGCTCCTAAGTGGGAAACCGTTTAGGTTGTGATTGGTGTGAACAGGTCTGCAATATAGCGTGGAGTAATTTGGAATGTGACGAGACGCAAGCTCGAAATTTATAAATACCCGCGTGGCGAGCTCTAGGCTAGTCCTTTTTTCAGACGCATTAAACCTATCTCTCGGGACTTCTCGCACGCACCATCGTGCCACCCACAAGAACTTGTACTCTGAGTTTAGTAGTACGTTATACAGGAAGAGAAGAGGTGCACGCATGCACTCGTCCTCTCACACACGCGTCTGTTTTTTCTCGAAAAGGAGGATGATGACCCCCAGCCTCTGCATCTGGGAGTCACACACGCATCTGTAGCTATGAATTGTAGTGTTCTCAACCATCCGATTGGCTCTATCATGGATGTACCTATATACTAAAACATGTCTAGATACATCTATATTTTGACAAATGGAAGGCATGTATTGTGGAACGGAGGGAGTGCTTGTCATCAAAATGGATAAAAAGGGACGTATCTAGAACTAAAATACGTCTATATACATCTCCTTCTATCCATTTTGATGACAAGTACTCCTTCCGTACGAAAATACTTGTCATCAAAAAGAATAAAAAGGGATGTATCTAGATGTATTTTAGTTCTAGATTCATCCCTTTTCATCCATTTTGATGACAAGTATTTTTGGACGGAGGGAGTAGTACTTCTTACCCAAAGGAACTTTATATCCAACAGACACAAAATATCCGTTCAGTTGTTGGAAATTACTGATCTGATGTCGAAGTAATTGCTGAATCGCCACCAAAACCCACCATTTCTTAAGCTAAAGTAGACCAAGGTAATCCCTATATTAGCATATTACTAAGATAAACAGAAGGCACTGTCGAAACATTTAGGACGTGAGCTTGTCAATCTGAATGTGGAGGGACACAAGCTTAGCCCTGGCCAACAGCTTGGGCGGAACTATCAAGAAGGTCAGCTCCTGCACGTCGATGTCGCCGGGATCCTTGCTGCTTGTCACCTCCATTTCCACCTCGACAGCATCGGTCGTGCCTTTGGGCTCCCCTGGCGGGCCGTTCGCCCACAGCTTGGCCCAGTAGTGCGGCAGTGGGGACGCCCCCGCTCTGATGCAGACGACCGACACGGCGACAGGCGCGCCGATGTCGAGCACGCCACCGACCAAGAAAAACATGCGGCGGTCCTCCTCCGCGAACAGTAAGAGTCGTGGTTCCGACAGTGGCACTTGCAGCTGGAGCACCTTGCTGTACTGGATCCTGTGCACGGGCATGGGATGCGCATTGCTGATGTGGTGGTAGAGCGCCGGCGGCGGGCCTTCATAGCCGCAGACAGGCACGGGGCATTTGCAGGGCGCGAGCGGACACACGCTCTGGTGATCAGCGAGCTTGTGGTAAGTGACGTAGAGCCCAGAGCCTTCGTGCGGGCACTCCACCCTCAGCGACGAAACGACGGCGTCCACTGCCGTGTTCCGCATGTCGAAGCCATCACCGCGCTCGCACTTCTGGCACTGCCGCTGGTTCCTGGGGCGCTCTACGTGGCAGTCCGCGCAGGCCAGGTGCCCTCCCTTGCACTGCAGAAATCAATCGAACAACACATCAATCAAGAAACCTGCACCTTGCTCAATCAGCCGAATGGACGAGGTGTATTCGAACCTCATACACTGGAGGCGTCAAGGGGCGGAGGCACAAGGGGCAGTGGAGCACGGTGAGGTCCATCGAGACCTTAGTGAGCTCCCTCGTCGGTTCCTGTTCCGTCTGCATGATCTCACCCTCCTTGTGCACAACAATCTCTCGCTTGGGCCAGGGCATTACAAAGCTTTGCCATCACATATTTTATACTCTGCGCATAGCTGTCCTCCCGCATACCAAGGAAGGCAGTAGTTTGAGTTTTCTAGACAAATTTTCCCCTGCACATGAGTAAGATGCATAAATATCGACATTAAATGCGCATGCAATGGTTGGCTGGTCCTCCTTCCTTTTCGCTTGAGTTGGCTTCCGCAGGCGGTCTAGCCGCATCTGGCGCTGCACGCGTTTGCCTGTAGCCATTTTCTGCTTTGGAAACTGGCGCGATTAATGGGGGCAGAACTAATCGAGCGGGGGCACAGATGGAAACCAACGCGGACGCGCAGACTAATCTGAGAAAAACAAGAAAAAGTTATACACAAAGTAAAAGGAATTGGAGGGAGTACTACTTCAAGGTGCATTAAATCAACACATGCAAGTATCAAAAGGAGAGTCACGACATGCATGCATGCGTTGTAATTAATGCATCGGTAACCCTAAATTATTGAAATATATCGAGTGCAGTGCTTTGATGTGTCGCGTCAACTCGTACATCAATGAGAAGTTTGATTATCCTCTCCCTCGCGGACTTAACTGCACCTGCCTTTGGCTATATGACAGGTTGGCCACACACCTGTCGGGCCCACCTGTCATACACGCAAAGACATGAGCGTCCCTCCCTCGCCCATGAGCGTGGTGGCTGGCAAGACTAGGAGAAGCGTTCGCTACACGCTCTCCCTCCCGCACGCGGTGGACATGCAACAGTTCAATCGGTGTCAGATGGCCAGAAGCGTACTGTAGTACTCCTCCAGTGCAGTAGTACACCATCATTGTTTGACTTCCCGAAGAGGCGAAGAGCCAAGCGCAGCCCGGACGCTCGTGTGGCAGTTTCATGTGTAGAGTAGTCTAGATAGCATGTACCGTGCCTGTAAGCTTAAAATCGTTGGGGTCGGCTCCATGCTATGTGGCCATCTTGAAGTTTTTTTTAAAATTAAAATAGTGTTCTAGCCCTACCTGTCACCTTGGTGATTATAGTTTTCACACTCATTTGGTCAAGACAGGAATATATATTTTAAATATTTTTTCGAAAAGGGGGGACTCCCCGGCCTCTGCATCAGAACGATGCATACGGCCACATATATTTTAATTTGTGGTGGGTAAATGTTAGAGGTTGTAGCAAATATATTGTACACTTCGGGTCTTTCAGCCAAGTTTAGAGGCAAGCATGTGGGGCCAGTGCTATGATGTGTCGCGTTAACTCGTAGAACGAGGAGAAGCTTGATTTTACTACGCGCCTTCTCCCTCGCCCATGGGCCGGCGGTCTACAACAAGCTATCCGCCCCGCTCGCGGTGGACGGACATGCAGCAGTGGATTCGACATTGTAGAAGCAGTAGTAGTAACATCATTGTTCGTCTTCTCGAAGAGGCGAAGAGCCAAGCGCAAACCGAACGTTGCAGTTGGGAACATTGGAGCACGCATATAGCCAAGCTCTTGCATGAGACAAAATTTCTATGTGAGCCCACTATTGTACTAGTACGTATAACTACTTGCTAGTATAGCCCTGTAAACCAGAAATGAGTATTTGCCCTTCTAGAGATTTCAACAAGTGACTAGACTACACCGAGACGGAGTACATATGGAGCAAAATGAGTGATTTTGCACCGTAAAAAATACGTACTAGTTCTATCGTTTTCCTCTCCGAGGTGCACAATATTGAGTATACTGACTAGTCTCTTTTTGACACGCATTTATGTTTTTTTTGACACAGTACGGACGCAAGCGCTCATATACACGCGCATACACTCACCCCTATGAATGCACACATGCACGGCACTATCATCTTGAAATGTACAAAGTCAACATAGGCACCTCGTCGTCGACGGGTCCATAGGTGCTTGAATGCCAAGGAGGAAGAGGGTAGCGGTTCCCGAGACGTTGAACGGTCAATGATGCATCCTCAATTACATGCAGAGGGAATTAATTGGAGAAGCAGACTAGAGCCAGCATGATGTGAATGCAACAGAGTTTGAACTCTCATATAATAAAGGCGCCCCACCACTCCAATCCATCTACTCCCAACAACACTGCTCACTCCAATCCAAGACCAAGTGACCAGAAGCCACAAGCACCTATGGAGGCGATGGACACGAGCAGCAGTCGGCTGTGCCAAATCATCCAAGGCGCCGGCCTGCGGCCCCGCACCACACAGCATTTCCAGATGGTGTTGGAGACCGTAGGCATCATAGCCCTTGCTGACTCCGACTTCGCCTCTCGCATGGACGACATGATGGTCAACTCCATCCGCAAGTTCACCACCGTTAAGAAGCGCGTGGACGACCTTGCCGTACTGCTCCAGCCCGCGCGACCAGGCTCCTCATTGCCTTCCACCCTCATCGACCTACATGGTGACGAACTCCTTCAAGCCCTGGTGGCCCTGCACGTGCAGGAGGTCGTGACGAAGAATGTGCACCTCGAGGCCGCGCTCGCCGCGCAGCGCCTCGCCATGCAACAAATCATCGACCTGCACATCCACGTCTATGAGGAAATCGTCTACATAGGCCACTACAAGGCAAGCGAGGACAGAAAGACGTTGGCCTTTTTCCAGCGGCTGGAATCTTTGGACGCCATTGTTCAGAAGCACGTCGACCTGGCCACAAAAGCCGTTGCTACTTAGGCGCCGTTCGGTGGGCCGGCGCCCTGAGTCGAGGAGGTGGACGTCGTTGATGGATGCATCTCTTCTTCTTGCCTCCTGTAACCAGCACTGCATCACCTCGCAGCCTTAATGTTTTATTAGTATAGTACTCCTTCCGTTCCCAAATATAAGTCTTTCTAAAGATTCCAGCATGTGACTACTACATACGGAGCAAAATGAGTGAATCTACACTCTAAACTATGTCTTCATACATCTGTATGCTGTATTCCATTTGAACTAGCATCTAAAAAGGCTTATATTTATCAACGGAGGGAGTATATGGCATTTTTTGTTCCAGTCGTAACGTTTTCACTGTGAGGTGGGGCCACAATTGAGCAAACCCACCCCACCCACTGGGCATGGGCCGAGTTTAGAATTAGAAGAGAGCGAGGGAGGAGAGATAGCTATAGCACGAACGCTGTTGTCAGACGGGACTCGTGTTTATAGAATAGGAGTACTGTGCACTCGTGCCTCTTTTTTTTGAGGGAAAAATTAGTCGTATGTCTAGTACCAATAGTTTGGTGCGTGCGACCTATAGCTGTCATCACTTTAGGTCTCCTTTTCGAACCGCGGCTACGCTTCACAGTACATATTTTTTCACACATTTATCCTCCTATATGTACTCCTAGGCTATTTCCACATGCTCCCATTCGCCGACATGTGGGACATAGAGCATCTGGGTCGTAGTGCATGCACGACTCGGAGCATATGTCGGGGTACTTTACATTTCAGACCTCACGAATTACATGCAAACCCCCCGCAGAAGAATAAATAAATCAATGAATTACTACATGAAACCGGATTATTTTCGTGGAAACCGGAGCACGTTCATTAAATTTTGGACATAACACGTTTATAAAAAATGACCGGACCTAAACCAGTCTAAGGGCCTCTTTGATTCGCAGGATACTGAAAACACAGGAATGGGGAAAGTATGATGACGATGAACCGAGACGAGGAGAACTCTAACTCAGTTAGAGGTTAGAGTTAGATTCTAACCCTGAACTAACTCTAAACGAAAGAGGTGTATGGATGGTAGGGTTAGATTGACAATAAATGCTCTATCTCAATCATTTGACTACTTTGGACCCTATTTTTAGTCAGACTAAAATAAGTCCCTTGGATCCAAGCACCCTCTTGGTGTGGCCGGCTCTTCTGTGGCTTCCTCCCGCTCACAATTGACATAAACGAACCATCTATACAAATCAAGCATGCAAAACATGATAATTTTTACTTTGTCCATACAAATGAGATATCCCACTTAAATATACAAGTCGTCAATCAAGCTTCACAAAATAAAAAAACACTTCATGAAACCAAGAATGAGCTAACTCATCACGGAAGTCGTTCACGATAGGGAGGGAGCCCGGAGCCCCTCACGCACCGAGGGAGGAGCTCGCCATCGTCGCTCTGGAGGAAGGCTCTATAGAGCCCAAGCCCCGGGAACCCCTCCGACGCCGGCCCTTGCGAGTTGAGGTCGACACCGGCATGGGTAGCAGGGCCACTTGCCGCCGACTGGGAACTTAATCTTTGGGCCTCTAGAAATAATGCAAGCCTATAACTAAAATACCTAGAAAGGTGAACTGAATCTTTGGGCCTCTAGGAATAATGCAAGCCTGAAACTAAAATACCTAGAAAGGTGAACTGAATCTTTGGACCTCTAGAAATAATGCAAGCCTGAAACTTAAATACCTAGAAAGGTGAAATGAGTCTTTGGGACTCTAGAAATAATGCAAGCCTGAAACTGAAATACCTAGAAAGGTGAACTGAATCTTTGGGCCTCTAGAAATAATGCAAGCCTGAAACTGAAATACCTAGAAAGGTGAACTGAATCTTTTGGCCTCTAGAAATAATGTCAAGCCTGAAACTCAAATACCTAGAAAGGTGAACTGAATCTTTGGGCCTCTAGAAACAATGCAAGCCAGAAATTGAAATACCTAGAAAGGTGACCTGAATCTTTGGGCCTCTACAAATAATGCAAGCCTGGAATTGAAATACCTAGAAAGGTGACCTGAATCTTTGGGCCTCTAGAAAGATCTATTACCTCCTCAGGCAGCATCAAACAATTCCATGCGTGCACCGCAAATCTATAGCAAGTTTGATCAAGATCTACTTTTCCAAATCAGAATTAGCGCTAGAGCAAGCAAGATCAATGATATGGCCGTGAGACAGAGAAGGAACGAACAAACTCACCCCTCTCGCGACCTGCCTGGTAGATGCGGCGCCGCCGCGCACGAGAGAGGGAGAAAAACAACTGGTGAAGGGGGAGCGGGGCGACCTTCGAAGGTCGGAGGGAGAGGGCGGCTGGAGTAGGGCGGCGGAGGCCGGAAGGAGAGGGCGGCCGGAGGAGAGAGAGGGCGAGCGGTGCTTGGGCGGGCGGCTCTATGGGGAACAGAGAGGAGTCGTGCGAGAGGGGGGGGGGAGCGATCTGGTGCGAGCAGGTGAGATTTTTTTAGGGGAGCGATCTGGTATGGGCAGGTGAGATTTTTTAGTTCTTTTTAGTGGGCCCGAGGATAACTAACCCAATTAGAACCTCTCTGCCGGGCTAGTTTTTTTAGCTGGGTTAGAGAAAACTAGCTCAAACTAACCTCTCTTGTTTCAATAATTTGAGGCTATTTCAACACAAACTAGCTCTAACTCAGGGATCCAAACAAAGAGGAGTGTTACTGTACATGCTACAGTGTGGACCGTAGCACATTGTTTTTTATGGCCATATCACCACATTGTTTTCTACTGCTGGTTCACTTGGCTACCGTGCTTCGCACGGCTGGTTCACTGGGCTGCCGTGGTTCGCACTCCTTCGACCTGAGTAGTACTCCCTCCATTCCTAAATATAAGTCTTTGTAGATATTTCACCGTGGACCACATACGGATGTATATAGATGCATTTTATGTGTAGATTCACTCATTTTTCTCTGTATGTGGTCCATAGTGAAATCTCTGCAAAGACTTATATTTAGGAACGGAGGGAGTAGTATAGTACTAGTATATACCACATCATTCTTTGCTCCTTCTTACTACTCCGACATGTGGGAGAGCCAGCATCCGGGTCGACGTGTCATGCACCAGATTAGAGCACGGAACGGAAGGGGGGCATCACCCAGGTTGGAGCGACAGTAATTCATGACTATAGTGAGTGGTTATATCACAAGTCTTTCCAGCAGTAACACGCCGTCAAATTGCATAGCCCCACTCGCTCACCCTCCTCGCCTCTCTGTCAAACCGCCTACCCGAAAACTGCCGCGCGTACTGCCCGGGAAAAGCCCCGCCCTCAACTTTTAACTACGTGAAAATAGTTCGAGCTTGTTCGTTCTATATAAATACAGTACTTACTGTATGTTTATTCACCCGTGGGGTTGTTCAATGAATGGAGGGGCAGGGAGCACAAGTGAACAATACTGTAGTACTACCTCCGTCTTGGTTTGTTGGTCCTCATTGTAATCTCTGCCAAATTTTGACCATAAATTTAACTAACAAAATTCTCATGCATGTCACAAAAAATTATATATTTGAAAACTATGTTCGAATATGAACCCAGCTTTATAATTTTTGTTAACATGCACTAACATTTTGTCAGTTAAATCTTTGGTCAAAATTTAGCACAAACTACATAGGGGACTAATAAACCAGGACGGAGGTAGTAGTAAGTAGGAGTCGTAGAGTAGTCACCTTAAATAGAGAGTTTCTTTTCTTTAATGCCACGTACACAAATTGAAATGCTTGTTGTGGAGAAAAAAAAGATAATCACTCCACTATATATGGACACAGGGGCCTGAGCGCTTGCTTTACTAGGGTTGCTCTCTTCATTCTCTCATCCTCTCCAGATATAAACAAGACAACGGTAGCAACATTTTCTCTCTGCTCACCGCTGGTCACAGATCCGGCCGGATCCCTTCGGCCGGTGTGTGTAGAGGACTAAAAGGTGCATCGTTCACGCGGTCATCACCGCCGAGGGAGGAAACCCACAGCTACCGGAGGGGCCCGATCCTCTGCCCGTGTCGTTCTCTCCGACACATCGCCGGCTTGGGAGGTCCTCCGACTCTTCTTCCTCCCTACCGTATTGTCCGCAGATCCGACCTGCCGCCACCGACATCCGGGCGACCCTCAAGTATAAGTTCTTCAAAAGCGGCCTTGCTCTACTGCCCCAGCTCCCCACATGTCTGCATGTGCATCTTTTTCTACTCCCATCAGCTCTTCCAAAGCCACCTAAATTTTTAGTATTATTAGAGGTAAAGCTACTTCATGCATTCGAATCTAGGGCTTTGTTCAAACAACGAAGAAAGGGGGGAAAGTTGTAGCATGAATCTAGGACTTGATTCAAAGAGGAAATAATATGGTGAAAGTAGTAGAGACCGGATACCCAACCGGTCTCTTGGTTGAAAAGGGAAATAACGGGAAAATGCAGTACAAACTGGATAAGGAACAGATCTATTATTGGTTGAAAAAAGGATAGAAAGTGACGGCTGGTGGACAAGTCAACAGAGTATGTCCAGGATTAGATTTGCTGCCATCACATAGTAAAAGGTCCCCAGGATTAGATTTGCTGCCCTCACATAGTAAAAGGTCTCAGGAGTAGATTTGTTGCCATCACATAGTAAAAGGTCTCAGGATTAGATTTGCTGCCCTCACATACTAAAAGGTCTAAGGATTAGATTTGCTGCCCTCACATAGTAAAAGGTCTGCAGGATTAGATTTGCTGCCCTCACATAGTAAAAGGTCTCCAGGATTAGGTTTGCTGCCCTCACATAGCGTGAACAAGCTCGGCAACTCCACTTTATGCCTCCTTGTAGGTACATTATGCTGATGTGTCCACTGTCGCATGTCCTTATACCAATCTTTTGCTATTGTTAATGTAAGGGCGCATGTAAAACGAAGCAATCACACTGTTACCTTAGGGACATGTCTAACCGGTTTTATTGTTAATCTAATGCCTCCAGTGATAAGATGCAATTAAACTGTGTTACAAACGGCACTGCTGCTGTTTTCCCCAGTATTATAAGTAAGTTGCTCCTTTACGCTGCTGAGTGTCCTGGTGTCCCCACGGTCCCATGCCCTTAAACCAACTCTTTAGCTGCTGTTGATTTACTATGTCTGGTAAACAAGCAATGCCACCATTAAAGTAATCCCATATCTGAGGAATCTCATTGTTGATCGTAATGCTTCTGGTAACATGAAGCATTGCTGACGTTTTAAAATTTCTACTGTCCTTGCGTGATTGCCATGAACATAATGAAGATGCTTCTTTTCATTTTGTATATGTTTCGTATATTCTTATTGACCAGCAACTGTTTACTTTCTATCATTTTGTGCAGATAGGGATATCCATTTCAACTTGTTGCTATTGTGACCTTTTGGTGAACTGCACAAAACACTTTTTTTTTGGAATGAGTGTCTTGTGCAGTTCAACTAAAATGTCACGTGGGCAACATCTCTCAATTTTGGTGGAACTGCACAAAATGGTGATTGGAGTTTCCAAAATCTCCGTCAAGTTCTGCGGGTAATCTCGTGCAACATTTATTAGCCTTTGCAAGATGGAGCCATCACTGTCACCACAATGGCACTTTATTTTAGTGGAACTGCACAAAAGGATAAGAAAATTATAGTTGCACCTTACATGAGCCGGACAGCCAACCTTAATGTTCCTCAATTTTAGTGCAACTACTAAAGAAGAACCTGCCAGCTCACAAGAGCAAGTACTTCTTGCTAGCTGAATGATGCAATCTTTGCTTCATTTCAGGTGAACCCCAGAAAAAGGCGCATGAATTGAATCATGGAACTCCAGGCAGACCTCATCCTAGTGGACCTGGAGTTTGAGTTCAAGGAGGACGCTATTAAAGTGAAATGATGCTTTCCTGTCTCCTTGTTTGTGCTGGGCAAACATGCTGTGCAAACGGGAATACTCAACTACAGATGTTGTGACGGTCAAGAGCATTCGCCAAGTTCTTCGGTTGTATGACATGGCTAGCCAAGATGGATTTAATCCCGATATTCACTTTATCAAAAGGCTATAATGGGTTGGTTCTGAATCTTGCAAGATGGGAATCAGTGAGATGTGTAGGCATCTTTGTTGTACTTATTATTTGAATCTTATTTGTTGGTTCTGAATCTTGCAAGCTGGGAATCAATGAGATGTGTAGGCTTCTTTGTTGTAGTTATTATTTGGATCTTATTTGTTGGTTCTGAATTTTGCAAGCTGGGAATCAATGAGATGTGTAGGCATCTTTGTTGTAATTATTTGAATCTTGCAAGCTGGGAAACACGGCATGAAGATGCAGAGGACAACAACCATAACAAACAGTTCAAACTTGGTAGTATTATGTTTGTGAAAGTGCGACAAATGTGCTGATCGTGTGCGTCCTGAGAATAATAATTCTAATTGTTGTGCATGTTGATCCCGTGGCACTGATAGAACGAGCCAATGCATTGCTTGTTTTAAGTATAAATTTCCATTAAAGCTAATTAAATTTAAGTAAAGTGACCACTAACTCCTGTTATTACAGTACCAATACAGACCCGCTCGTGAACCGATGTGTGGCCGGAGTAGGTTTCTTAATGGAGGCGTTTGAATGCGCCGAGGGTGCATCTTCTGCCGGGCGTGCAGTGGACGAGGGAGGGGTAGTAACTGTTGTCGCCTATACACACTCAGCTTACTATTGAATCCAGTTCCCCAAGAGCTGAAAAACGAACTGCTGCCGCCGCCTACACACTCGTTCACTCGAAGAGACTCCAATGGCGATCTGAGGGGTGAGCCTGCTGGATATGGACTTCACCTAGGAGTTAGTTCGCTGTTCAGTCCTATGGTTGCACCAAGTTGAATGTGATGCACACCAATGATAAGGACTCAGTGAAGCTCTGCCTCGCCTCAGTCCTATGGTTGCACCAGGTTCTGGAGCATTCGCCCGTTTCATCGACAGCGCCGACTGCACCTTCGCTACGGTGGAGAGAAGGAAGAACGCGACGATTCGGCCATCTGGTGCAACGAGCTTGTCGACATCCAGAAGCAATACAAGATCATCAGCAACGGGCAGGAGAAGGACTCCGTGGTTGACCTCATTGAGACCATCATCGACCCCTGATACGCCAACATGAAAGAAGACGACATGAACACGTGGGAGGTACCTCTGAATCTAGCCTACATAACCTACACGACCAAGGACGCATACGCATGCTATGACATGTACAGGCAGATCTTGGACATGAGGGCGTGTCTGCTTCCCGTAACTGACAAGTACACGGACAGCCGCAACGTCATGATCAAGCATGCCAGGAAGGTCTAGATGTTGTACTTTATCTGTTTATAAGCACCTTTATCATCTGAGTGTTTCATGCATTAGCCTATGTGTCGTAATTATCTGTTTTGTCCGAAATATTTCTTTTAAGAACCCATTAACCTAATTGCTTTTTTAGTGGCTATTTGCTTATGTATGTAAACTAGTTCACTTGTCCATAAAAAAACTAGTTCACTCGGCTACCGTGCTTTGAATCTCCTTCCTCCCAACATATTCCTCTCCTCAGGTGGACCCAACAGGTCTCTGAATTTTCTCCCACTTTCTTTTTTGATATAAACTGAGTTTTCTCCCAGTACTTTCCCCTAGAACCAACTCAACTGTCCCACGTCTAGCCTAAAAAATAATAACACCCCACGTACTATTAACTCATCAAATTAAAATGATACTTTATTTCGTAAGTTGAAAGTTCTTACAAAATAATAATAATAATTGTTTATATATAACTTGCCAAGTTAACTCCTAGTGATTGCGTACATAAGCTTGCAAAGATTTTACTGACGTGCAATCATGTGTTTATGTTTTTATAACATTTCTCTGTCTAGCCCAACATGATATTTTCACCCAACCCAGCAAGTCCGCGGATTTCGAGAAAAATGCAAGTGGGATTTAAACGGGCTGCATAGATGCTACATCATTGTTTCACCCAACCCACCAAATGGACTAAAAAACAAATGGACTGGCTGACATGTGGGCCAGTAGGTCGAAGCCTAAGAAGGCGTTGGATTTACATCCAACGGCCGACATTCTTCTTCAATCTCTCATCTTCTTCCCCTAGCGCTGCCGGAACCGCCTGCTCCAGCGGCGTTGTTTTGCGCTCCTCAGCGAAACGCTACCCCGCCGACGGCCAGGCCATCCCTCCACTCCGCACCTCCTGTTATTCTCTGCCAAGTGTAGGCCCACCCCGCACCCGAACCAGTCAAGTTTCTCACTCCTCTCCATCTGCGACTCCACTGCCGCGTCTTCCCCATCTCCGGGTCGTTCCAGTCTGGGGCCTTGCCATCGTCCACCGCCTCGGTGTGCTCGGCGCGGCGTGGTCAACATACAAGAGTTATCGGAAGAGGACTGTACGTGGAGAGCCTGACAGCTGGGACCCACGAGGTCCATGGTCGCACGGAAGGAAAGTTCCTCCTTATTACGCACTGTACGTGCACTGTACGTGGGAAGGGCTTCTGTATTTCGTGAGAAAAACGTTCCCCCCGCTGACAGGTCGGACCCACCAGCTATATCTTCGCACGCAAGGAAGTGCCTCCTTATTACGCACCAAAAAATGAATACCCCCTGCTAGCCGGGACCCACCATAATGGGTTGCTGACTTGTGGGCCTACTAAGTTGATGAGGACGGTGGGCTTTGTCAACTTAGTCAATATGAACGATTCTAGCTCCAGTGACCGTACGATGTCCATCCAACGGCCATAGTGCTTCTTCAACCTCCGGTCTTCTTGCTCCAGCCGCCCAAAGCAGCGCCGTCGTGCCGCGTGCTCCTGCCTCTCGTGGCCGGCTATGATGCCGTGGAGGCCTCACCGCCCCCTACTACTCCCACCGCTGGCCCAGGGTATCCCTCTACTCACCCACACCCCCTGTTATTCTACGGCGACAACAGCCTCATGCCGTAGCTGAACCAGTGAACCCTCGTACTCCTCTCCGCGTGGGCATCCACTGCCGCGTCTTCCCCGACTCCGTGTCGTCCCCTTCCTAAGCCTCGCCGTCGTCCACCGCCTTGGTGCTCTCGGTGCGGCGTGGTCAATGTGGTCAACGACCGAGTTCCATTGGAAGAGTACTGTACGTGGAGAGGCTGACAACTGGGTCCAAGGCCACAACCCAGTTTTTTTGTGATTTGCCAAGTAAGTCACTTTGTCAGGACTGTTGGGCTGCAAATCTTTCAAGATGAGGAGAGCTTCATTCGGCTGGCCGAGAAAATGGCCTATCAGTACTGAGAAATGGGTTGTACATTTTTAAAACACATCAAACCGGCGATTAGTTTCAAATATCTTTTTTTTATTTTGAGATTTTAAATTACATTAATTTTTATGCGTGGAGAATTTGTTGGATTTTATATTGATATACATTTATTTTAAAAATCAGTTTGAATGTGAGTCAAAATATCGGGATTAAAAACAGTTCGGACCGCACCGAAATATGCAAAATTTCATATAATTTTTTAACCGTGGCCACAATATGGGCTGTAATGCTAACAAAAAGAATATGGTCTCCAAAAAAAACCTTAATAATTAGCAAATGGGCTGTAAATTATTAGAAATAATGGCAGATGGGCTGTATGCTGTTTTCCACAGATTTGAGGCTTTCCTAAACAAAAGGTTGACGCACAAGCAGTGACTGTTGGATGTCCATCCAATGGCCGTCGTGCTTCTTCAATCTCTGCTCTTCCTGCTCCAGCCGCTCAAACAAGCGCCAACAGGACTGCCTGCTCCCTCCTCCCCGCGGCCGGTTGTGCTGCCGCGCATGCCTCACCGCCCCACCGTACTCCCGTCGCTGGCCTAGCCATCCCTCTACTCACCCACACCTGCTGTTATTCTCCAGCGATGGCAGACGAACCAGTAAACCCTCATACAGTCGTACTCCCCTCCGCGTGGGAAACAACTGCCGAGTCTTCCCTGCCTCCGTGTCATTCCCTTCCTAGGCCTCACCATCGTCCACCGCCCTGGTGCTCTCGGCGCGGCCTGGTCAACATGGTCAACGACCGACATGCATCTGAAGTGGACTGTACGTGGAGAGGCCGATAGCTGGGTCCACTGCCGCACGCAAGGAAATGCCTCCTTATTGCACGCAAAATAATGATTCCTCCACCTGACATCAGGGACCCACCAAAAGGGCCTCTGTATTTTGCAAAAAAGCATTACCGCAGCTGATAGCTCGGACCCACCAGCTATATCTTCGCACGCAAGGAAGTGCCTCCTTATTACGCAAAAAAAATGAATACTCCCCCTGTTAGCTGGGACCCAGTATAGTGGCAGGCTGACTTGTGGGCCTACTAAGTTGATGGGGACAGAGGGCTTTGTCAACTTAGTCAATATGCATGATTCTAGCTCCAGTGACCGTACGATGTCCATCCAACGGCCGTAGTGCTTCTTCAACCTCTGGTCTTCTTGCTCCAGCCGCCCAAACCAGCGCCGGTCATGCCTCATGCTCCTGCCTCCCGTGGCCGGCTGCGATGCGGCGGAGGCCTCACCGCTCCTGCCTCCCGGGGACAGAGGGCCAGGCAATCCCTCTACTCACCCACACCCCCTGTTATTCTGCGGCGACGGCAGCCTCACACCGTAGCGAACCAGTGAACCCTCGTACTCCTCTACGCATGGGCATCCACTGCCGCGTCTTCCCCGGCTCCGCGTCGTCCCCTTCCTAGGCCTCACTGTCGTCCACTTCCCTGGTGCTCTCAGTGCGACGTGGTCAACGTGGTCAAGGAACGACTTCCATCGGACGTGGACTGTACGTCGAGAGGCTGACAGCTGGGTCCACGGCCGCAGCAAGGAAGTGTCTCCTTATTACGCGGAAAATAATGATTCTTCCACCTGACAGCAGGGACCCACCGGACGGGCCACCGTATTTCACAAAAAAAATGTTTCCCTCCTGACTGCTGGGACCAACCAGCTACACCTTCGCACACAAGGAAGTGCGTCCGTGCAAAAAAAACCAAAATGATTCACCCCCCTGACTGTTGGGACCCACCAGCTACACCTTCGCAGGCAAGGAAGTGCCTGACAGTCGGGACCCACCTGGTCGAAGCGTACGTAGCGTTGTCCTTCTGGTCGCGAAAATGTACGTACATACTGGTCGATGTAGAGGCACGCACGTGTCGTAGTAGAGGCGCGCACGTGTCGTAGTAGAGGCGCGCACGTAGCATGTACACGTACGTACATCGGCGAGGGTGCAAGAAAGAAAATACGGCCACGTACGTACATACGGGCAGGGTCTCGAACGCCCACTCACGCATACGTACATGGCTGGGGCGGAACGGAGAAACAGCGTCATCATCGTGTTCATGGGGAGCCAACCGGCTGGGTCGGAACGGAATGCGTGGTCGTGTTCATCGGGAGGGCTTGGACTGAACAGGTGATGGAAACGAGGCATGGCGTACCGCACAACAGAGGAAACGAACCTCCTACGTTCGGAACGGGGTCCTGTTGCTCGGGAGGGGTGTGGCATACCGCAAAACGGAGGAAACGGACCTCCTACGGTCGAAACGGGGGTCCTGTTGATCGGGAGGGGTGTGGCGTACCGCAAAACGGAAAAAATGGACCTCCTACGGTCGAAACGGGGGTCCTGTTGATCGGGAGGGGTGTGGCGTACCGCAAAACAGAGGAAACGGATCTTCTACGGTCGAAACGGGGGTCCTGTTCATCGGGAGGGGTGTAGCGTACCGCAAAACAGGACTCCACGGGATACTGTTCATCTCCACCGTCAACCTCCTCCAGCCTCCACGGGCTACCGTCGACCTCCTCCAGCCTCCACGGGCTCCTGTTCATCCAGCCTCCACTGTGCGCTACTCCACCGGCTACTGTTCAACCACCCCTTCATCGTCTACTGTTCATCCAGCCCTCCACCATCTACTGTTCATCCAGCCCTCCACACCACGGGGTCCTGTTCAACCTCCCCTCCACGGCCACCCCTCCACCATCTACTGTTCATCCAGCCCTCCACACCACGGGGTCTTGTTCACCCAGAGGCAACGCCACCACTCACTGTTCATCCAACCCCCCCTCCCGCAACACTCACTATTCATCCCAGAGGCAGCATCGATCGGCTTCAGTTAGCAACAGTAGTGAATAAATCGCTCGATCGGGTTCAATTAACAACCATCGATCGATCGCTCGGGTTCAGTAACGCGTAGCCTGCAGTGCAATCTCTCGTGTTCAGTTAGAGCCCAATGCCTCGCTTGGGTTCAGTTCGAGCCAACGCCTCGCACACACGCGCGTACGTGTATGAGAGAAACGCGCATCGCTTGGCCCCCGACCTCCCACCGTAACCGGGAACTCCTTGAAATTTTCCTCGCCCTCACTTCTACCACGATTTTTTCTGTCATGGACGGCCCAAAGAATGTCATGCAGCTGCGTCTCCGGCCCGCCCAGGACGAAATGCCCATTTTCTGTCATGATTTTTTGTCATAGAAGTAGGAGCCCACCACATCTATGATGATACCGGGTTTTGTCACAATTATCGCAATAGAAGTGTCATATGTACGACAGAAAAAAATTTCGTTCGGCCCAAAATGTCACGGATGTGTCTTTTTTTTGTAGTGAAAACTCTGTTCTTCGGAACAATGGAGCGAGCCAATGATTTATTGGAAATAATACATACCGATATATGTGGTCCGATGAGTGTTGAGCCACGCGATGGGTATCGTTATTTTCTAACCTTCACAGATGATTTGAGCAGATATGGATATATCTACTTAATGAAACACAAGTCTGAAACATTTGAAAAGTTCAAGGAATTTTTTGCGTGAAGTTAAGAACTATCATAACAAGAAAATAAAGTTTCTACAATCTGATCGCAGAGGTGAATATTTGAGTTATGAGTTTGGCCTTTGCTTCGTCTTGAGATTGCGTTGGTTTTCCTTGAAGAGGAAAGGGTGATGCAGCAATAGTAGCGTAACTATTTCCCTTAGTTTTTGAGAACCAAGGTATCAATCCA
Source organism: Triticum dicoccoides (assembly GCF_002162155.2). NCBI lineage: Eukaryota > Viridiplantae > Streptophyta > Magnoliopsida > Poales > Poaceae > Triticum > Triticum dicoccoides. The sequence continues at coordinate 523,924,212 of NC_041391.1, read as the reverse complement.
GTAGGAGGCTCCTCAAAAGTCCCACGCACCTACACAAACAAACAAAGAACTCGCAACCAACGCAATAAAGGGGTTGTCAATCCCTTCACGGTCACTTGCGAAAGTGAAATCTGATAGAGATAGTATGATAAGATAAATATATTTTTGGTATTTTATATTATAGATGCAAAAAGTAAAGATGCAAATAAAAGTAGATTGAAAGAAAATATGATAAAAGATAGACCCGGGGGCCATAGGTTTCACTAGAGGCTTCTCTCAAGATAGCATAAGTATTACGGTGGGTGAACAAATTACTGTCGAGCAATTGATAGAAAAGCGAATAATTATGAGATTATCTAGGCATGATCATGTATATAGGCATCACGTCCGCAACAAGTAGACCGACTCCTGCCTGCATCTACTACTATTACTCCACACATCGACCGACTCCTGCCTGCATCTAGAGTATTAAGTTCATAAAGAACAGAGTAACGCATTAAGCAAGATGACATGATGTAGAGGGATAAACTCAAGCAATATGATATAAATCCCATCTTTTTATCCTCGATGGCAACAGTACAATACGTGCCTTGCAACCTTTTCTGTCACTGGGTAAGGACACCGCAAGATTGAACCCAAAGCTTAGCAGTTCTCCCATGGCAAGAAAGATCAATCTAGTAGGCCAAACCAAACTGATAATTCGAAGTGACTTGCAAAGATAACTCAATCATACATAAAATAATTCAGAGGAGATTCAAATATTTCTCATAGATAAACTTGATCATAAACCCACAATTCATCGGATCTCGACAAACACACCGCAAAAAGAGTTTACATCGAATAGATCTCCACAAGAGAGGAGGAGAACATTGTATTGAGATCCAAAAAGAGAGAAGAATCCATCTAGCTAATAACTATGGACCCGAAGGTCTGTGGTAAACTACTGACAACTCATCGGAGGGGCTATGGTGTTGATGTAGAATCCCTCCATGGTCGATCCCCCTCCGGCGGAGCACCGTCGAAGGCTCCAAGATGGGATCTCGCGGATATAGAAGGTTATGGTGGTGGAAATTGTGTTTCGTTGGCTCCCTGGATGTTTTCGGGGTTCGTAGGTATATATAGGAGGAAGAAGTACGTCGGTGGCCGCTTGTAGGGCCCAGGAGGGGTGGGCGCGCCCTCCTGTCTCCTAGCCGCCTCGCAAGCTTCTTGACTTGCACTCCAAGTTCTCCGGATCACGTTCGTTCCAAAAATCACGCTCCCAAAGGTTTCATTCCGTTTGGACTCCATTTGATATTCCTTTTCTTCGAAATACTGAAATAGGCAAAAAAACAGCAATACGGGTTGGGCCTCCGGTTAGCAGGTTAGTCCCAAAAATGATATAAACGTGTAAAATAAAGCCCATAAACATCCAAAAGGGGCAATATAATAGCATGGAACAATCAAAAATTATAGATACGTTCGAGACGTATCAAGCATCCCCAAGCATAATTCCTGCTCGTCCTCGAGTAGGTAAATGATAAAAACAGAATTTTTGATGTGGAATGCTACCTACCATAATTCTCAATGTAATTTTCTTTATTGTGGCATGAATGTTCAGATCCAAATGATTCAAGATAAAAGCTTATAAAACATGTAAAATAACAATGCTTCAAAGCATACTCACAAATAATCATGTCCTATAAAAATAGCATAGCCAAAGAAAGCTTATCCCTACAAAATCATATAGTTAGGCCATGCTTCATTTTCATTACACAAAATACTCCCATCATGCACAACCCCGATGACGAGCCGAGCAATTATTTCATACTTTTTAACGTGCTTCAACTTTTTTTCAACTCTTACACAATACATGAGTGTAAGCCATGGACATTGCACTAAGGTGGTAAAAGATGGTGGTTGTGAGGACAAAAAGAGGGAGAAGATAGTATCACATCAACTGGGCGTATCAACGGGCTATGGAGATGCCCGTCAATAGATATCAATGTGAGTGAGTAGGGATTGCCATGCAAGGGATGCACTAGAGCTATAAATATATGAAATCTCAACAAGAAGATCTAAGTGGGTGTGCATCCAACTCGCTTGCTCACGAAGACCTAGGGCATTTTGAGGAAGCCCATCATTGGAATATATAAGCCAAGTTCTATAATGAAAAATTCCCACTTAGTATATGAAAAAGACAACATAGGAGACTCTCTATCATAAAGATCATGGTGCTACTTTGAAGCACAAGTGTGGAAAAAGAGATAGTAGCATTGTCTCTTCTCTCTTTTTCTCTCATTTTATTTTTTTTCCTTTTTTCTTTTTCTTTCCTTTTTCTTTTTTTCTTTTTGCTTTCTTTTTTTTGGCCTTTCTCCTTTTTTATTCTTTTTTTCTTTTTGTAAAGTCGGAAGTCTCATCCCGACTTGTGGGGGAATCATAGTCTTCATCATCCTTTCCTCACCGAGGCAATGCTCTAAGAATGAAGATCATCACACTTGTATGGATTTACAACTCAAGAATTACAACTCAAAGCTAGAACAAAATATGACTCTCTATGAATGCCTCCGACGGTGTACCGGGATATGCAATGAATCAAGAGCGACATGTATGAAATTATGAAGGTGGCCTTGCCACAAATACGATGTCAACTACATGATCATGCAAAGAGCAATATGACAATGATGGAACATGTCATAATAAACGGAACGGTGGAAAGTTGCATGGCAATATATCTCTGAATGGCTATGGAAATTCCATAATAGGTAGGTATGGTGGCTGTTTTGAGGAAGGTAAATAATGGGTTCATGATACCGGCGAAAGTTGCACGGCATAATAGAGGCTAGCAAAGTGGAAGGATGAGTGTGCGTATATCCATGGACTCACATTAGTCATAAAGAACTCATATACTTATCGCAAAAGTCTACTTAGCCCTCGAAGCAAAGTACTACTACGCATGCCCCTAGAGGGATAGATTGGTAGGAAAAGACCATCGCTCGTCCCCGACTGCCACTCATAAGGAAGACAATCAAAAGAGCACCTCATGCAACAAATTTGTCACACAACTTTTACCATACGTGCATGCTACGGGACTTGCCAACTTCAACAAAAGTATTTCTCAATTTCATAATTATCCACTAGCATGACCCTAACATTACTACCTTTATATCTCAAAACAATTATCAAGCAACAAATTGATCATGTCATCCAATTCACTTCCTATGATAGTTTATATTATACCCAACTTGGATGCTCATCATTCTAGGACCAAATTTGTAACCATAGCAAATACCATGCTGTTCTAAAAGACTCTCAAAATAATATAAGTGAAGCATGAGAGACTAGCAATTTCTTCAAAATTAATGCACCACCATGCTCTAAAAGATATAAGTGAAGCACTAGAGCAAAAACCATCAAGCTCAAAAGATATAAGTGAAGCACATAGAGTATTCTAGCAAATTCTAATCAAGTGGGCTTCTCCCAAAAGGTGTGTAAAGCAATGATGATTGTGGTAAACTAAAAAGCAAATACTAATATAATACACGACGCTCCAAGCAAAACACATATCATGTGGAGAATAAAAATATAGCTCCAAGTAAAGTTACCAATGAACGAAGACGAAAGAGGGGTTGCCTTCCCGGGGCATCCCCAAGCTTAGTCTTTTGGCTATTCTTGAATATCTTGGGGTGCCATGGGCATCGCCAAGCTTAGGCTCTTGCCACTCCTTATTCCATAGTCCATAAAAGCTTTACCCAAAAATTAAAAACTTCACAACATAAAACTCAACATGACATCTTATAAGCTCCATTAGTGAAAGAAAACAAAACCACCACATAAGGTACTGTAATGAACTCATTATTTATTTATTTTGGTGTTAAACCTACTGTATTCCAACTTCTCTATGGTTCATACCCTTACATACTAGCCATAGATGCATCAAAATAAGCAAACGACACACGAAAAACAGAATCTGTCAAAAACAGAACAGTCTGTAGCAATCTGTAACTAACGCAAACTTCTGGAACTCTAAAAATCCTAACAAAATAGGACGTACTGGTAAATTTGTTTATTGATCAGAAGAAAAAATAATCAATGCAAAATCACGTTTCTGTGATTTATTGATTTTTTTCTCGTGAGCGCAAAGTTTCTGTTTTTCAGCAGAATCAAATCAACTATCATCATAGGTTATCCTATAGGTTCTACTTAGCACAAACACTAATTAAAGAATGAAAACACATCTAAACAGAAAGTAGATGCAAAATTTATTACTAAACAGGAACAAAAACAAAAAAACACAAATAAAATTGGGTTGCCCCCCAACTAGCACTATCGTTTAACGCCCCTAGCTAGGCATAAAAGCGAAGATAGATCTAAGTAGTGCCATAATAATAAGATAGATCTTGAAAACTCATCTCATATTCTCTACATTCGGCAGCAAGTTTTCTTTGAGGCAAGCAAAAATAATCAAAAGGGCTAAATTTAGTGGGACAAAAGTCCCCAAGATCAATCTCAGGAGGAATGGGTTCCTCCTTTGGCCCTTCATAATGCACAACTAATTCATCACTAAAAGCATTATTTTGGAAAAATCTTGAAAGCCTATACTCAAGAGAGTATCCTAGCTCATTATTTCGAAGAGCAAAACCATTATTAAGTTTAGAAATTCTATCAATCAAGACATTGGTAGGAACCTTTTTTCTAAGGTTTTCATTGAAAGCAACATAGTCCAAAGATTGAAAACGCCTAATTTCCTCTTGATCAAAGAGGACCGCTTCTATGGGAAGACGACCGGCATCCATCCTATAGTGTGCAAAGATTTCTTTGGCCTCTCTTATTATAAGTCTAAACTCATGAGCCAAAAAGATAGTAACAACATGCTTAACAGAAGAATGCTCAATATTGGAAAATTCTAGAAAAATTCTTTGTATGCAAGGATGCATATGCATAAATTGTCTTTCAAGTTCAACTACAGGCATAGCGATAGCATCCGCAAGACTACTAGTTTTATGAAGAATAGAACCACCCATGGAAGGTAAAGCACCGGCACAAGTAAAGAAATCTTGAATAACACCTTTTCCAATAATGTTACCGCTACCGATACGAAACTTTTTAGTATGCAAGATAGGGGGTTCTTTAGCCGGAGCCTCAGAATTTTCCATGTCATCATTATTGTCCATATCAACGATAATCTCCCCAATTTCAGACATAACGGTAAACAAAAGCGAGGAAGAAGAAAGCAAGCGAAAGGGAGAGAGAGAGATTGGGAAAGAGAGGGCCAATAAAACGACAAGGGTGAAGTGGGGGAGAGGAAAATGAGAGGCAAATGGCAAATAATGTAAATGCAAGGGAGATGGGTTTGTGATGGGTACTTGGTATGTCTTGACTTGAGCGAAGACCCCCCAGTAACGGTGCCAGAAATCCTTCTTGCTACGTCTTGAGCTTGCGTTGGTTTTCCTTGAAGAGGAAAGGGTGATGCAGCAATAGTAGCGTAAGTATTTCCCTCAGTTTTTGAGAACCAAGGTATCAATTCAGTAGGAGGCTCCTCAAAAGTCGCACGCACCTACACAAACAAACAAAGAACTCGCAACCAACGCAATAAAGGGGTTGTCAATCCCTTCAGGGCCACTTGCGAAAGTGAGATATGATAGAGATAGTATGATAAGATAAATATATTTTTGGTATTTTATATTATAGATGCAAACAGTAAAGATGCAAATAAAAGTAGATTGAAAGCAAATATGATAAAATATTGACCCGGGGGCCATAGGTTTCACTAGAGGCTTCTCTCAAGATAGCATAAGTATTACGGTGGGTGAACAAATTACTGTCGAGCAATTGATAGAAAAGCAAATAATTATGAGATTATCTAGGCATGATCATGTATATAGGCATCACGTCCGCAACAAGTAGACCGACTCCTGCCTTCATCTACTACTATTACTCCACACATCGACCGACTCCTACCTGCATCTAGAGTATTAAGTTCATAAAGAACAGAGTAACGCATTAAGCAAGATGGCATGATGTAGAGGGATAAACTCAAGCAATATGATATAAACCCCATCTTTTTATCCTCGATGGTAACAATACAATACGTGCCTTGCAACCCTTTCTGTCACTGGGTAAGGACACCGCAAGATTGAACCCAAAGCTAAGCAGTTCTCCCATGGCAAGAAAGATCAATCTTGTAGGCTAAACCAAACTGATAATTCGAAGAGACTTGCAAAGATAACTCAATCATACATAAAAGAATTAAGAGGAGATTCAAATATTTCTCATAGATAAACTTGATCATAAACCCACAATTCATTAGATCTCGACAAACACACCGCAAAAAGGGTTTACACCGAATAGATCTCCACAAGAGAGGGGGAGAACATTGTATTGAGATCCAAAAAGAGAGAAGAAGCCATCTAGCTAATAACTATGGACCCGAAGGTCTACGGTAAACTACTCACAACTCATCGGAGGGGCTATGGTGTTGATGTAGAAGCCCTCCGTGGTCGATTCCCCGTCCGGTGGAGCGCCGGCGAAGGCTCCATGATGGGATCTCGTGGATACAGAAGGTTACGATGGTGGAAATTGTGTTTCGTTGGCTCCCTGGATGTTTTCAGGGTACGTAGGTATATATAGGAGAAAGAAGTACGTCGGTGGCCGCCTGTGGGGCCTAGGAGATAGGGGCGCGCCCAGGAGGGGTGGGCGCGCCCTCCTGTCTCCTGGCCGCCTCGCAAGCTTCTTGACTTGCACTCCAAGTTCTCCGGATCACGTTCGTTCCAAAAATCACGCTCCCAAAGGTTTCATTCCGTTTGGAGTCCATTTGATATTCCTTTTCTTCGAAATACTGAAATAGGCAAAAAACAGCAATACGGGTTGGGCCTCCGGTTAGTAGGTTAGTCCCAAAAATGATATAAATGTGTAAAATAAAGCCTATAAACATCCAAAAGGGGTAATATAATAGCATGGAACAATAAAAAATTATAGATACGTTGGAGATGTATCAGCCTTCGTTTAAAACATTATGGAATAGTTTCACAACTCACGCCACCTGGAACACCACAGCATAATGGTGTGTTCGAACATCGTAACCGTTAGATATGGTGTGATCTATGATGCCTCTTACCGATTTACCACTATCGTCTTAGGGTTATGCATTAGAGACAGCTGCATTCATGTTAAATAGGGCACCGTCTAAATCCATTGATACGACACCGTATGAACTGTGGTTTGGCAAGAAACCTAAGATGTCGTTTCTTAAAGTTTGGGGTTGCGACACTTATGTCAAAAGGCTTCAGCCTGATAAGCTCAAACCCAAATCGGAGAAGTGCATCCTCATAGGATACCCTAAGTAAACAATTGGGTACACCTTCTAGCACAGATCCGAAGGCAAGATCTTTGTTGCCAAGAATGGAACCTTTTTAGAGAAGGAGTTTCTCTCAAAAGAAATAAGTGGGTGTCATGGAATTGTCACGACAGATGTCCTAGTGTGAGGACTTAGTCGTGAGGCCAACGCATCTATGTGGTAGCTTGAAAGGGGTTGAGCGGAATCGATAAACGCAACACAAGACAAGGGTTTAGACAGCTTCGGGCCCCGGGAAACATCATCCGGTAAGAATCCTACATGTTGTTTGTGGCTAGGTCTCATTATCATCTTGAGGGAGTCGCCGTAAACCAGATCTCCCAGTTATGTCTAACCCTTAAGATTCTCTGCTCCCTCTTGGGGTCACCTACCCCTCCTTATATAAGTTCAAGGGGAGGGTTACATGTAGAGTCCATCTCGGACTAAGACTTAAACTATTTTGACTTCCCTTCATGGGCTTCTTATCTTCTTGGGCTTGTTAAACCCAGGCGACTCTGTCTGTCGGGTTATGACTGTCTGCCGATTTATGATTGTATGCCGGTTTATGATTGTCTTAACACCTGTCGGGTTATCATCTGACTTAACACCTGCTGGGTTATCCTCTGACTTAACACCTGCCGGGTTATCATCTGACTTAACACCTGCCGGGTTATCATCTGACTTAACACCCGCCGGGTTATCATCTGACTTAACACCTGTCGGGTTATCAAGTCCCTGCCAGGTTATAACTCCGTCCGGGTCATACCGCGGGGTATATCTCTGATATTAGCCCCCAGTTTAATTTGGATTTATCCATGTTAAAATGATCCTGATAATCCTTAAGTCCTTGTCATTTCCTTCTTCTAGAAAATCCGGGTCAAGAAGCCAGCTTCATAATCAATTTTCTAACATTGGTTTGCCAGAGAGAAATATTGTGAAGAATAATTCCTTTGATTCATATCCCAATGCTTAACAAAAATATTGGTCCTTGAAATACTCATCTGATCTTTAGCCGGTTGAAGGATGTAGAACTTGCCGGTTTATCATTGCCAAAATTGCCGGTTTATAAATATTGATGGCACCGGGTCATAATTGTAGTTGACATCAACGTTGAAAATATACCTCTTATATGCCTATCACTTGTAGCCCCCAAGTCTTAAGAAGGTAGCGTAGCAATAGCTTAAGACTTGCTTCAATATAAATGTCACAACCTTGAAGAAATCTGATTTGTTCATCACAGTCACGAGTCATAAACTAAGTATTCCACATATGTAGCCCCCATGTGCCGGGTTGTCATGCTTGCAGCGACCTGGGACTTGAAATTGCCTTATGCTCATAAAAACTTCAACCAGTGTAGTCCCCAAGGGCCAGGTCATTATGCAATAATGAGCAGGGACTTTGTAAATATAATCATGTAGATTTGAGCAATGATGTGTAGCCCCCAAGGGCCGACTCAGTAAGATAATATTGAGCTGGGACTTTATATATGCTTCTTTGAAAAGAACATCATATGATATAGCCCCCATCATGGGGCTTGAACCCACGTCCACAAGGTTAAGAGCTTTGTGCTTTACCAACTGAGTAGTGGATCCTTCAATATAATGGATTTAAGACTTGTGTACCTTGAATTGTTGATAGGAGCAATTCGTAGCCCCCAAGGGCTGGCTCATTACAATGTGATGAATTGGGTCCTCAATAAGGTGATGAAAAAATGACTTTGCATTAGCCCCCAAGTGCCATGGTGCATGCTGGTAGTGACATGGGACTTGCATATTTGATGTAATCTCAATTTAAATAATGTATCCCCCAAGTGTCGGGTCGTAAACCTGCATCGACTCGGGACTATTCCCTCCATTGTATAATAAATCATATCCATTGATAAAATAATATCCATGCGCTAGAGCGACTTTGAAAACCTCATTCATAATACTGGTTATTGATAACCAGAATAAAAATCCAGCCATGTTGGCCATTAAAGATTTGAATAATATACCCAATGATTTATAAGCGCATGATTCCAATGGTGCAATCCAAATATATACTGGCGACAACGTCCAAAGCCAGACCGGGTTAACAAACACCAGCTAATTATCTTATCTCATACTGGCGACTTATAGTCGAAAACCAGGCCGGGTTAATGAACACCGATTATTACCTTATGTCATACTGGTGACTTATAGTCAAAAGCCAGGCCGAGTCAATAAACGCCAGTTCATGTTATACTGGCAACTTATAGTCGAAAGCCAGGCCGGGTCAATAGACACTGGTTTATCATAAAGTATTATAAACGTCATCGAGAAAGAAAACTTGTCAAAATAAAAGCATAGAAAGACGCAAGGCTTTTTATGGGCTGCCAGGCCTAAAATCGAGGCTTTTTATGGGCTGCCAGGCCACTGAGTTAAACCATTTTACAAAGGCTTTTAAGATGGACCTCAGATTAACCAATCATCGTTTTAACTTTGACAAGTTCAGGGTCTTTATAAGATTGACTTGTCAAACGTTTGGCAGGTCGTACCAGGATTACCTGGGCGGAGTGACTTACTTAAAAAGGCAGGATAACCCGGGGTTTCAGGTGAATACACCTGGCTTCCAAGCCTGGCTTGATAGCCTATTACAAGGGTTAGTAAAACTCTTTGTTGCTGTGCAACAAAAGAGCCCCCAGGTAATATTTTGAGTTGTGCTCAAGGGGTACCTATGTTTGAGTTGTGCTTTAGCAACAGACTCTCTTTGGTACTTTTTAACCTGGGTGACAAGCCCCCAAGTGTTTTGTAAGAGTGGCATATAAGCCGGATTTGAAGGGTAATCATAGCTTCGCTTCAATGAGCAGGAAAACCCCCATGTGAGCAATAATATGATAAACCAATAAGGCAGGATACCCATGTTTGAACCATGCATCATGGCAACCGGTCCTCTTCGGCAACCTTTAACTTTTTGCAAGAGATAAATTCTTCTTGAACCAGGATTTTGAACCGGATATTGAGAGCGCCAGAGCTTTGCAAGAGATAGCTTCCTCTTAAACCGGATTTGAACCAGATACTAAGGGCTTCAGCGCTGTGTGGGAGACGGGATTTCCCTTAAACTGCATTATAAACCGGAAGCATCATTATGAGCCGGAATATTTCTTACGGCCTTTAAATTTTCTTCAATATAACAGTAGCCTCCGGGACCGGGTTATCTTTCCCTTCAACGTCCTGGGGCACTTGAATTTTTTGAATCTAGCAAGACTTACTGAGTCATATCATCGTAGCCCCCGAGTCTTAAGATGACTCAAGGAGTTGTCTTGAGATTCTCCGTACTTGACAATAGTAGAAGGTATATATCATTGGTGTTGATAACTCGATGTATATCCACAGAAGGTTGAGGTGACTGTGCCGGATTATAAATGATCCTGTACGAGCCATGTCAACAACTTGGCCAATGGTTCCTTCCAACTGGCTCTTTGAAGTTAACGAAACTGTAGTGGCAGGGATTTGTACACATGTCCATTGAGCCATCCAGCGCAGATGTCGACTGAATGATAATTTGCCTCCAATTTATTGGAATAAAACCGGGCTACCCAAGCAGTGACTTGCTCATACTCAATAAATGGCTCATGCAGACATGTGTGGCCTGGTGTGTTGATGTAGACTAGTACTCCATATCCGCGATATAACTCCACTTCGGCGGTGAATAATTGTCCTGATGTATTAGGGTGACAGATGATCTTATCTTCTCTGCCATGATCATGGAACAAACATATTAAAGGGAGGACAATTGTTCATGGAGGAACTTAAAGTATATTGAAAAAAAAATAAGGTGGATAGCACCTGATCTTTTCCTGGGACATCGAGCCAGTCATGCCCGTCGTCATTTTTCCAACTGATCTAAATTTTACTACTTCCACTTTTTTTTTCAACTGTCTCTTGACTTTTCCTTTGTTTCCTTTTTTCCAAGCAGAGCAAGCACAGGGGAAGCAAGGCTCCTGTTCTGGCGTCCATGTCTGTAAACTGAGCAAATAGTCTTTTATTCCCTGTTGGTGTCCATGCCCGTAAATCGCATCTGGGGCACGGGTCAATTCAGTCAGCCGGTTCATAGCTATCGAGGAAGGAGCAGAGCTAGAGCCCGGCGCACGCGGGCAGGTCACGGCAGAAGGGAACCCCATCCGGAGCTTTATGGCAATGACCGGCAGTGAGTGCGGCAGCAGAATCAAACCGGGCAGGGTCGGCCGGAGTCACCGGATGGTAGCGGAGGCGGGGCTGTGGTGGTCGGCGACTCACAGCGGCGGCCGAAGCTGCCAGTGAGGTGGCACGGGTGGTTTAAAAGCGAGACCGTCATGGCTGTTTGACCGGCAGTGGGTTGGTGATTTGGTGGTTTACAAGCAAGAGAACCATGGTAGAAGCACATTCCAACCGCCCGGCGTGCGACAGTAGAAGTGGCAAGCCGGTTTATAGGCGAATCCATGACGACAAGAGTTGGGTCGAAGTGAAGGCTTGATGCTACGGCCAATAGCGGTTGAAGCGAGCTCTGTGGCAGCCCCTGGCGACGATGCAGTGGCTCCGCCCTAGCATCTTAAAGACAAGGCGGGTCAGGAAGTCCATGGCGATTCTGCCGATGCTTTGAAAGTGAGGCCGGTTTGAAACAACATTGTCAAGGGGAGACCATGGCGTCTCATGGCGTCTTTGTGGTCGTAACTCGGCAGGGCAGCAGTAGGGATAAGCGGCGCGGCCGAGCTAGCAGGCGTAGCCGATGGCGGATCGCGTTTGCGACGACTCGGGGGCAACTGCAGCTTGAGAAACAACGAGGACGAACAAGGGCACAGAGCGACTGCGGAGATACGGCCGGCCCAAGGTTGCGGACCTGCGATGACTTGGAGTAGAGGGTGGCTCAGACACGCGACCCGCTGGAAGTAGATTCCGGTTTGAAGACATTCGTGGGGGAGGTGACTTGAAGTCAGAGTCGAGGCCGTCGCCTTAGAGGCAGCAGTGGCGGCGACTCAAACAGGCCATGGCCGCAGTAGCAGTGGAGGCGCGAAGGCAAAGAGCGGGGGAGGCCGACAAGTCGGGGCGCCGGGCCGGTCCGTGGCCAGAGGCGGTAGAGGTACTCGCGAGCCATGGCCGCATCCTCTCAATTTGGGCTTCAGCGGTTACCCAAGGTGCAGGGGAAACCGGCCACGAACCCGGATGCATGCAGCAAGACAGTTTGTGGCTGCGGCAGCTCAAGGCCGTGACAACGATGACGACCTGACAGCTTGGCAGTGCAGAGACTCTCCTGCTGCAGTTGAAACGGGTAGCGGCTTAGCGCTACAGTGGCTGCAGTGACAGGGGAAACCGGCCATGGCAATGTGCGAATGGAGATAGCGGCTCATAGCAACTCGGCGGCTCACGATGGTGGAGTGATGAGGAAGCAACGGCGACTTGACGGAGATCAGCAAAACTTCGCCCATGGAGTCATGCGGGGAGGGGCTGGATTAGTGGCTTGATGTGAAACAGAACCGGGCTGAGCAGCGGAGGTGGCAACAGCAACTCGATGATGGTGACTCATGGGCAGGGCCTTGGCGGGTCGAGGTGCGGCGTCAGCCCACGACATGACGAAGTGGAGGGACGAGCCAGTGGCAGCCGGAGCCGGTTCAAGGCGAGGCCAACTTGGCGCGAGGTGGATGCGCCGCGAGGTCATGGAGAGGCGGAAGAGCGGTAGGACAGAGGCTAAGCCGACTCTCTGGCGACCGGGCAGTTTGACCAGGGCCGGTGGCTCGTGAACTAAACTGGCATAGGGCCGCGTTAGAAATGGATATTATTGCCAAGTGAAGAAAAGCTGCAGGTGGCTGGTCAGCGGCGGATTGAAGACGGGGCCACGAAAGCGGAGGCACGTTAGCAACTTCATTAGAGAGGTGACAACAAGGACCGGCGACGGTTTAGAGGAACGCCAGCTCGACGGGCTGCGTTTGGGCAACTTGAGTAGGGGTGCGGGTGACTCGGGGCAAAAGCAGAGTGCACGCCCATGTCTTAGTTCTTCTCCGAGTCATAATTGCTTTGACCGATTTTTAGATTCTTTCCGTCTCACATGGCATGTGAACCTTAGATTGTTTGATGCCCAAACGTGACCGCAAAAGTTTCGCCTAATTCTCATCTGTCTCCGCGATCCGCACTGAATGCAATGGAAACTTTAACCATGCTGGTTTCAGTGAGTTACGTATCCGGATTTGACGCGCCGACAAATAGGCAGCAGCTGAAAATCAATCTGGTTTCGACGGACTGACTGGTTACAGCGGCCGCACACTATGCAACCCTAATTTCTCTTGTCTTCAAATCGTGTACCGCTAGCTCCAAAATTAACCTTGATTCTTGATCATAAAACGACGAGCTTGACAGCTCTGTCCAAGGTTGTTCCCCACCGGGTTGTCCTCCACGGTCATTCCGCACCGGTTTTTTTATCCGATCAATCACGAGCTTCTTGATCCTTGAAGAGAGATCCCTTCAAGCCCTCCGAGAACTCATCACCACCGTGCGCAAGCCCCACGGTGGGCGCCAACTGTCCTGGAATTGTCACGGCAGATGTCCTAGTGTGAGGACTTAGTCATGAGGCTAACACATCTATGTGGTAGCTTGAAAGGGGTTGAGCGGAATCGAGAAACGCAACACAAGACAAGTGTTTAGACAGCTTCGGGCCCCGGGAAACATCACTTGGTAACAACCCTACATGCTATTTGTGGCTAGGTCTCATTATCATCTTGAGGGAGTCGCCGTAAACCGGCTCTCCCAGTTATATCTAACCCTTAAGATTCTACCCTTCCTCTTGGGGTGCCCTACCCCTCCTTATATAAGTTGAAGGGGCGGGTTACATGTAGAGTCCATGTCGGACTAAGACTTAAACTATTTTGACTTCCCTTCATGGGCTTCTTAATGTCTTGGGCTTGTTAACCCCAGGCGACTCTGTCTGTCGGGTTATGACTGTTTGTCGGTTTATGATTGTCTTAACACCTGCCGGGTTATCATCTGACTTAACACCTGTCGGGTTATCCTCTGACTTAACACCTGCCGGGTTATCATCTGACTTAACACCTGTCAGGTTATCATTTGACTTAACACCTGTCGGGTTATCATCTGACTTAACACCTGCCGGGTTATCAAGTCCCAACTGGGTTATAACTCCGGCCGGGTCATACCGCGGGGTATATCCCCGATAGTGGGCGGAAAGTAGAACTTGATGAGGTAATTGTACCTTCTCTCAATTTGGGAAGTAGCTCATCAGAGAAATCCATTCCCGTGATGCCTACACCAACTAGAGAGGAAGCTAATGATGATGATCATGAAAACTTCAGATCAAGTTACTACCAAACCTCATATGTCAACTAGAACATGATCCACACCAGATTGGTATGGTAATCCTGTTCTGGAAGTCATGTTATGAGACCATGGCGAACCTATGAACTATGAAGAAGCTATGATGAGCCCAGATTCCGATAAATGGCTTGAGGCCATGAAATCTGAGAAAGGATCCATTTATGAGAACAAAGTGTGGACTTTGGTGCACTTGCCCGATGATCGGCAATCCATAGAGAATAAATGGATCTTCAAGAAGAAGACTGATGCTGATGGTATTGTTACTGTCTACAAAGCTCTACTTGTCGCAAAAGGTTTTCGGCAAGTTCAAGGGGTTGACTACGATGAGACTTTCTCAATCGTAGCAATGCTTAAGCTCGTCCAAATCATGTTAGCAATTGCCATATTTTATGAAATATGGCAAATGGATGTCAAAACTGCATTCATTAAATGGATATCTATAAGAAGAGTAGTATATGATGCAACCAGAAGGTTTTGTCGATCCTAAAGGTGCTAACAAAGTGTGCAAGCTCCAACGATCCATCTATGGACTGGTGCAAGCATCTTGGAGTTGGAATATACGCTTTGATGAGGTGATCAAAGCATATGGTTTTATACAAACTTTTAGTTAAGCCTGTATTTACAAGAAAGTGAGTGGGAGCTATGTAGCATTTCTGGTATTATATGTGGATGGAATATTATTGATTGGAAATGATATAGAATTTCTGGATAGCATAAAAGGATACTTGAGAAAGAGTTTTTCTAATGAAAAGACCTCGGTGAAGCTACTTATATATTGAGCATCAAGATCTATAAGGATAAATCGAAATGCTTAAAAGGACTTTCACAAAGCACATACCTTGACAAAGTTTTGAAAAGGTTAAAAAATGGGTCAATCAAATAAAGGGTTCTTATCTGTGTTGCAAGGTGTCAAGTTGAGTAAGACTCAAATCCCAACCATGCCAGAAGATAGAGAGAGAATGAAAGTCATTCCCTATGCCTCAGCCATATGTTCTATAAAGTATGCCACGCTGTGTACCAGACCTGTTGTGTGCCTTGCCATGAGTTTGGCAAGGGTGTACAATAGTGATCCAGGAGTAGATCACTGGATAGCGGACAAAATTACCTTAGTTACCTTAAATAGGACTAAGGAAATGTTTCTCAGTTATAGAGGGGATAAAGAGTTCATCGTAAAGAGCTACGTCGATGCAAGCTTTTACACTGATCTAGATGACCCCAAGTCTCAATCTAGATACATATCGAAAGTGGGAGCAATTATCTAGAGCAGCTCCATGCAGAGCATTGTATACATAGAAATTTGCAAAATACATATGGATCTGAATGTGGCAGACCCGTTGACTAAACCTCTCTCACAAGAAAAACATGATCACACATTAGTACTCTTTGGGTGTTAATAACATGGCAATGTAAACTAGATCATTGACTCTAGTAAACCCTTTGGTTGTTGGTCACATGGCGATGTGAACTATGGGTGTTAATCACATGACGATGCGAACTATTGGTGTTAAATCACATGGCGATGTGAACTAGATTGTTGACTCTAGTGCAAGTGGTAGACTAAAGGAAATATGCCCTAGAGGCAATAATAAAGTTTTTTTATATTTCCTTATATCATGATATATGTTTATTATTTATGCTAGAATTGTATTAACCGGAAACTTGATACATGTGTGGATACATAGACAAAACATCGCGTCCCTAGTATGCCTCTACTAGACTAGCTCGCTAATCAAAGATAGTTAAGTTTCCAAACCATAGAAATGTGTTGTCATTTGATGAACGGGATCACATCATTAGGAGAATGATGTGATGGGCATGACCCATCCGTTAGCTTAGCATTATGATCGTTCAGTTTTATAGCTATTGCTTTCTTCATGTCAAATACATATTCCTTCGACTACGAGATTATGCAACTCCCGGATAATGGAGGAATGCCTTATGTGTTATCAAACGTCACAACATAAATGGGTGATTATAAAGATGCTCTACAGGTATCTCTGAAGGTGTTTGTTGGGTTGGCATAGATCGAGATTAGGATTTGTCACTCCGAGTATCAGAAAGGTATCTCTGGGCCCTCTCGGTAATACACATCATAAGCTTGCAAGCAAACGACTAAGGAGTTAGTCACGAGATAATGTATTATGGAACGAGTAAAAGAGACTTGTCAGTAATGAGATTGAACTAGGTATGAAGATACCAACGATCGAATCTCGGGCAAGTAACACACCAATGGACAAAGGGAATAACATATGTTGTGATAACGGTTCCACCGATAAAGATCTTCATAAAATATGTCGGAGCGAATATGAGCATCTAGGTTCCGCTATTGGTTGTTGACCAAAGAGGTGTCTCGGTCATGTCTACATAGTTCTCGAACCCGTAGGGTCTGCACGCTTGACGTTCGATGACGATATTGTAATATTTGAGTTATGTGATTTGGTGACCGAATGTTGTTCGTAGTCCCGGATGAGATCACAGACATGACAAGGAGTCTCGAAATGGTCAAGAGGTGAAATTGATATATAGGACGATGGTATTCGGACATCGAACGTGTTCCGGAGGGTACCGGGTACATATCGGATCACCGGAAGGGGTTCCGAGCACCCCGCCAAAAAATATGGGCCTTATGGGCTAAGAGGGGAAACACACCAGCCACAAGGGATTGGTGCGCCCCCCATATGTTCCGGCCAAAGAGGAAAATATGGAGAGGAAGGTAAAAAGGAAAAGTGATAAGTACTACTTCCTTCTTCCCCCTTTCCTTCCCCCTCCGGCAATTTATGGAAGGGGCGCCACTTGGGAAAACCCCAAGTAGGATTCATATCCTACTTGGGACGCCCCATGGCTGCCTTCCCTCTCCCTCCAACCTATATATATGTGAGGGGGCGCCCTAGCACAACAAAACATCAATTGTTAGCCGTGTGCGGTGCCCCCTTCCAGAGTTACACCCCCGGTCATATTCTTGCGGTGCTTAGGCGAAGCCCTGCGCAGATCACTTCACCATCATAGTCACCAAGTCGTCGTGCTGACAGAACTCATCTACTTCCTCGACATATTGTTGGATCAAGAGGGCGAGGGACATCATTGAGCTGAACGTGCAGAACTCAGAGGTGCCATACGTTCGGTACTTGATCGGTCGGAGCTAGAAGAAGTTCGACTACATCAACCGCATTGTCAAACACTTTCGCTTATGGTCTACGAGGGTACATAGACACACTCTCCCCCTCTCGTTGCTATGCATCTCCTAGATAGATCCTGCATGAGCGTAGGAATTTGTTTGAAATTGCATGCTATGTTACCCAACATATATTTGGGCCACATGCTGGTGTGGCTGTCTTTTGACCCTCTCAAACATTTTTTTTGCTGCAAAGACTCTGATGACGCTCAACGGACACGGGTATAATGTCTTAACCGTGTGCGATGCAAGTGCGCTACGAATCACGACGATTATGCAAGCGCGAGCAAAGGTGGAGGTACTGGCTCAATCGTGTGCGATGCAAGTGCGCTATAAAATCACCACAACTGCGCAAGCACGAGCAAAGGGTGGAGGTACTGGCTTAACCGTGTGCGATGCAAGTGCGCTGTAAAATCACCACCCATGCAAGCTAAAGGCGGGTAGTTTATGTAGAAATTAGGACGAACCATCTACGATAGACCAGCTAGCTAGAAATATAAAAACAAACTACCCGCCTTGAGCGTTGCAAAAATCGGTGGTTCCGCCACTTTTCCTTATTATCATACATGCATATTCTTATTGGACCGTTTGCGATCTTGGGCACTCCCGCCCCACATCAATTTCTTTACCCAAATTTTAGTAGCCGCCGTACTTCAACTGTCACCCACACTCCTCCAGGACTGATCTTATAGTCAAATTGTAGTAGCCGAGGCATTTGAACCGTCGCCCTCCCTCATCCACCACCATCTCCACCCACCATTAATATAATTTTCAGTAGCCGTGATGTATCCTCAAACACCACCCCCTCCACAGGCCCCCCACCCGGCCCCTCCCCCCTCAAACCCTAGCTCGCGGCCGCCATCGGCGCCGCCGGCACCGCTGCCAACCCCTACCGGTTTTCCCATTCCTCCTAGCTTAGATAATAAAGTACAAGTTACTTAGCGATTCCCATACCGTCGCCCCACTCCCCTGAGTTTTTAGATGAGGCATGCCGTGTCCCTCCCTGCCAGATCCACATCCCCCGCTCCAGAATGTCATAGCCTAAGCTCGACCACGTATCCCGGGGAGCCCGAGGAGCGTTCGACCAAGAAGAGGTTTATCATGGCCTCTGTGGCGGACGTTGGCGAGGTGGCTGCCGTTCGCCCCGACTTGTTAATCCGGGAGCAACATGTCACCATGGAAGCCGACGAAGATGTTGACTACATTGCCATGGCGAAGGCTTCATGTCAGTGGGCTAGCGTATTACTGTATCTCGGGAAAGCTGGCTACGACATCAAGCTCGTCGACAGCGATGGCTTCACGCGGGCCATGTCATAGGTTAAGTGGTCCATCCCCAACCCCTTTGGTTCAACCGCCATCGATCTCTTCGACGGCCCTATGCTGATCTCCTCTGCCAAGCGGTCAAGGATTTGCGATCCTTGTATGCCATCGAGCCCATTTTTGTCATTTCTGAAGGACAAGTTCTACGGCACTGGCTTGGGATCCTCAATTTCCAAGTTAGATCTCATCGACCACGCCCACGACCACGAGGAGGGCACCCAAAAAGGTTCTTCCAAGGTGAAACAACCCATCTGTGACATCACAGAGCGCATCATGGGTTTGTGCTCTTCCAACTGGAAGGATCTCGTCCAGGACATGTGAGGCAATATCCTATCAGCAAATCATACCTTTTCTAGCTTGGCAACTAGTACCCTTTGTTGTAGTAGCATTTGTCATGCGGTGCTTTAACTGTGTCATGTTTAATTATTTCAGTTATGCAAAAATGTATTGTTCAATAGGGCTATGTGATGTTTAAGTATGAATTGTCCACTTCAGTTTCACGAATGGCCATATTTGGTTGTTTATAGTGAGTAGATGCCTTGTTTATCTGTATTTGGTCGTTAGGTTAGTTGAAGTGAGCATTTTTTCCAGTTATCGAGCAGATTCCTTGTTTATATGTATTTGGTTCTTAGGTTGGTTGCAGTGAGAATTTGTCCAGTTATCAAGCAGACGCCTTGTTTATCTGTATTTGGTTGTTTGGTTGGTTGCAATGAGCATTTGTCCGGTTTTCAAGCAGATGCCTTGTTTATTTGTATTTGCTTGTTAGGTTGGTTGAAGTGAGCATTTGTCTAGTTTTCAAGCATATGCCATGTTGATCTATATTTGCTTGTTTGGTTGGTTGCATTGAGACTCTGTCCAGTTTTCAATGGTTATATTTGGTTGTTATACTGATCATTTATGCCTTGTTTATTTCAGTCATTCACAATGTGTTGTTCATTATGTGCAAGTCGGAACTGTGTCGCTCGACTGCATCAACACCAGTTTGAACAGCTATATTTGGTTCCAATTATGCCTGGTGCAGTTAACCCATGCCCTTTATTTCAGTTTTACACATTTATCCAGTGTGATGTTTAAGCATTACCTACGTTCTATTCATTTTCAACAATACGAGTTTGAATTGCAATATTTGATGGTTGTTAAGCCTACCGTCAGTAACATTGCCTTCCATTTTATATCTGCTTTAACAGCATGCTGAGACCAACACATCCAAGCTATCATTTGGAGATGATGTTGTTTACCTTTGCTATATTTGTTTGATGTTAAGGTTGTTGTACTTATCATGCCTTTCCACTACTTATGCAGGACAACAACGGGAGTGGCCACCATTTTCCGCCGAGGTTAGTTTCATCCGTCAGCTTGTATTCCCCTCGTCGTTCCATAATGTAGTGCATATAGATCCAAGCCTAGACATTTGTTAGCTTGTAATATTGACTTGTTTCTTGTAGGTACATATGCCCTTGGCAAGGATCCACGCATCGACCCTTTTTGCATATGGTGCAATGAGATATTCATGAACAAGCATCAAGTGAGGAAACTGATAAGGATTATTAGCAAAAAGATGCGAATGGTGGCAAGCAAATTATTTGTTTATGCTCTATCCAACACAACAGTGAGCTGTAGGATGGTAACTACAAACTCTGCAGCCTTCTCTTTTTACTGCCCATAATGAGTTGTTAGACAATGATGTCTGAATCTTTTTCGTTCGAAGTGGTTCCCGAAGCAGTTCACTCAAGATTACCTCGCAAAGTACATGATTGGTGGACACACAATGAAGGTTGAAGTATTTCATCCAGACTACAATGAGCATCGAGAAGTCGTAATGAAGACAATGAATTATGGACGAGCAGCCATCACAAGGGGTTGGCCTAGAGTCCTGCGTGCATTACGCATGGAGGAGGGCACAAAATGGGCATTTTGCTTCACCTTCTCTAGCAACCAGAATGTCTTTCGCCTCTCTCTTTACAGTTTTTAGTACAACTGTGGTTCATCATTCTTTATTTGGTGCTTTTGTAGTTCTTCAGTATATGTACATGTGCATCGAATTATGCATTCGTGGTTGAACCTATATTTGTAATAAACATGGTTAGATATGAAATAAGTGATTGCCAACTATAAAATTGAAAACATGTTATTTTAAATTAGGGATTAATTATGGATTAATAAGGTATTACACTGCACACGGTTTGCGAAAGAGAAACATCTGCGATGGATGTGGAGATCAGACACGTTTCTAGGATCCACTACATGTGCGATCAATCTCCACCGCACACACGATCAACAAAGAAAAAACGTATGTGATTAACAATAGTATCGCACACAGTTATTTCTTATTAAATGTTTGCGATAGTCACCTTATCACACATGCTTCAAAATTATGGACTGTTTGTGATGTTGTGCGCATTGCAAATGTTTGGTCATAGAAGAACGCGTGCATAGGTCGATCATCCGACGCGGGTACGACGGATGAATAGTGTGGGATGTATTCAAGCTTCGCATACAATTTTATAGCGACAATTGTGTACGCTCTTACATCGAATCGCACACAGTCAAGGAAAAGTAAATGTGTTTGATTGTCTACTTCTAGAAGCGTGAACTATTTGTGATGGTTCGCGCATTGTAAATGTAGTACCACAGAATACCGACTCCGATGGCAATGTGAGCACAAACGAGTAGGGAGTACTGTATATGCATCGAGGCTCCCTATCCTCGACGGTTTCTGGGTCGTGTGGGAAGGACCACCCTATCGTAGTCACTCACTTGGCGAGGGTTCTGAACACCGTCGCGGAAAGGGGTTAAAACCCATTTGTATAGCACCTCACTGTACCAGTGGTTATTAATTGATATTGAGTACGACTATGTCTGGATCTCTTTTACCATGAATTACAATGTCTAGTCAGTCCTTGATCTTTAGGGGTGCTCTGCATTTATGTTTTGCGGTCTCAGAAAGGGCTAGCGAGATACCATTTTGTTATATCATATCATGATTGTCTTGAAAAAGTGTTGTCATCCAAGATTTATTATTATTGCTCGCTAGTTGATTATGCTATTGGTATGAGTAAATGTGAGACCTAAATGTTATTGTGAATATGTTTCGTTCATAATCTTTGCTGAAAACCTGAATGCTGGCTAAATATATTTGCAACAACAAGACCAAACATAGTTTGTAAAAGTTTTTCTTATCACTTTTAGTTTAACAACTAAATTGCTTGAGGACAAGCAATGGGTTAAGCTTGGGGGAGTTGATACGTCTCAATCGTATCTACTTTTCCAAACTCTTTTGCCCTTGTTTTGGACTCTAATTTGCATGATTTGAATGGAACTAATCCGGACTGACGCTGTTTTCAGCATAATTGCCTTGGTGTTATTTTTTCAGAAATAAAAGTTCTCGGAATGACCTGAAAAATTCATGGAGAGTATTTTTGGAATTAATAAAAAATATTGGCGAAAGAATGAACCCAGGGGGACCTACCTGCTGTCCACAAGGGTGGAGGGCACGCCCCTGCCTTGTGGCTCCCCTGGACCTCCACCGACCTCAACTCTAGCTCCATATATTCACGTTCGGGGAGAAAAAATCAGATAGAAGGATTCATCACATTTTATGATATGGAGCCGCCGCCGCCTCCTGTTCTTCATTGGGAGGCCAGATCTGGAGTCCATTCGAGGCCCGGAGAGTGGAAATCGACGCCTTCGTCATCATCAACCATCCTCCATCACCAATTTCATGATGCTCACCGCCGTGCATGAGTAATTACATCGTAGGCTTGCTGGACGGTGATGGGTTGGATGAGATTTATCATGTAATCGAGTTAGTTTTGTTCGGGTTTGATCCCTAGTATCCACTATGTTCTGAGATTGATGTTGCTATGACTTTGCTATGCGTAATGCTTCTCACTAGGTCCCGAGTGCCATGAATTTAGATCTGAACCCTTTATGTTTCCATGAATATATTTGTGTTCTTGATCCAATCTTGCAAGTTGTAGACACCTATTACCAGTTATGATCCGCATACCCCAAGGTGACAATAATTAGGATTCTTTTCGGTGATTACCGTAGTTTGAGGAGTTCATGTATTCAGTAAGTGCTAATGCTTTGTTCTGGTTCTCTATTAAAAGGAGTCCTTAATATCCCTTAGTTTCCATTAGGACCCCGCTGTCACGGGAGGGTAGGACAAAAGATGCCATGCAAGTTCTTTTCCATAAGCACGTATGACTATACTTGGAATAGATGCCTACATTATATTAATGAATTGGAGATAGTTCTGTGTCACCCTAGGTTATAACTATTGCATGATGAATGCCATCTGACATAATTATCCATCATTGATCCATTGCCTACGAGCTTTTCACATATTGATCTTTGCTAAGTTACTTTTCCGTTGCTACTGTTACAATCACTACAAAACTGCTACTGTAACTTTTGCCACCATTACCATTACTTCCATACTACTTTGCTACTAAATACTTTGTTGTAGATATTAAGTCTTTCAGGTGTGGTTAAATTGACAAGTCAGCTGCTAATACTTGAGAATATTCTTTGGCTCCCCTTGTGTCTAATCAATAAATTTGGGTTGAATACTCTACCCTCGAAAACTGTTACGATCCCCAATACTTGTGGGTTATCAGCACCCCACTGAGACTACCACAGACAAGCTCAAGGCCATCGCCCTGTCCAAGCCCCCCTCTCCGGGATCCCTCATTAAGCCAGTCCAGGTAATATCTCTTGTTGACGATCTTTTTGGCTATCTTGATCGTGCTTTTTCATCTAACATGCAATACTAGTACTAGTAGTACAACTTTCTGGGTGATCTTGCATGTGATTTTTGTGTGCCAAATGACGGTTCTAAATTGCTCTTTTGACAAAAACATGCGAGAGGTTGACATACATATGATTTTTGCACATAACACTGATTTCTTATAGATTACTTTCAACTACTTTATGAACATCAATGCTAGATGTAGGAAATGCAAGATTTTTAGCTCTCATGCCTTTGAAGAGAGTATAGTAGCCTTAGTAACTTTTGTTATGGATATTGCAAGTAGTCCCTCTGCTCTCATGACTTTGAAGACATGTTCTAGTGTCTTTGTTCACTCATTTCTGTGCGTATATATGTAGTCTTATATGGTGTAAAATATCAAAAATCATTTGATATTTCTAAACGGAGGTAGTAATGAAATATTTGGCTTCTGTTTGAATTAGAACCAGGTCCACAGTGCAGATGAAGTTCTCAAAGTCATGCCATGTGAATTGGAAGACATGAGGACGAGTTCTACTACTAAACTATCCAGCTGTTGTGTCCTTGTCGCCACGTGTCGTGAACTAGTGTTTTCCTGTAACTTTACTTTCAGGCATGTTCTTGAGGATGTACTTCACCAACAACAATTTCCTAGTTGTGCCTTCGATTATGAAGGGTGTGGTTCTTGTAAAGCTCCCCAACAAATCTGATGCAGGCTATCTTCATTGTCATGTTTATGAGTGGAAAGACCACTCTGTTAGGTTCTCCAAGGTTAATGAGATGGCGATGGTGCCGGTAGACATCTCTCACGAAGTCCATGGCCTAGGCAGTTATGTGTGGTACATCTCATAGGTCGGTGGCAAAAAATAGTCTGTAGAGTTTCATTAGTGCAACTTTGCTTGTCTGTAGTAAGTACTATTGTTCAGTACTTGATTTGTGTGTGTGAACCCTGTATTGTTTAGTGCTGCCACTTTTGTTGTGTGGTGAGTCCTGCGAACAGTCTATGTTAATGTCAGCCCACTCAATTTAGTCTGTATATTTTGAAGTATCCAGATCATCTTTTTTGTGAGGACGGTTTACCAATTATGGTTACACTCCAATATCTGTATGCATTGCAGGGTTTATCGCACCCACCGGGATTTCCAGTCCCATGAATGTTCACTCCATACGAGTTGTTACCACCTTTGGACTGTCCTACTTGTGGGAGTAAGTGCAGGCCCTGCATGCCACCTATAATTTGATGATCAATCTTCAGTTTACAACTTGAACATAGTGATATCCTGGTAAGGATTCACTCGTGTCACATCAAGTAAATCTTATTGATTTACTCTCTAAATCTTATCGATTTACTGTCATGTTTTCTTACTGTTGCTGCAATTTTATGATGCAAGTTTTTCCATGTGACATTCATTACAGAATAAACCATTTGGTTTGCTCTATGATGGTTATTTTTGTAGGTTTCATTTCTTATGTCGTGTCAGTAACGAAGGCACTGTCCATCACTTATATTATTGGACACAATTGGATCAGTTTGTTGTCTGAGTACAACATGAAGCCTTATGATGAACTACAGTTTGTTTTAACAAACATGCCACAATTAGTCCTCCTCGTGTTTAAAAGAAGTGAAGAAAAAGACCGGATCAAGGTCATAGAGCCTAGTGAAGTTAGAAAAATGAAGTATGAAATCATAGAAGACCAGAGACGATCGCTACTGTCTCGCACGTTGGTACCACCTTCAGCATCGGATCAAGCACCGGCACCTGCTCCGACGACACTGGCTCTAGCACTCACAGTGGCAACAACTCAGTTTGATCCACCAGAGGATTGGGCATGACCATGTCAGCGGATCTGGCTGATCTACCGGAGGATCGGGCACTGACACGGGCACCTGCTCCGACACCGGTGATACGTCTCCAATGTATCTATAATTTTTGATTGTTCCATGCTATTATGCTATCTGTTTTGGATGTTTCATGGGCTTTAATATGCTCTTTTATATTATTTTTGGGACTAACCTATTAACTGGAGGCCTAGTGTCAGTTTCTGTTTTTTGCCAATTTTAGAGTTTTGTAGAAAAGGAATATCAAACAGAGTCGAAACGGATTGAAACCTTCGTGAGGATTTTTCTTGGACCAAAAGCAATCCAGAAGACTTGGAATTGAAGTCTGGGACTCTACGAGGAGGCCACCAGGCAGGAGGCGCGGCCCCCACCCTCGTGGGCCCCTCTTAGCTCCACTGACGTACTTATTTCGCCTATATATACTTCCTCTTATACCCTAGAAACACCAGGGGAGCCACGAAACCAGTTTTCCACCGCCGCAACCTTCTATACACGTGAGATCCCATCTTGGGGCCTTTTCCGGTGATCTGCCGGAGGGGGAATCGATCATGGAGGGCTTCTACATCAACACCATTGCCTCTCCGATGAAGTGTGAGTAGTTTACCATAGACCTTCGGGTCCATAGTTATTATCTAGATGTCTTCTTCTCTCTCTTTGATTCTCAATACAAAGGTCTCCTCAATTTTCTTGGAGATCTATTCGATGTAATATTCTTTTCCAGTGTGTTTGCCAAGATCCGATGAATTGTGGATTTATGAACTTGATTATCTATGAATATTATTTGGTTCTTCTCTGAATTCTTATATGCATGATTTTATATCTTTGCAAGTCTCTTCAAATTATCGGTTTAGTTTGGCCTACTAGATTGATCTTTCTTGCAATAGGAGAAGTGCTTAGCTTTGTGTTCAATATTGCGGTGTCCTTTCCCAGTGACAGTAGGGGTAGTAAGGCACGTATTGTATTGTTGCCATCGAGGATAAAAAGATGGGGTTTATATCGTATTGCTTGAGTTTATCCCTCTACATCATGTCATCTTGCTTAATGCGTTACTCCGTTCTTATGAACTTAATACCCTAGATGCATGCTGGATAGCAGTCGATGTGTGGAGTAATAGTAGTAGATGACAGGTTTGCCCTAGGCCAGGCCCTTCTTTTCCCAAGAGGTGAGCCGCGCGAGGATTCTAGATCGGAATTTGGGGGCCGCCACCCAATCGGCGTCGCGTGGCTCGGTGATGTAGAACCACCCTGATTGCCACCTTTTCACGGTCTCCACGAAGGATCCATCAAGCCATGTATTGTTGGGCATTCTTCCCACTATGGCGCCTCCGCACTCCGCCTGCTGGCCGCTGATACGTCTCCAATGTATCTATAATTTTTGATTGTTCCATGCTATTATATTACCCCTTTTGGATGTTTATGGGCTTTATTTTACACATTTATATCATTTTTGGGACTAACCTACTAACCGGAGGCCCAGCCCATATTGCTATTTTTTTGCCTATTTCAGTATTTCGAAGAAAAGGAATATCAAACGAAGTCCAAACGGAATGAAACCTTCGGGAGCGTGATTTTTGGAACGAACGTGATCCGGAGAGATTGGAGTGCAAGTCAAGAAGCTCCCGAAGACCCCACGAGATAGGGGGCCGCGCCCCCCTGTAGGGTGCGGCCCCCTGTCTCGTGGGCCCCTCGGGCGGCCACCGACGTACTTCTTCCTCCTATATATACATACGTACCTCGAAAACATCCAGGGGCACCACGAAACACAATTTCCACCGCCGTAACCTTCTGTATCCGCGAGATCTCATCTTTGAGCCTTCGTCGGCACTCTGCCGGAGGGGGAATCGACCATGGAGGGCTTCTACATCAACATCCTTGCCCCTCCGATGAGTTGTGAGTAGTTTACCACAGACCTACGGTCCATAGTTATTAGCTAGATGGCTTCTTCTCTCTCTTTGGATCTCAATACAATGTTCTCCCCCTCTCTTGTGGAGATCTATTCGATGTAAACTCTTTTTGTGATGTGTTTGTCGAGATCCTGTGAATTGTGGGTTTATGATCAAGTTTATTTATGAATAATATTTGAATCTTCTCTGAATTCTTTTATGTATGATTGAGTTATCTTTGCAAGTCTCTTCGAATTATCGGTTTGGTTTGGCCTACTAGATTGGTCTTTCTTGCCATGTGAGAAGTGCTTAGCTTTAGGTTCAATCTTGCGGTGTTCTTACCCAGTGACAAAAAGGGTTGCAAGACACGTATTGTATTGTTGCCATTGAGGATAACAAGATGGGATTTATATCATATTGCATTAGTTTATCCCTCTACATCATGTCATCTTGCTTAATGCGTTACTCTGTTCTTATGAACTTAATACTCTAGATGCAGGCAGGAGTCGGTTGATGTGTGGAGTAATAGTAGTAGATGCAGGCAGGAGTCGGTCTACTTGTTATGGACGTGATGCCTATATACATGATCATGCTAGATAATCTCATAACTATGCGCTTTTCTATCAATTGCTCGACAGTAATTTGTTCACCCACCGTTATACTTATGCTATCTCGAGAGAAGAATCTAGTGAAATCTATGGCCCCCGGGTCTATCTCTTATCACATTTGCTTTCAATCTACCTTTATTTGCATCTTTACTTTTTGCATCTATATTATAAAATACCAAAAATATATTTATCTTATCATACTATCTTTATTAGATCTCACTTTCGCAAGTGGCCTTGAAGGGATTGACAACCCCTTTATTGTGTTGGTTGCGAGTTCTCAGTTTGTTTGTGTAGGTGCGTGGGACTTTTGAGGAGCCTCCTACTGGATTGATACCTTGGTTCTCAAAACTGATGGAAATACTTATGCTACACTTGCTGCATCACCTTATCCTCTTCGAGGAAAACCAATGCAAGCTCAAGACGTATCAAGAAGGATTTCTGGCACCGTTGCCGGGGAGGTCTTTGCTCAAGTCAAGACATACCAAGTACCCATCACAAACCCATCTCCCTCGCATTTACATTATTTGCCATTTGCCTCTCATTTTCCTCTCCCCCACTTCACCCTTGCCGTTTTATTCACCCTCTCTTTCCAATCTCTTCTCTCTTTTGCTTGCTGTTTCGTTTGATTGTTTGGTTGGAATAGATGCTTATTTATTGGTAAACAGAGAACTTAAGATCTATGGATCCTCATTCGCTTGCTAATCTTTTTAAGAGATCCAATTACGATGAACCAATTGCTAGTGAGCTTTGTGCACTAGATTATCTTTATGAAGCTTTTCTCAAAATTTGTGAATCTAGAAATTATGATGAAGAAATTTATGAAGAGATTCACGATAACTCCTTGAATAAAAAGCATGATTGCAATGATTTTCCTATAAATTCTCTTGATGTCAATCGTTCTAATAATATGCAAAACCCTAAGCTTGGGGATGCTAGTTTTGCTATGTCTACTACTGGTTTCAATGATCATGATTGGGGTGATTCTTCTTATAACCTTGAAAATTTATTTAAGCCCCATGATGAATATGAGATTGATAATAGTGTTTGTAATAATTTTGAAAGTGGGCTTGGAAGAGTGTCAACTTTAGACCCCACATATTTGGAGTATGTTCAATCTTATGATATTTTTGATAAAAGTGGGTTCGGAAAGGTCATGACTTTAGTTAATGTTAATCCCACTATCTTGGAAGAGTGTCAACTTTGCATGCATGTGGATCATGTTAAGAATATGTTTTGTGATAGCTATTTTGTTCAATTTGCCTATGATCCTACATATTATGAGAGAGGAAAATATGGTCATAGAAATTTTTATCTTATGAAATTACCTCTCGTCATGTTGAGATTGCTATCGTCTCTTTCTTCTTCCTTGCTTATGCTAGTTTTTGCTTGCCTTGCAAATTTGTTTGCTTATAATATGCCTATGCATAGGAAGTATATTAGACTTATATGTGTTTGTCACGTGTTTCATGATGCTCTCTTTGTGCTTCAATTCTCGTCTTTCATGTGAGCATCATTAAAATTATCAATGCCTAGCTAGGGGCGTTAAACGATGCTTGTTGGGAGGCAACCCAATATTTTTCCTTGCTGTTATTCAATAAATCTTGCATCTACTCTCTGTTTAGATGTGTTTTTATCTTTTAGTTAGTGTTTGTGCCAAGTAGAACCTACAGGATAACCTACGATGATAGTTGATTTGATTCTACTGAAAAACAGAAACTTTGTGCTCACGAGAAAAATTCAATAAATCACAGAAACGTGCTTTTGCATTGATTCATTTTGCTTCTGATCAATAAACAAATTTTCCAGTACGTCCTATTTTGGTAGGACTTTTAGAGTTCCAGAAGTCTGCGTTAGTTACAGATTGCTACAGATTGTTCTGTTTTTGACAAATTCTGTTTTTCGTGTGTTGTTTGCTTATTTCAATGCATCTATGGCTAGTAAATTAGTTTAGAAACCATAAGGAAGTTGGAATACAGTAGGTTTAACACCAAAATAAATAAAGAATGAGTTCATTGCAGTACCTTATGTGGTGGTTTTGTTTTCTTTCACTAACGAAGATTATAAGATTTCCTGTTGAGTTTTGTGTTGTGAAGTTTTCAAGTTTTGGGTAAAGCTTTTATGGACTATGGAATAAAGGGGGGCAAGAGCCTAAAACTTGGGGATGCCCAAGGCACCCCAATATATTCAAGAATAGCCAAAAGCCTAAGCTTGGGGATGCCCCGGGAAGGCATCCCCTCTTTCGTCTTCGTTCATTGGTAACTTTACTTGGAGCTATATTTTTATTCGCCACATGATATGTGTTTTGCTTGAAGCATCATGTGTTATATTAGTCTTTGATTTTTAGTTTACCACAATCATCCTTGCTGTACACACCTTTTTGGGAGAAGCCTATTTGATTAGAATTTGCTATAATACTCTATGTGCTTCACTTATATCTTTTGAGCTTGATAGTTTTTGCTCTAGTGCTTCACTTATATCTTTTAGGGCACGATGGTGTCTTAATTTTGAAGAAATTACTAGTCTCTCATGCTTCACTCATATTATTTTGAGAGTATTTTAGAACAGCATGGTATTTTCTATGATCATAAAGTTGGTCCTATAATGATGAGCATCCAAGTTGGGTATAATAAAAACTTTCATAGGAAGTGAATTGGATGCTATGATCAACTTGATACTTGATAATTGTTTTGAGATATGGAGGTAGTGATATTAAAGTTATGATAGTTGGGTGATTATGAATTTAAAGAATGCTTGTGTTGAAGTTAGCAAGTCCCATAGCATGCACGTATGGTTAAAGTTGTGTAACAAATTTGAAACATGAAGTGTACCTGGCTTGTGCATCCTTATGAGTGGCGGTCGGGGACGAGCGATGGTCTTTTCCTACCAATCTATCCCCCTAGGATCATGCACGTAGTACTTGATTTTTTGATGACTTCTAAATTTTTGCAAAAAGTATATGAGTTCTTTTGACTAATGTTGAGTCCATGGATTATACGCACTTTTACCTTTCCGCCTTTGCTAGCCTCTTCGGTACCGTGCATTGCCCTTTCTCACCTTGAGAGTTGGTGCAAACTTCGCCGGTGCATCCAATCCCCGTGATACAATACGCTCTATCACACATAAAACTCCCTATATCTTCCTCAAAACAGCCACCATACCTACCTATTATGGCATTTCCATTGCCATTCCGAGATATATTTCCATGCAACTTTCCACCGTTCCGTTCATCATCAACATGACATACTTTACTTTTGTCATATTGCCATTGCATGATCATGTAGTTGACATCGTATTTGTGGAAAAGCCACCATGCATTATTTTTCATACATGTCACTCTTGATTCATTGCACCATGCCAGTACACCGCCGGAGGCATTCATATAGAGTCATATCTTGTTCTAGTTTCGAGCTGTAATTCTTATGTTGTAATCAATAGAAGTGTGATGATCATCATTATTATAACATTGCCCAAAGAAAAAAAAGAAGAAAGGCCAAAAAAAAGAAAGGCCCAAAAGAAAAAAAGGGAAAAGAAAAAAAAGAATAAATAAATAAAAAGGGCAATGTTACTATCTCTTTTTTCCACACTTGTGCTTCAAAGTAGCACCTTGTTCTCCATGTAGTGAGTCTCATATATTGTGCCTCAAAGTAGCACCGTGTTTTTCATATAGTGAGTCTCATAAGTTGTCTTTTTCATACTAGTGGGAATTTTTCATTATAGAACTTGGCTTGTATATTCCTATGATGGGCTTCCTCAAATGCCCTTGGTCTTCGTGAGCAAGCAAGTTGGATGCACACCCACTAGTTTTCTCTTGTTGAGCATTCATTTATAGCTCTAGTGCATCCGTTGCATGGCAATCCCTACTCCTCATGTTGACATCAATTGATGGGCATCTCCATAGCCTGTTGATTATCTTCGTCAATGTGAGACTTTCTCCTTTTTGTCTTCTCCACACAATCCCCATCAACATATTCTATTCCATCCATAGTGCTATATCCATGGCTCACGCTCATGTATTGCGTGAAGGTTGAAAAAGTTTGAGATTATTCAAGTATGAAACAATTGCTTGGCTTGTCATCGGGGGTATAGAAGTTGGAAACATCTTTGTGTGACGAAAATGAAGCATAGCCTAACTATATGATTTTGTAGGGATGAACTTTCTTTTGCCATGTTATTTTGAGAAGACATGATTACTTTGATTAGTATGCTTGAAGTGTTACTATTTCTTTTTATCAATATGAACTTTTATTTTGTATTCATTTGGATCTGGACATTCATGCCACAATAAAGAAAATTACATTATGAATTATGCTAGGTAGCATTCCACATCAAAAATTCTCTTTTTATCATTTACCTAATCGAGGACGAGCATGAATTAAGCTTTGGGATGCTTGATACGTCTCCAACGTATCTATAATTTTTGATTGTTCCATGCTATTATATTACCCCTTTTGGATGTTTATGGGATTTATTTTACACATTTATATCATTTTTGGGACTAACCTACTAACCGGAGGCCCATCCCATATTGCTGTTTTTCGCCTATTTCAGTATTTCGAAGAAAAGGAATATCAAACGGAGTCCAAACGGAATGAAACCTTCGGGAGCGTGATTTTTGGAACGAACGTGATCCGGAGAGCTTGGAGTGCAAGTCAAGAAGCTCCCGAGGACCCCATAGGATAGGGGGCCGCGCCCCCTCTGTAGGGCGCGCCCTCCTGTCTCCTGGGCCCCTTGGGCGGCCACCGACGTACTTCTTCCTCCTATATATACCTACGTACCCCGAAAACATCTAGGGGCACCACGAAACACAATTTCCACCGCCGTAACCTTCTGTATCCGCGTGATCTCATCTTGGAGCCTTCGCCGGCACTCTGCCGGAGGGGGAATCGACCATGGAGGCCTTCTACATCAACATCCTTGCCCCTCTGATGAGTTGTGAGTAGTTTACCACAGACCTACGGGTCCATAGTTATTAGCTAGATGGCTTATTCTCTCTCTTTGGATCTCAATACAATGTTCTCCCCCTCTCTTGTGGAGATCTATTCGATGTAAACTCTTTTTGCGATGTGTTTGTCAAGATCCGATGAATTGTGGGTTTATGATCAAGTTTATCTATGAATAATATTTGAATCTTCTCTGAATTCTTTTATGTATGATTGAGTTATCTTTGGAAGTCTCTTCGAATTATCGGTTTGGTTTGGCCTACTAGATTGGTCTTTCTTGCCATGGGAGAAGTGCTTAGCTTTGGGTTCAATCTTGCGGTGTGCTTACCTAGTGACAGAAAGGGTTGCAAGACACGTATTGTATTGTTGCCATCGAGGATAACAAGATGGGGTTTATATCATATTGCATGAGTTTATCCCTCTACATCATGTCATCTTGCTTAATGCGTTACTCTGTTCTTATTAACTTAATACTCTAGATGCAGGCAGGAGTCGGTTGATGTGTGGAGTAATAGTAGTAGATGCAGGCAGGAGTCGATATACTTGTTATGGACGTGATGCCTATATACATGATCATGCCTAGATAATCTCATAACTATGCGCTTTTCTATCAATTGCTCGACAGTAATTTGTTCACCCACCGTAATACTTATGCTATCTCGAGAGAAGCCTCTAGTAAAACCTATGGCCCTCGGGTCTATCTCTTATCATATTTGCTTTCAATCTACCTTTATTTGCATCTTTACTTTTTGCATCTATATTATAAAATACCAAAAATATATTTATCTTATCATACTATCTTTATTAGATCTCACTTTCGCAAGTGGCCGTGAAGGGATTGGCAACCCCTTTATTGCGTTGGTTGCGAGTTCTCAATTTGTTTGTGTAGGTGCGTGGGACTTTTGAGGAGCCTCCTACTAGATTGATACCTTGGTTCTCAAAACTGAGGGAAATACTTACGCTACACTTGCTGCATCACCCTCTCCTCTTCAAGGAAAACCAACGCAAGTTCAAGACGTAGCAGCTGCTCACTATCTTCGGCTTCACACAGAAGATTTGCAGCCATAGGCCGAAGTGGGGCCTGATGCAGAGGAAGGCCTCACACATGACGATAAACACCGAGATGTTGAGACGAAATTTGGGGCAAGGTCATGAAAATCTAGCCCGTAGTAAAACATTAGCCCGCAGACGAACGGGTGAAGTGGAAATCCTAGTCAACGGACGAAATGAGAGAGGAACACTACTCTCTGCCGAGACTTTGGAGTGGGGGTGATCTGTCCCTCCGCTGGCAGCCTGTGCGCGATGTTTGCGGCCAGGTATCTGGCCGCCCGAAGCTTGGTAATGTCCTCCTCCGTGACGGAGGAGGCCATCCACTTGCCTCCGCTCCGGACATGCTGTGAATGGTCCTACGGAGAAGGTGAAATCTTGAGCGCTGGGGCTCGAGAGTGCGAGAATGGATGAGCAGAGGAGGAAGAAGGCATGGGTAAGAGTGGGGGATCCTTGTCCCTTTATAGAGGTAGTGAAAATTGTGCGCCTCCCTGCTTTCCTGTTGAAATCGCTTATTTTCCAAGCGCCACGTTAAATAACACGGTTGGGTTACCCGTACCCTTATTAATGAGGATCCCGTGACAAGGGGACAAGATCTCTGCTTCGACAAGGCGTGTCAAGGAAACCGCCTCGCAATATTTGTGGTGGCTGGTTGTGAGAAAACGGCTCGAATGATGACTAGGCCATGGTGTGATGGCACAATGTCAGCAGATTTGATTTGTGAAATACTTATCTCTCTACGGTGGTATGTGAAATTTGTCTTGCAGAGACGGACATGGTCCTTGTGTTCGGAATTTATCTTGAAGTATTCGGAGATGGAACCCGCCTTGCAATGCCGAAGACAATCTGCGTGCCGGACTCATCGTCATTGAAGCCTGGTTCAGGGGCTACTGAGGGAGTCCTGGATTAGGGGGTGTTCAGATAGCCGGACTATGTGCCTTGTCCGGACTGTTGGACTATGAAGATACAAGATTGAAGACTTCGTCCCGTGTCCAGATGGGACTCTCCTTTGCGTGGAAGGCAAGCTTGGCGATTCGGATGATAGATCTCCTTCTCTGTAACCGACTTTGCGTAACCCTAGCCCCATATGGTGTCTATATAAACCGGAGGGTTTAGTCCATAGGGCAAGAACAATCATACCATATACTAGCTTCTAGGGTTTAGCCTCTACGATCTCGTGGTAGATCAACTCTTATAATACTCATATCATCAAGATCAATCAAGCAGGAAGTAGGGTATTACCTCCATCGAGAGGGCCCGAACCTGGGTAAAACATCATGTCCCCTGCCTCTTGTTACCATCGGCCTTAGATGCACAGTTTGGGACCCCCTACCCGAGATCCGCGGTTTTGACACCGACACCCACCGTTCTCTCTAAGCAAGCTCCGGCATGGTAGGGCCTTTGCCCCTTGCTCACTACCGTAGTATGGGAAGATCCCACCTGCCACCGCCCTCCTGGTTACATTCCGGTGACCCTCAGGTATAGCTTCCTCTGGAATGGGCTTTGCTCCAACACCCGTCTTCCCATGTCGCTGCATATGGAAAATCCTGCATGTGGATCTTCTCTAGTTCCTAGCCTAAAATGTATTGTAGCTCAGCTGGTGTACTATCCATGTTTCATCAATAGTGCCACTATTATTGCAATCACACTTATTCAATATCCTTGTCAACAGGGATGCTCACATCCATTTTAGTGGAACTGCACAAAATGACGGGATGGTGCATGTATCCAACTGCTACATGTCTTGGCAAGCTTCAAATAGCCGCGTGAAAGTGGCTACCAACATGTCCACCATGGCCAGAAAATGAAAGCATGCATAGGGACTTGATCGATCATTTTTTCTTTATTTGTACACCTTCTCACAACTTTGTCTTAAGCTTGAACTAAGTTTTGGGTATAATATGTGAATCATTGATATGCATTAGCATGCATGTTAGTTTCCTTTGTATTTCATGGAATGTTGTAACAAGAAAACCTTCAAGGCAAGACACATGAAAGAAAAGCTTAAAGCTTCATAGCATTGTGCTAGTATAATTCTATCTCGCTGAGAAATTATATTTACAACCAAATTATATATAAATAAATGCTCAAAGGTCGATAGCATTGTGAGAAACCATTCTAGGAGCACTGAGCACACAACTTCCTTTCCTTGACATGTGGGACATCCAGCATCCGGGTCCACGTGCCATGCACCAAATTATGAGTGCACAACAACAAGGAATACTCGCCCGGTCACCCTGGTCATTGAGGGAGTCTTGGATTCGGGGTTCCTCAGGTGTCTGGCCCAGGAGTATGGGCTGGGTTGCATGGGCCGGGCATGATCAATTTGATGATTATCTACCGTGTCCGAATGGGGCTTCTCAATGCGTGGAAGGCAAGAATAGAGTCCGAAGGTTTCCCTAGCTGATAAACCGAACTTTTACAAACCCTAGACCTCCCTCCGATGTGTATATAAACTAGAGGGGTTAGTCTATAGAGGGTAACTTTTTCACCATTATCGAAATCCTCATAGGCTAGACATCTAGGGTTAGCCATTACAATCTCGAGGTAGATCAACTCTTGTAATCTTCATACTCGACAATTATAATCAAGAAGGAGTAGGGTTTTACCTCCATTATGAGGGCCCGAACCTAGCTAAATATCGTGTCCCCTGGCCTCATGTTACCATTGATCCTAGGACGCATAGCTTAGGCCCCCCTACCCGAGATCTGCCGGTTTTGACATCGACATTGGTGCTTTCATTGAGAGCTCCGTTGTGCTGTCTGCGAAAAGCAATCCATGGCTCACCTAGTCATCAACGACAATATCACTTCCGGAGGGTGCCTGGCTTCGGGGCAGATCTCCGGTTCGGCGGTTTTACCATGAGGGCCGACATGGCCATCGAGCCTGCAACTACTCTCACAGCTGCCGCACACTATCCTCGTATTGGCCCCAAGTACTTTGAAAAATTGGATCCTGCATATGTTTCGTGTTTAAACGAACTACTGGACCCCATCGCCGCCCTGGGGGTCTCAACGGACTATGATCGGATCGGGCTCAAGCCCGACCAAAGGGAGATTAATCAGCCACCGATCACCCACTTTGTGCCGATCGTCGAGGAACCGGCCACTGACACATCCCCCCATATTGAGGACCAAGTATGTTCGGGTCCCCGAATCCCCTAAGCCGGATACTTCCCCTTCGAAAGGGACTCTACTCCCATCGGACTCTGGTTCAGCTGTAGGATTGCAAGGGCTATTGCGCACAACTGGACCCAAACCGGTCACTTCGGAAGCCATACCGGCTCCAAACATGGACATGGGACAGGATCTAAAATTTAATCCACCTACCCACCATAATCTATACTCCCCAAGAAACTCAGGTCCTCCAGATATATACGACCTAATGTATGTGCGGCAGCAGCACTAGGAAATGGTCCACTACTTTTGGGCCAGATTCCTGCTTGTTAAAAACAAGATCAAGGACTGTCCGAACGACGACGTAGTTTCGGTCTTCCGCCGTAACTGTACAGAAGAAGGGATATTGAATGCCCTCAACCATAGCCACATCCAGAGCTTCACGAAATTATCGCATGTAGTACAAAAGTACTATACAATGGAAAACATAAGGAGGGCCTAGAAAATTCAACTGGAGCCCTCCGCCTCTACTCAGTATGCGGCCCAAGCTAAAAGAATATACCCCGGAGGGTCACCTGATCATCGGGCTATGGGTAGGAAGAACAAGCCCTTCACGGGGCATAGGCCCGTTCTTGACGAACTAATGGACAAACCCTGCCCGATCCATACTATGCCGCACATAGTCTCAACTCATAGTTTCCGGGCATGCTGGGTACTCCGACAGGTAGCAAAAAGTGGAGAGGCCATCCTCACCAGAACTCCACAAGGATACTCACCGGAGAGGGACATCTTTAATGTCCTAATAGTCTTTGAGACTTTCTCTTCTAACAACTGGCGTAAACGGGCTCTTCGCGACCTCGCTGAAGTCCATCAAGTTACCGAGATGAGCCCATGGAATGACACGGCGATAACCTTTACAGTTGAAGATGAACCAAAGGCTCGGTCCGTCCGAGCACCTGCCGCCTTGGTACTAAACCCTATCATTGATGGTTTTTGGCTTACCAAAGTACTCATGGATGTCGGTAGTGGACTTAACCTCATCTATGAGGATACACTCGATAAGATGTAGATGGATAGGTCACGCATCGAGCAAAGCAACACCACCTTTCGACGTATCATCCCCAGTCGAGAGGCGCACTGCTCTGGAAAAATCAAACTAGATGTGGTGTTCGGCACACCAGAAAACTATAGATCCGAAGAGTTGCTCTTCCATGTGGTCCCCTTTAACAATGGGTAACACGCTATGCTCGGTCAGGACACTTTCTCACGCTTTCAAGCTATACCCCATTACAGGTACATGAAGCTCAAAATGCCCGGCCCTGATGGAATCATCACAATCTCGAGCGACCCGGACAAAGCCCTTCGTGCCGAAAACAAGACAGCATCTTTGCCCTCGGGGCACTATCTGAAGCTATAGCGGTAGAAGAATTAACCACTCTACGTGCAGTGGTGGATAGGGACAATGTGATCTTTGATAAAACATCCAAGTCCACCTCCTTCAAGCCAACAGAAGAAATAGTAAAGTTCCAAGTGCACCCGACATGCCCTAATAAAACAGTGTCTATCGGAGCACAGCTGGATCCGACAGTGGACGCCGCCCTACATGCCTTCCTATGCGAGAATTGGGATATCTTTGCCTGGCACCCTTCAGACATGCCTGGCATCCCACGAAGACTGGCCGAACACAGTCTCAACATAATTAAAGGATTCAAACCCGTAAAACAGACACTACGGAGATTCTTCGAGTCCAAGCGTCAAGCCATGGGAGAAGATCTAGCCAAGTTACTAGAGGATGGGTTTATCAGGGAAATAAAACATCCAAATTGGCTAGCCAATCTGGTTATGGTCCCTAAAAAGGACAAATCATGGCACCTGTGTGTCGACTTCAAGGACCTCAACAAGGCTTGCCCCAAAGATCCTTTTCCGTTGCACCGAATTGACCAAATTATCGATGCAACTGCAGGACATGATTCTCTGTGTTTCCTCGACGCCTATTCTGGATACCATCAGATTAAGATGAAGGAATCGAACTAGGATGCAACCACATTCATCACCCCTTACGGTCCCGAGGGAGTCCCGGATTAGGGGGTGTCCGGATAGCCGGACTACCATCATCAGCCAGACTATCATCGGCCGGACTATCATCATCGACCGGACTCCAAGACTATGAAGGTACAAGATTGAAGACTTTGTCCCTTGTCCGGATGGGACTTTCCTTGGCGTGGAAGGCAAGCTTGGCGATACGGATATGTAGATCTCCTACCATTGTAACCGACTCTATGTAACCCTAGCCCTCTCTGGTGTCTATATAAACCGGATGGCTCTAGTCCGTAGGACACAACAACAACCATTACAATCATACCATAGGCTACCTTCTAGGGTTTAGCCTCCTTGATCTCCTGGTAGATCCACTCTTGTAAACTTCCACAATATCAATATCAATCAAGCAGGACGTAGGGTTTTACCTCCATCAAGAGGGCCCGAACCTGGGTAAAACATCGTGTCCCTTGTCTCCTATTACCATCCGCCTAGATGCACAGTTTGGGACCCCCTACCCGAGATCCACCGGTTTTGACACCGACATTGGTGCTTTCATTGAGAGTTCCTCTCTCCCATCACCGATAGGAAGGATGCCTCCTCTCGTCTTCAAGGACGGTATTTTCACCAAAGGAGCCTTGGCCGCCGGCCAAACTATCCGGCTAGGTGGTTTTCTTATGACCGCCTGTCCGGCCACCGCTTCGACAATGACCTCTCAAGTCGTCAAAAGCAACCTTCACATCAGCTCGGAATTGGCCAAGCAGCTGGATCCAATAGAGCTCTTGTCCGTAAACGAGCTCTTGGATCGCATCGCCGCCCTGGGAGTCGCTACAGACTACAATCAGATTGGGCTTAAAACCGATCTGAGAGAGATTAACTCTCCCCAGGTCACCCACCGCGTTGCAGTGGTAGAGGAACAATGCGGCGACTCTTCTCCTGTATTGAAAACTAGTCATGTCCGGGCTCCCGAACCCCCCATGCCGGATTCCCGCGGAGGGGCGGACTTCGATCAAGCACTGGACTTAAAGTCAGGCATGGGACCAAACTCGTTGGACAACGTCCAGCAATCCAAGCTTCCAAATTTGGAAACTTCTCGGCCCTCGAGCCTTGAGATGGGTAGGGTTCCGGACTTAATTCCGCCCACCCGCCCAGACATATGCGATCTATCTATAATCCGGCAAGAGCCCACTGAGACAGTACATCACTACTGGGCCAGATTCCTCCTGGTTATGGACAGGATAAAGGACTGCCGAGAAGAAAACGCAATCTCAATTTTTTGCAATAATTGCACAGACGAGGGAATCTTGAACGCCGTCAGCCGTCGTGAAATTACACGCTTCGCCGACCTGGCGTCCATAGTACGAAAGTACTGTGCGATGGAGAGTTTCCGGACAACCGAAAATAAGTTTTGGGACAATCCGACCCCGAATACAACCCTAGTCCGTAGCAAAAGGGTGCATTACACTCAGGCACCAGATACAAAAACCAAAAAGCAAAAACCCCATAAAGGGCACGGAACCGTACTAGAGGGATGGCTTAGCGAACCCTGTAAAATTCACAGTACAGAAGGTGCCGTGCCAACGCATAGCCTTCGAGCATGTTGGATATTACGGCAGGTGGCCAAAAGTGGAGAGGAGCTTCTAGCCCCGGAAAAAGACTCCAACAACATCGGTACGGTATCAACAGTCTTCAAGACTTTCGCATCAAATAATATGCGGAAACGAACAATCCGCAGCCTCGCCGAAGTCTACCAAGTAGCAACAACCAATCCATGGAGTGACACAGCCATCACCTTCAACGCCAGCGACGAACCTAAATTCCGAACAGCCCGAGCTCCAGCCGCACTGGTACTTAGTCCAATAGTGGACGGCTTTCGACTTACAAAGGTCCTCATGGATGGCGGCAGCGGATTAAACCTCATCTACGAGGAAACCCTTCAAAAAATGGAAATAGACTGGAGCCGCATTGTTCGAAGCAGCACAACATTTAGAGGAATAATCCCTAGCCGGGAGGCGCGCTGCACAGGAAAAATCACACTCAATGTGGTATTCGGCTCGCCGGACAATTACAGATCCGAAGAAGTCACGTTCCAAGTGGCCCCGTTCAACAACGGATATCACGCTATATTAGGACGAGAGGCATTCACAATTTTTCAAGCCGTACCCCATTACGGGTACATGAAGCTCAAAATGCCTGGGCTCGGCGAAATAATCACTCTCGTTAGTGATCCAGACATAGCACTCCACGCCGAAAACAAGACAGCCGCATTAGCCTTAGAGGCACTATCCGAAGCCCTAGCGGCAGAGGAACTCACCGCGCTGTGCTCTATGGTGAACAGTGATGATGTGATACTCGATAAGAGATCCAAGTCCACCTCCTTTAAACCAGCAGATGAAATAGTAAAATTCCAGGTCCACCCAACGGACCCAACAAAGACGGCCTCCATCGGGGCACAATAGAACCCTGATGTAGACGCCGCACTACGAGAATTCCTTCGGGAAAATTGGGACATTTTCGCCTGGCACCCCTCGGATATGCCCGGAATCCCACGCAGATTGGCAGAACACAGCCTAAACATCCTAAAAGGATTCAAGCCAGTCAAACAGGCTCTTCGACGATTTTCCGAACCCAAAAGACAGGCAATGGGAGAAGAGCTAGCCAAACTATTGGAAGCTGGATTCATCAGAGACATCAAACATCCGGATTGGCTAGCAAACCTGGTAATGGTACCAAAGAAGGACAAATCCTGGCGCCTATGTGTCGATTTCAAAGACCTAAATAAAGCCTGCCCAAAGGATTCCTTCCCCCTCCCCCGCATCGACCAAATCATCGATGCCACTGCAGGGCACGATTCATTGTGCTTCCTGGACGCATACTCCGGCTATCATCAGATCAAGATGGCAGAAGCGGATCAAGCCGCAACGGCATTCATTACTCCATATGGACCATTCTGCTTCAACACGATGCCCTTCGGACTTAAAAACGCCGACGCAACATATCAGCGCATGATTCAGACATGTCTGGCTACCCAGATCGGCAAAATAGTAGAGGCATACGTAGACGACGTAGTCGTCAAAACTAAACACGTCGAAACTCTAGTAGACGACTTGAGGCTCACATTCGACAACGTCAGAGCATATGACATCAAGCTGAATCCGGAAAAATGCGTTTTCGGCGTACCAGCTGGAAAGCTGCTGGGCTTCATCGTATCCGGTAGAGGAATTGAAGCAAACCCAGCCAAGATCCGAGTCCTGTCACAGCTAGATATTCCAAAAAACCTCAAACAGATCCAGAAATTGACTGGATGCGTGGCGGCCCTCAACCGCTTTATCTCCCTCGTAGGAGAAAAGGCATTGCCCCTCTATCGCCTCCTCAGGCACACCGAACACTTCGAGTGGACAGATGCTGCCACTACCGGACTCGAAGAAATAAAGGCCATATTGGCAACGAATCCGGTCCTGGCTGCGCCCAACCTGGGCGAACCTATGTTGTTATACATCACGACAACACATCAAGTAGTAAGCGCGGTACTCGTCGTTGAACGAGAGACAGAAGGGCTTAAATTCCCTCTTCAAAAACCAGTATACTACGTATCCACTGTGTTAACCCCCTGCAAGTCCCGTTACCCGCACTATCAGAAGATAGCGTACGCGGTGTTCATGGCATCCCGAAAGCTTCGACACTACTTTCAAGAGT
This sequence comes from Triticum dicoccoides, assembly GCF_002162155.2. Classification (NCBI taxonomy): domain Eukaryota; kingdom Viridiplantae; phylum Streptophyta; class Magnoliopsida; order Poales; family Poaceae; genus Triticum; species Triticum dicoccoides. The sequence goes on along the minus strand of NC_041391.1, from coordinate 523,881,215 downwards.
GTTCGATAACAGTGGCCTCTGAAGTACCACTTAACGACATTATAAACAACCGCGATGCGACGGGCAGGATTGCCAAATGGGCCATTGAGCTCTTACCATTTGATATAACTTACAAACCTCGGCGAGCTATAAAGTCACAAGTTTTGGCTGACTTTGTCGCTGAATGGACCGAAGCCGAACTCCCTAAAGAGTACGGCGCATACTCCAACTGGATTATGCACTTCGACGGCTCTAAAATGTTAGCCGGATTGGGGGCTGGCATCATATTGACGTCCCCGACCGGGGACACAGTCCAATACGTACTTCAGATAATGTACATGGACTCCAACAACGCAGCCGAATACGAGGCCCTTTTACATGGTCTCCGGATGGCAATCTCCATGGGCATTCAATGCCTAGAGGTGCGCAGGGATTCAAACCTCGCAATATCCCAAATAAACGGAGACTTTGACGCCAAAGATCCGAAAATGGCAGCATATCGCAATGCTGTCCTAAAAATGTCAGCCCGGTTTGAAGGACTTGAATTCCATCATGTAGCCCGGGATAATAACCAAGCAGCCGACGTACTGGCACGCATCGGTGCAAAACGCGACGCTATCCCTCCCAACATCTTCTTGGAACGGCTCTTCAAGCCATACGTACTATGGGAAGAGGAGTCCGGAAATAACAAACCGGAACAAGCCGCACCAACCGGCAATTCAGCCGATGACATAACACCTTCAGCCCACGACAGAATGGCAGTAATTGCCCCGTGGACAGAACCATTCCTCGCCTACTTGCTTAGGCAGGAACTCCCCGAAGACCATAATGAGGCCCGCTGCGTAATCCGGCGATCTAAAGCCTACAAGGTCCATGAGGGAGAACTCTATAAGAAAAGCACAACCGGAGTCCTTCAAAGGTGTATCTCCGAAGAGGAAGGGCGAGACCTTCTGGCCGAAATTCACACCGGACTAGGCGGACACCACGCCGCAGCCCGGGCCCTTGTAGGAAAGGCATTCCGTACAAGATTTTATTGGCCGACGGCCCGGGCAGATGCTCAGGACTTAGTCCAAAGATGCGTCGGTTGTCAGCTCTTTGCTAATCAGACCCATATGCCACCCACCGCCCTCAAAACTATACCCATTACCTGGCCGTTCGAGGTCTGGGGGCTTGACATGGTTGGACCACTTAAAGGGGGAACCCACAAGCAAAGATACCTATTGGTCATGGTGGATAAATTCACCAAATGGATAGAGGCCAAGCCAGTTAAAACGGCAGAGTCCGGACCAGTGATAGACTTTATATCCGGGGTAGTACACCGTTATGGTGTCCCCCACAGCATCATCACCGATAACGGCACGAACTTCACGGCCGATGTGGTTAAATCATGGTGCAAAAATATGGGCATCAAGCTCGATTACGCTTCAGTCTATCATCCTCAAACCAATGGTCAAGTGGAACAAGCAAATGGTCTAATAATGAGCGGCATCAAACCCAGACTAGTGCGGTCCCTTACGAAATCTGACACACACTGGGTAGAGGAGCTCGACTCCGTACTCTGGGGGCTGCGGACAACGCCTAACCGTACTACCGGATTCACACCATTTTTTATGGTATACGGCGCAGAAGCAGTTTTGCCCTGTGACATAATTCATGACTCACCTCGAGTGCGCATGTACGAAGAAAGAGAAGCCGAGTTGGATCGGCAGGACAGCTTGGACGCATTGGAGGAAGAACGCGACATCGCCAAGGCTCGTTCCGCATTCTATCAGCAGCAGGCTCGAAGATACCAAAGCAGAGAAGTACGGGCCAAGACTTACAACGTTGGCGAATTGGTTCTACGCCTGCCGGACAAGAAAAAGGACAAGCTCAAGCCCAAATGGGAAGGCCCCTTCATCATCGATCAAGTCCTGACCGGCGGAGCGTACCGTCTACGAAATGCATCGGATAACCGACTCGAGCCGAACCCATGGAACACAGCCCGCCTCCGAAGATTCTATGCCTAGCGCCGGACTAAGAGTTCGTCCCTTCCCCCCATCCAATTTTTTTTATTTTTACTTCAGCTGCCTTTTGTTTATCTTTTTCTTCTCAACCCTATTCATCCAAGCCTTAAAGGGCCTAGTTGCGCAACGTTCGCACGCAATTGATGTGCTATCCGCACTCGATATACCTGGGGGCTTCTTTACCAGAAGCTTAATTATAAGGGCTTAAACCCAGCACACGTGTCAAGCCTCCACATGTCCCTTTTATTCACCATTATATGCATCGATACGACTTAAGTTTTGGCCAAGCTGGGTTGCCTGGCTCCTGTGCTTACCCCTACGTTCCCGATTGTTCGGCTAGGAGGTAAAGGGAGCACCTCTGCGATTGTTACTGCCGGGTCAGCCGGATGTGTACCTCAGACTGGGTGAAGCCGAAAGCTAGCGTTCTTAAGGGAATATTCGGTCGGTGACTTAAAAGATGATTTTTTATCTATTTATTTATCTGCCCCCAGATGTTTTTCTGCTTTTTTCGCAGTCCGGACATGCACTTTAGGGCATGCCACACCCAGAGGAAAGGAACCCTTAACGGAACTATTCTCCCTGGAAGATGTTTCTTACTACCCATGTAATATAACATAACTAGTTGGGCACTTGTCTGATAAAGCAGTAATGACCCCTACGCCTGGTCTCCATGCATACCCTGGTTGTTTCATAACCGAGAAGGTATTCGGACACACTCCGGACTCTAGGGTCCCGAGGTCGAAGCGAGAAGGTCGGCAAAGACAAACGATCTATAATCCGGCTAGAAGGCATTTTACTTGTCATTTTATAATACATTGTCAAATTGACTGATTGTATTCTTCCTCAATCCCGTCTAACAGGTTGTCTAATTTACAGTCCTGTTGGGAAAATTTAGCGGCCAACTCTACTTGGCCGTATACTAAGCTCACAGGGATCTCCTTCCCATCGGGCCCCACAGGTCCGACTTCGGCCATGTGGTTGGGATCCGCCTTCTTGTACCGCGTCTTTACCATGGCCCAGGCCTCCCTGGCACCTTGGCGGCAGGCCGAAATCTTCCATAAATGGAAGCGCTGCCGCACTCCCTGAAGCTTCTCCGCAAGCTCCCCAAGACCCTCGGGTAAGGAGAAGGCTGGCCATAAAGCTTGGATGACGCCGCTCATTGCCTGCCGAACTCGTTCGATCAGTTGCAACAATTCGGGAAGTTGATCACCCATTGATACGGGCATCTCCTCCGCAGGGCAACCTGTGAGTATACCTGCAAAGATATTTTGTCAAGTTGACTTCCTCGCCGAACTCTTCTTTTCAAAGGAGTTCGCTCAAGCACTTACTATAGATGCCGCGATGAAGCCGCTGATTCTCCTTAACGGAGCCCGACAGCTCGACCCGAACGCCTTTCAGCTCTTCTCTAAGCTGGGCATGGGCATCCTGGAGCTTGTTCCTTTCATGCTGCACCTTATGCAGCACCCTCTCGCCGGCCTTTAGTTGGTGCAGAAGTTCTTGCTTGTCCGGACCTTGTCCGGCAGCACCTGCAACGTCATTTTTTAGACTTGCACAAAGGCCAAACGCTACTTATCTTTCTAAAATAATGTGTTACCAGGAGAGGTCCATGTGTTTCCTCCTGCGCCAGAGAGTGCGGCCTCAAGTTGGGCCTTGCACTCTTGCAGCTCCTGAGACAGTTGGGTATTCTTCTCGGTAAGATCCTGCGTTTCATATGATCCTTAAATCAGTTAATATAACTACTTTAAGTCTCGGGGGCTACTGGCATATACAACTATTAAATTCTCTTACCCTTATGTCTTTTACATACTGCTCCGTGGCTCTGGTAAAACCATCTTGAGCAGCACGAACGTGCGCGTCCCCCGCGTTAAAGGCATTCAACGCCTCGGGGGAGAAGCACGCGTCACGAAATACTGTCCGACGGCGCCTGTGATTCAGGGCACTCTCCACCTCAGACTTGGTGGCGGACAGTCTGTCGGCATCCTCCGTCGGAGGAACATCCGGCTTGCGCCTTGCGCTCGCCTCCTCCTCCAGACTAGGTGCTGGAGCCTGGCTGGTAGAGGTTGGATTGGCAACCTCCACGCCCGCAGTCCGGCGGACGCTTTTTTCCCTACAAAAGTCATGAGCACTCAAACGCTTCCTAGGAACGTTGCTCTAAATAACGAATTGTGAGCTACACCTTTGCGGCGACGTTTCAGTCCGCGCCGCGCTCCTCTTCCGCCTACTGGTCCAGACTGGCCTTTGTTGTCCAGCCACCGCGGGCTCGGCTTCTCGCCCTAGAGGCACCTCCTGCACAGCGCCATCGTATACGGTGGTCAGAAATAAGCAAGGAAGGAATGACGGTGTCAGGACTTCGGTCGCAATCACCTGGGAAGCCGGATATAGTCTGGGATAGTCGGCCGTGATGGCGACTAAAGCATTGTCCATGCTGAGCTGATGGAACACCCCGTCGATTAGCTCCACCATTATGTCCAGATCCTCTTTGGAGGCCGGATCCCGGGATCTCTCTGGATCCTCGGGTTGCGGAGCTGGACTTAGCATGTCCTCCACGATCCGGCGTAGCTCCTGCGTCGAAAGAAGAACACAATATAAGAAACTTAAGTTTCAAAAAGCATGGGTCGGGCATGCAGAGTGTTCGCTTACCCAAGGCCGGGGATTATTCATGGAGAACTCATTTAACGGGTTCGTCCGAAGGAAATCCTCCTTCTCCCCCTTATACAGGCCGGACAGGATCGTCACCAGGTCTTCGACCGAATCCGGCCCTTTGCGGCCATGACGGGTGGCATCGTCCTCCCCGTTGAAATCCCACATGGGGTGGCCCCTGTATTGTAGTGGCTGCACCCCCCGCATAATGCATGTTGCCATGACTCCAATCATGGTCAACCTGGAATGGGCCAGTAACCTTATTCGGCCCATCAAATAATGGACACTCTTGTCTTCCTCCAGTTGGGGGCTCCGCGGACGCCAACTAAGGCGTTTCTTCAGAGGATCATTGCTGAACTCTGGGAGGCCGATCCGAACAGGGTCCAGCAGCGGAGCGTCTTCTATATAAAACCATTCCGAAGGCCAGTCTTCGGACGCCTTCTTAGGGGTTCCGGATGGATATCCGGTCCCCGCAATCCGCCATATTTCGCCGCCGCTCACTTGATATATGGACCCCTCGTGAGAGCGGGGTACAAGGCAGAACAACCTCTTCCACAACGCGAAATGGGGCTCGACGCCCAGGAATAGCTCGCAAAAAGCTACGTAACCCGCAATATGCAGGATTGAGGCGGGCGTGAGGTGATGAAGCTGGAGTCCGTAGAATTCCAGGAGCCCGCGGAGGAATGGATGTACAGGAAATCCGAGCCCCCTTATCAGATAGGGAACGAAGCATACCCGCTCCCCTTTGTTGGGATTTGGGGTAGCCTCTGCTTGCTTCCCACCTTTGTAGGTGGCCAGCCCGGCTCGAACCAGGACCATGAAGGCCGGAGGGAGATATCCCCCTGTTTGGAGCTTCACCAGCTCGTTGTGCGGAACAGAGCATCTCCTCCAATCTCCTGGCAAAGGGCTGGGAGCGCGAGAAGAGGAGCCGCATTGACGGTCCATGATGGAATGGATTCTTGGTCGAAAGTGCTCCGATGAGTATTTGCGGGAGGAAGATGGTGATTTGGATCTGGATTCTTGCCTCCCTTACAGGCAGATTATTCGCACAACTAGGGGGTAAAACATAAAAAACACCCTAGCTTTTCACATTCGCACGACGCGTGGAAGGAGGCCATTATTGGGCATGGAAGCCAAGACACGCAACATTGGTGAGGAAGCCGGACATTGTTCGGCAGGTACATAGAACTTGAAGGAGAACCCGCCTTGCAACGCCGAAGACTACACACATGCTGGACTTATCGTCATTGAAGCCTGGTTCGGGGGCTACCGAGGGAGTCCCGGATTAGGGGGTGTCCGGATAGCCGGACTACCATCATCGGCCGGACTATCATCGGCCGGACTATCATCATCGACCGGACTCCAAGACTATGAAGATACAAGATTGAAGACTTCGTCCCGTGTCCGGATGGGACTTTCCTTGGCGTGGAAGACAAGCTTGGCGATACGGATATGTAGATCTCCTACCATTGTAACCGACTCTATGTAACCCTAGCCCTCTCCGGTGTCTATGTAAACCGGATGGCTCTAGTCCGTAGGACACAACAACAACCATTACAATCATACCATAGGCTAGCTTTTAGGGTTTAGCCTCCTTGATCTTGTGGTAGATCCACTCTTGTAAACATCCACAATATCAATATCAATCAAGCAGGACGTCGGGTTTTACCTCCATCAAGAGGGCCCGAACCTGGGTAAAACATCGTGTCCCTTGTCTCCTGTTACCATCCGCCTAGACGCACAGTTCGGGACCCCCTATCCGAGATCCTCCGGTTTTGACACCGACAGGTCCCTTCTGCTTGAATACTATGCCCTTGGACTCAAAAACTCCGGGGCTACCTACCAGCGCATGATTCAACCATGCCTGGAAAAGCAAATAGGAAAAATGGTCGAAGCATATGTGGACGATGTGGTCATCAAAACAAAACATGTCGAGTCACTGGTGGATGACCTTCGCCTCACCTTCGACAATCTCTGAACATACGACATCCGTCTTAATCCGGGAAAATGTGTCTTCGGAGTTCAGGCCGGAAAGTTGTCGGGGTTCATTGTTTCCCATAGAGGAATTGAGGGAAACCTAGCCAAGATCCGAGCTCTATCACAATTGGCCACGCCAACAGACCTAAAGCAGGTCCAGAAACTAGCTAGGTGTGTCGCAGCTTTAAGCCGACTTATCTCCAAATTAGGAGAAAAGGCATTGCCATTATACAAGCTCCTGCGCCGTACTGATAACTTCAAATGGACGGCCCAATCTTGGCCACACCTGGCGTTGGAGAGCCTATGTTATTATACATTTCAGCAACTAACCAAGTAGTTAGCATCGTCCTCGTTGTCAAGCGAGGGGAGGAGGGACATAAATTCCCCACCCAAAAACCAGTTTACTATGTATCGGAGGTCCTTACACCTTGCAAATCCCAAACTTCGGAAGTACTTTCAAGAGTGTTCGGTCACAGTGGCATCCAAGATGCAACTGAATGACATCATTTATAACAGAGACGCCACTAGCCGTATAGCCAAATGGACCATCGAGCTATTACCATTCGAAATCATATACAAGCTGCGCCGGGCTATTAAATCTCAGGTATTGGCCAACTTTATAGCCGAATGGACGGAAGCCGAACTCCCTAAAGAGTACAACTCAAACTCTAATTGGTTCATGTACTTCGATGGCTCCAAAATGCTGGTCGGACTAGGGGCTAGCATAATCCTCACATCCCCCACTGGGAACACAATCTGCTACGTATTGCAAATTATGTATACAGACTCTAATAATGTAGCCGAATATGAGGCGCTACTGCACGGTCTTCGCATGGCTGTCTCCATGGGCATACAACGCTTGGAGGTGCGCGGTGATTCAAACCTCACAATTTCACAGGTCAACGGAGAGTTCGGCGCGGAGGACCCAAAAATGATGGCATATCAAAACTTCAGATTAAAACTGTTAGCTCGGTTCGACGGACTCTAGTTCCATCATGTCGCCCGAGAAAATAATCAGGAAGCCGACATCCTTGCTCATATGGGCGCTAAACGCGACCTCGTACCACCCAACACCTTTGTGGAGTGGCTCTTTAAGCCATATGTGGTGTGGCAAGGTGAGTGAGGCGAAGGCAATGCAGACCTGATCACACCCCCAACCGCCAAACACAATGCGGACAATGTCGGACGTTCGGATATCGAGATAACACCCTCTGCTCATGAGATCATGGTGGTTATCGCTCCTTGGACCGAACCTTACTTGTCCTACCTTAATAGGCAAGAGCTCCCCGACGATCAAAACGAGGCGCGATGCATAGTTCGGCGCTCCAAAGCCTTCAAAGTGCATGAAGGCGAACTATATAAAAGAAGTACAACTGGAGTCCTTCAAAGGTGTAACTCCGAAGAGGAGGGAAGGCAGCTCTTGGCAGAGATACATGCCGGTCTCAACGATCATCATGCCACAGCCCGTGCCCTTGTAAGCAAGGCGTTCCGAACAGGCTTTTTCTGGCCTATGGCTCGAGCTGACGCTCAAGACCTTGTCCAACGCTGCGTGGGCTATCAACTCTTCGCCAATCAGAGCCACATGCCTCCCACCGCATTAAGAACAATCCCCATTACTCGGCCCTTTGCGGTTTGGGGGCTTGACATGGTCGGACCCCTTAAAGGGGAAGCCACAAAAAGAAATACTTACTGTTATGTTGGATAAATTCACTAAATGGATAGAAGCCAAACAAGTGAAAACAGCTGAGGCCAGACCAATGATTGACTTCATATCCGACGTAGTCCACCGTTATGGTGCCCCGCACAGTATCATCACTGATAATGGCTGCACTTCACAGCTGATGAGGTGAAAACTTGGTGCGCTAAGTTGGGCATTAAACTCGACTATGCATCTTTATACCACCCACAAAAAGAACGGCCAAGTCGAAAGGGCCAATGGTCTGATCATGAGTGGTATTAAACCCGGACTAGTGCGCTCTTTATGAGAATCATATAAGCACTGGGTTGAGGAACTCGATTCCCTACTCTAGGGACTCTGGACCACGCCCAATCGAACAACCGAATACACACCTTTCTTTATGGCTTACAGCGTAGAAGCCGTATTGCCCTGTGATATTATTCATGACTCACCTAGAGTGCCCATGTACGAAGAGAAAGAAGTCGAACTAGATCGGCAGGACGATCTGGATGGACTTGAAGAGGAGCGCGATGTTTCCAAGGCCCGTTCCGCATTCTATCAACAACAGGCTAGGAGTTACCAAAGTAGAGAAGTGCGGGCTAAAACATACAACATCGGATAACTTGTTCTACTCCTCCCGGAGATAAAAAAGGATAAGCTCAAAACCAAATGGGAGGGCCCCTTCAAAATTGATGAAGTCCTTACTGGAGGAGCCTATTGCCTTTGCAATGCGGAAGATAACCGCCTTGAGCCGAACCCATGGAACGCTGCCCGGCTCCGAAGAATTTACACATAATTCGGCCTCCTTAGGTATCAGTTTACACTAGGTTTTTTCCATTTTCTCTTTCCTTTTACCCTTTTTACCTTTCTCTCCTTATATTGTATGTTCGGATAAACCACATAGTTGGGGGTACGCATCTTTAAATATATACATCCCACCATACATGGGGGCGTCTTTTAAAATAAGCATTTTATTGAAAAGCTTACAAGCTTCTTACGTCTGTACTATCTGTTGTTTCTACCATTTTATGCACCTCTATGACTTAAGTTTTTGCCAAGCTGGGTTGCCTTGCTCCTGTGCTTATACCCTACATTCTCGATTGTTCGGCTAGGGTGTAAAGGGAGCACCTCTGTGATTGTTACAACCGGGTTATGCGGCGCTATACCTCAGACGGGTGAAGCCGAAAGCTAGCATTCTGAAGAGAATAATTGGGAGGCACATATTCAACAGGATGTTTCCAGAATAACGCATAAAAGTCATTGTCTGTACTTCAGATAAAAGCCCAGCCCAAGAAAAGGAACCCCTAATGGACCTATTTTTCTTGGAAGATATTTCTTATGTTAAACAGAAATATAACATAACTCCATCGAATACATTTTTTCTGTTTAAGCAATATGGCTGGATTGCCTGGTTTCCAACAATACCAAATGTTTCCTAGTCAAACATAATATACGGAAACACTCCAACTTTTTGGTTTGGAGGTGGAAGACGAAGGTCTGCGATGACAAAACTTTCATACAATTCGGCAAGAGATAAGCTCGGTCATAAAGTATATGGGTACATCAAATGAAATGATCACTCCGTTTCTACGCCATCTAGTAGACTATCTAACTTACAATCCTGTTGCGAAAATTTCATCGCTGTCATTACTTGGTCATATACAAGGCTTACGAGAATTTCCTTCCCGTCGGGTCCCCCGGTCCAAATCTGGCCATATGGTTCGGGTCAAGACCAGTATAGTGTGTCTTCACCATGGCCCATGCCTCTCAAGCACATTCAAGGCATGCGGATGTCTTCCACAACTCGAACCGACGTCAGGAACCCTTCAATAGATCAGCCAACCCCTCCATACTTTCTGGAGGGAAGTTGGAAGGCCATTAGGCTTTGGCCATATTCTTCATAGCCTTCCGAGCATGCTCGTGTAGCTTTGCCAGCTCCTTCAGAATGTCGCTCTGAAGGACATTCATTTCATCCTCGGGACGGCCGGTCAACATACCTGTATCAACCAAAATATCATATTTCGCAATATATGACCTTATCAATAATCCGGATAGTTCACAAGACATACTGAATATGCCGCCCTTCAGCTTCTGGTTTTCTTGTTGGGCCTCTAAGAGTTGAGCCTTCAAGCTCTTTATCTCTCCGGCTTGTTTCTTCACTTCTTGTTCCAGTTTCTTATCATTGCCGTAATACATTGGGGTACTCTTTATTTCTTCAAGCTCCTGGGTCAGTGTGCTGTTCTTTTCCTTGAGAACCTGTGGTCATGAAACGATTCTTAAATTGGTTTTCTCCACCCGCTTTAAGTCTCGGGGGCTACTACTACTATCTATCCATTAAGTTCCTGAAGATTTTTACCTGCATATCCTATGAGAACAGGCGAGCGACCCCGGTGAGTTCATCCCGGACAACTCGGATATGTGCACCTACAGTGCTTAGGGCGTTAAACTCTGGCTCCGTTAAGGCAGGGGCGTGTAAAGCTTCTTTTAAGTGACAATGGTTCATCGCACTCTCAACTTCGGAGTTGGTCACGGACATCTCATCCGGCTCTCTGTGAGACGAGCGAGTCTATGCCGCATCAGCATGCGCTCTTGTCCCGATTGGTATCTCCGGCGCCGGGTTAGCCGCAGCTCGGCTGGCTAGGATCTTACCATGGTTCGCCGTATACCCCTCCTACGATGATAGAGGGAGGATCCAAATGGAGGTTCGGCTTCACGACCGAATATTCAAAAAGAAGAATATACCTTTTTGATGGTGGAGCAGGTTCAGTGGTGCTGCTGACCTCCTTTCATTTTGCACGACCCTTCCGCGAAGATGCTGACCTTTTCTTGGTCGCCCTCCCTTGGGTGCGGCTCACTGAGCACCGATCCTGCAAAACATGGTCCAATGTGGAGGATAAAGAGACAGGCGGAAGTATCCCTCTTCTTTGAGAATACAGTTTCCGAACACTTACCTTCACGAAGGGATAGAGGTCGGGGTAGTCAGCCAGAATGGCCACCTCCGAGCCGTCAAGCCTCACCTGATAGTGTACTCCATCTTCGAACTCTACAAATATGTCCGGATCCTCATGGAATTCGGGGTCTTCATTGCAATCATTATCCTCTGGGTGGGGGGCGGGGCAGTTAATGTTCTTGACAATTTACCTCCATGACTATTAAAAAAACAGCCAGGGTATTCGGTCAATGCATCTCTATGGGTAAAAAAGCATTGAGCAGCTAGAAAACTTACCCATTCAATGGGAGTGTACATGGAGTAGGCTTCACGGCAATTTAGACGAAGGAGGTCCTCTTCTTCTCCTTTATAGAGGTCGGCCAAAGCTTCCACCAATGCGGCTTGGCCATCCGGACCCTTTCTCCTATAGCAGGATGCGTCCTCCTCCTTGTTATAGTTCCATAAGGGAGTTACCCTGGATTGAAGTTGCTGGATGCTTCTTTGTATCGCAATAGCCATAACTTCCACTATGGAGAGTCCGGAATGGGTCAGTATCTTGATCTTGTTTACCAAGTTCATCACCTCCGCACTGTCTTCCTAGGTAGAGGATTTGGGATGCCAGCTGTATAGCTTCTTCAAGGGGGCGCTGGAGAATTCTGGCTGTCCGTGCCAAACATGGTCTGGAAGGGGAACATCATCGATATCAAACCACCCCGAAGACCATTCAGCATATCCTTTCTTCGGAGTCCCGACTGGGTAGCCGGATCCGGCAATACGCCATACTTCGGCTCCGCCCACTTCAAAAATAGACATGCCGCCCTGATGGCGGAGACGACGCAGAAGAACTTTTTCCGTAGTTGAAAGTGAGCCTCGCAACCCAAAAACAATTCGCAAAGGGCGACGAAATTGGAGATATGTAAAATAGAACCTGGCATGAGGTTGTGCAGCTAGACCCCGTGGTGTTCCAGTAAACCCCTAAGGAAGGGGTGGATTGGGAATCCCAGGCCTCGCAAAAGGAACAAGGTGAAGCACACCCTCTCCCCTTGGATGGGATTGGGAAAATTCTCTGCCAATGCATCAACACCAATAGTGGTTAACCCCACCCGTACGGAGACTAGATCTGGGAGAGGGAGATATCCTTGCATTTGGAGTCGATTGAGCTAGAGGTCAGATACGGAGCAACTCTGCCAATCCCCCTCTTGAGGGCCATGAGGACGCGAGGAGGAACCAGGGGCACTCGCCATGGTCTGTTTTCCGTGGTTTTCTCTATTGCTTTTGGTGTGATGCGGGATGATGGTTTGAATATCTCACCTTGCTTTATAGGTGCGGCTTGAGCCTTTCCGGAATATTAAATACAGGGACAATGGACCGTTCGCATTCACTCGGTCGTGTGGAAGCTGAGGCGACGACGGGAAGAAATCATAAAGACTGGACGTGGGGTCCGATGCCGGACTATCTTCAGTTCGGAATACAATGGAGAACCCGCCATGCAAAGCCAAAGACTTACGCCCACATACTACATCATCATTGAAGGCAAGTTCAGGGGCTACTGAGGGAGTCCTGGATTCGTGGGTCCTCAGGTGTCCGGCCTAGGAGTATGGGCCGGGTTGCATGGGCTGTGCAGGATCAATCTGAAGATTATCTACCATGGCAGGATGGGGATTCTCACTGCATGGAAGGCAAGAATAGAGTCTGGAGATTTCCCTACCTGATAAACCGACCTTGGCAAACCCTAGACCTCCCTCCGGTGTGTATATAAACTAGAGGGGTTAGTCTGTAGAGGGCAACTTTTTCACCATCATCGGAATCCTCATAGGCTAGACATCTAGGGTTAGTGTAGGATCAGAAGTATGTCTAGACGGGGGGTGATTAGACTACTTCACCAAATAAAAACTTATCATTTTCCCAATTTTAGTCTTTGGCAGATTTTAGCTAACTTAGCACAAGTCAAGAAATCTTAACACAATTCAAGCAAGCACGCAAAGAGTATATGAGCAGCGGAAAACAAAGCATGCAACTTGCATGAATGTAAAGGGAAGGGTTTGGAGAATTCAAACGCAATTTGGAGACACGGCAATTTTTGAAGCGTGGTTCCGATAGGTGGTGCTATCGTACATCCATGTTGATGGAGACTTCAACCCACGAAGGGTAACGGCTGCGCGAGTCCACGGAGGGCTCCACCCAATAAGGGTCCACGAAGAAGCAACCTTGTCTATCCCACCATGGCTGTCGCCCACGAAGGACTTGCCTCACTAGTGCTAGATCTTCACAAAGTAGGCGATCTCCTTGCCCTTACAAGCTCCTTGGTTCAACTCCACAATCCTGTGAGAGGCTCCCAAGTGACACCTAGCCAATCTAGGAGACACCACTCTCCAAGAAGTAACAAATGGTGTGTTGATGATGAACTCCTTGCTCTTGTGCTTCAAATGATAGTCTCCCCAACACTCAACTCTCTCTCACAGGATTTGGATTTGGTGGAAAGAAGATTTGAGTGGAAAGCAACTTGGGTAAGGCTAGAGATCAAGATTCATATGGTAGGAATGGAATATCTTGGTCTCAACACATGAGTAGGTTGTTCTCTCTCAGAAAATGTAAGTTGGAAGTGTAGGTTTGTTCTGATGGCTCTCTCCATGAATGAAGAGGAGGTGGAGGGGTATATATAGCCTCCACACAAAATCTAACTGTTACACACAACTTGCCAATCTCGGTGGGACCGAATTGAGAAACTCGGTCGGACCGATTCAACAAATCTAGTGACCGTTAGGATTTTCGACGGGACCGACATGCAACTCAGTAGGACCGATATGGTTAGGGTCAGGGCATAACGTAATCTCGATGAGACCGATTACACAAAGTTGGTGGGACCGATTTTGGTAATAAGCTAACCAGAGAGTTAATCAGGTAAAGTCGGTGGGACCGGTTCGTTCATTTCGGTGGTACCGAAACGTTACAAAGGGAAACAGAGAGATTACAATCCCATCTTGGTGAGACTGAGATCCCTATCGGTGAGAACGATTTGCCTAGGGTTTTTGGCAGTGGCTATGACATCTGAACTCGGTGGCGCTGGATAGAAAGAATCGGTGGGGCCGAGTTTGACTTTTGGTTTAGGTCATATGTCGATGTGAGAAAGTAGTTGAGGGCTTTGGAGCATATTACTAAGCATTTTGAGCAAGCAAGCCATTAAGCAACACCTCATCCCTCCTTGATAGTATTGTCTTTTCCTATAGACTCAATGTGATCTTGGATCACTAAAATATAAAATGTAGAGTCTTGAGCTTTGAGCTTGAGCCAATCCTTTTATCCTTAGCATTTTGAGGGGTCCACTTTTCTCATCCATGCCATGCCATTCATTGAGCTTTCCTGAAATATTTATCTAGAAATAGCATTAGCTCAATGAGCTATATGTTGTTAGGAATTACCAAAACCACCTAGGGATAGTTGCACTTTCAATCTCCCCATTTTTGGTAATTTATGACAACATATAGATCAAAGCTTCGACAAATGATAATAAGATTGAAAAACATTGTCGTTTTGAGAAGTATGTGAAATGTTAGAGCTCCCCCTAGATTTGTGCATAGTTTAAGATTTGCTTTAGACTGCAAATGCACAATGAGTTAGGATCATGAGTTGCTCTTCCATGTCACATACAACTTGGGGGAGCGCTCAAAATGATAATAATTAACATACATGCACTCATCACCAAGCAAAGTGAATGATCATATAGAGATAAAAGGATAATGTCATCCGACAAGCATTAATGTAGCATATGATCAAACACATGATCATCGAAGTATCACACAGGCATAAAGTATATCAAACAAGCAAACAAAGTTCAACCACCAAAACAAGAGAGAATTAAAAGCAACGCTCTCTCTCGAAGCCTATGATCTATACATTTTTCTCCCCCTTTGGCAACAAGTTACCAAAAAGTTCATAGAAAATGCATAGGACTAAATCGACTCTCAGGCTTGGTCTTCAGGTGGTGGTGTAGACATAACGCCAAGGACGAAAGCATCAGTTGATGAAGATGGAGCTGGTGGGAGTAGGTGCTGGAGCTGGTGCAGATGAAGTTGTTCTTGTGTCTGGAACAGACACTACAGCAGATCTCTGAGCGCTGGGCACTCTAGCAAACACATCAGTGGTAGTCTTGCCCTTCCTCTCCTGCATGTCATCTTGAAGTTGCTCAACAACTGATTGTATCTCAGTGACCTTCACATCCAAGTCATAGAACTTCTGTTCCATGATCCTCTCCAGGCTCTCCTGGTTTTGAGTCAGGGTGGCGAATCCCTTCTCAATCCTTAGAGTGGAGGAAATCAAGTAGCCAAGTTGATCTTGCTTGCTCTTCAGGAAGTACTGAGATGCCTCATCAATGGTTGGCATCTTGGTAGCCTTTTCAGTCCTTGCCTTCTCCTTCTTTGCTTGTGCTTGCACAGAATATGGTTCATCTTCATCCATAACCACTGTGTTGTCCTCAAAATCTGGATAGATGGGCATGTGATCCTTGTACAAGAGGTATGTGCCAGTGCCCATCTTGGAGTTGATTAGCTGCTGGATCTGTGGGGCATACCCACAACTTCTCTTTTGGTTAGCAGCTGTCCTCTTGATAGTTTCCACTATGAGGCTCATGACTTTGAACTTTTGAGGCACATCAAAAATGTGAAGCAGATTGATAGCATGGCCTCTGATCATCTTGTGATCACCTGACTTAGGCAGAAGAGTGTGACTGAGGATCCAGTTGATGGTTGGCAATCCTGACAGAAGGTAATGTATTGATCCAAACTTGTGTGTTTCAATAGCAGCATCTGGGATCTCCCAATACATATGTGCCATAGAGTTGTGATCCTTCTTCTTCTTGGCATAGACATCCAAGTCATCCTGTTTCTCCTTAGGTGCATTGATCAGATTTGCCCATTCTTCAATAGTTGATTGGTACCTAGTACCTTCAGACATCCATACTATCCTTCCATCTGGATAAAAGTGTGTTGTGGAGTAGAACTGCATTATGAGCTCATCATTCCACTTTGTGAGCTTCTGTCCAACAAAGTCATCCACTCCACAAGCATTGAAACTGTCATACACTCCAAGATAGTGCTATTCATTTTCCTTGATATATTTCCAGTCCACCCATCTCATGTCACAAACAATTGGCTTCTTGTCAAGTAGCACTGTCTCATAGAAGTCCCGCTGTTCCTTAGTATGGAACCTGTAGTCCAGAGCAGTTCTCCTCCTGACTGCATATGGATCAGTCAACCTCCACTGTCTGAGTCCTGCATCCTTTCTCAGCTTCATATCCTCAGCTACATGATGAACATCATTGCGATCTAGAATTTTGGGCTTCAACTTTCTCAAGACATGTTCCTCATCATCTTCTTCTTCAACAGCAACTTCAGGCACTAGGCCCTTGTTCTTTTCTCCAGCAGGAATGTTCCTAGTATTCCTCTGGGGTGCAACTCTAGGCTTTGGAGCAGCTGCCTTGGGAGCTTCTTTGGGCTTTGATGAAGCAGCCCCTGACCTGATGGCATCACCCATAAGCTTCTGAGCTTTAGGTGCTAGTGCAGCAACCTCTTCCTCTTCTTCCTCTTCCATCATGGAAGGCTTTCCAACTACCCTGGCCATGGTCTTCTTGATCCTTTCCTTCCTCTTCTTCCCTTCTTCAGCAGCCTCTTTTGGTTCAGATTCCAAAGGCACTTGAGTGGAGGCTCTGGTTTTGGACATGGGAATTATTCTAGCAAGTGCTTTGGTTCTCATACCAGGCTTAGTGGCAGCAGTTGTGCCATATTCCTTTTTGCTCACCTTCTTCTTGGAAGTGGCCTCATCCTGTACAAGCACATAGTCTTCATCCTCAGACTTTGAGGTTTTCTTCTTTCTGGCCCTGGTGGCTGCCTTAGGCAAGTTGCTGGGTGTGCTCCTGCTACCATCATAGCTGCTAGAGGGACTAGTGCCCTCACTCATGTGAACCTGCTCCTCAGACTTGTTCTGACTGTCACTTTGATCAGACATGTTGAAAACATTGACAACAAACCCTGTGAATAGATATAGATGAGGTAGATAGGATGAGCATCACAAAATACAGAGGTTTTTGTAAAAGAATGAGTCAAAAACTTAGTTTTAGTTTTCCACAGAAACCATTTCGGATCTACCGATTTGTAAACTCGGTGATACCGAAGCAGCTTTTGGAACCTAAACTAGTGAACTCGGTCAGGCCGAGTCACAGTTTGGTGGCACTGAGACTGCTAGGGTTTCACAAAGTCCTAAACTCGGTCACACCGATTTGCAATTCTCGGTCAGACCGAGAATCACATGTGCAATGGCCTTGGCCAATCGGTGGAACTGATTTCTACAACTCGGTCGGTCCGAGATGGTTTCAGCGGAAACCTAACCCTAAATTTTCAATTCAAACATAATCTACGGAGCGTTTTCGTTGGATAAGATGATCTCAACGTGGCAAGATACATGGCGAAAACAATGTGCTAGGAATCAGAGTGAGATTAGCACAAGGATCAAGTCCATACCCTAGTTCGGTGATGGACTTGCTATGGCGGAGATGATTCCCGTTGACGGTGGCGGAGACCAGCGGCGGGAGCCGGGAGGCGGCTGGCGACGAGGAGGACGATCCGGAGACCCAGGGAGGCAGAGCGGGCTGAGCACGGGCGAAAGAGTTTGGAGAACTTTCCAAAATTTTGCCCGTGGATATATATAGCCCAACCCTATCGGTGTGACCGAAAAGTTCAAATCGGTTGCACCGAGATTGAAAACCTAGATCGACTTAGTGATCTCGGTATGACCGAAATGGAAGAATCGGTAAGACCAAAATGCACAAAGAAATTTTCGAAGTTTCAGTCTATGACGAATTAGGGACTCCGAGTGCTCCTCACACAGAGTGGTTCAAATATGACTTGATCAAACTTTGTGATGTAGCATGAATAGAGTTTGAGACAAGAAAATCATAGATAGCTAGAGAAGGTTCTTAGGCATTCTTGTCCATCCACTTGGGAAAAGAAAATACTCCAAACAATCAAAATAACAAGTGGATGTCCTCGAATGAGTAAATATGCAACCAACATGCTCACACAATAAAATGACAGATGAAATATGTGGCAAAGCATGCACAACCATTCTAGCATCTATCAAGCAATTGGCGATGACTAGGTAATCTATATATGAGTATATTGACTTAGGAGTCAAATGGGAACATTTGATCATAGGTCATACTCATCGTTTAAGCTCAAGTGGGGTTGCCACTTTTACATAATGTATTGTTGCGTACACACCATTAGAGTTGCTTTAACTCAATTCTTAGAGTAAAGCTCCCCCTAGATGTGAGATCCCCCCTTAGAGGGATGAACTAACCTTGGGTTTTGTCGATGATGACTTCATGTAGGTGTTGAAGATGTGGATGCTCATTGTTGATGTAGATCATTTGGAGCAATCCTTTTGAGTGAGTTGCACTTTCAATAACTACACGGGTTAGTCTCGCAAGGAACAAATAAGGATGTCCATAGGCATAGAGTGATGCACACACAAAATGATGTCTATGAAAGCATTAGGTTACCTTGTCCCTTGTCTTTCCAACAAGAGGGTTTGTGACTCCATGAACTAGTGCAAGATGTGGAAGTTGATTGCACTTGTCCTTGCCAAAATGATATGAGTGAAGTATGTTGGCGGAGTCACCCTCAAGAACTCTCTAGTTTTTCTTCTTCGGGATCCACATCATCTT
Source organism: Triticum dicoccoides (assembly GCF_002162155.2). Taxonomy (NCBI): domain Eukaryota; kingdom Viridiplantae; phylum Streptophyta; class Magnoliopsida; order Poales; family Poaceae; genus Triticum; species Triticum dicoccoides. Next base: position 523,862,292 of record NC_041391.1, on the reverse strand, counting down.
GATGGGAATCCTTGGAGTTGTAGTCCTACTTGATGAAGTAGAACTTGACGTAGTCTTGGGAACCCACTTGACCAAGGCCTTGGGAGCTTCTTCAAATGCATCAATCTCCTCTTGAAGCTCATCCTTGCCTTTTTGCTTGTGGTATTGTGGTGGAAGATCATCTTGAGCTTGTGTCCCTTTGAAGGAAGTAGGATCATACTTCTCTTGTTGAGGAACAAACTTCGTCTTGGGGTATTGATCTTCTTCCCACTCAACTCCGTTGGCATTGAACTTTTGTTCAAAACCAACACCTTGGTTCTTCCGGTGCCTTCCTTGCTTGCGTACAATTTACTCGAATTGCTTACTCCCGGCAAGGCTTTTGTAAACACCTTTCTCTATAATTCCCTTCAATAAGCTATTTTCTTGCTCAAGTGTAACTTGGCTAAGAGAATCATTAGTGGAATCAAGAGAACTACTAGAAGTAACAACATTGGATTTAACATGATTATTGTTACTACTAGAAGAAGAATCCTTCTTGTTCTTGTTACTAGACTTGACTTGAGGCATGTAAGTAGATAAGTGTAAACGCTTGGCAATGTAAGAAGAACTTTTCTTGCGAAGATCATCATTGATTGCCTTTAAGAACTCATGCTCTTGCTCAAGGTTGAGCTTTTCAAAGCGTAACTTCTCATGAGTTCTTAAAAGTTCTCGATGATCCCCTAAGATAGTTTCATGAGCTAACTTAAGTGTGTTTAGTTCTTTAGTTAGGAGCTCAATCTTCTCCTTATCATTGTCATTCGTTTTATGTTGATTAGCATGATTAATTGACATTTCATCATAGTATTCATCACTAGAGTTGTCAATAAGTAAATCATCATCACCTAACAAGTCATCTTCATCACTATTGAAATCAACATACTCGAGGTGTGTTACCTTTGGGACTTTAGCCATGAAGCATCTTCCAAGTCCTTCATTTGGTGAATGAAATATGTCATAGGAGTTGGTTGACACAAGTGCTAGACCGACACCACCTTCATCTTGAGTATGTTCGGAGTTGGAGTGATAGCTTCTCTCAGAGTGATTGTCGGAGTCGGAGCCGGATACCCATTCACAAACATGAGCTTGATGTATTCGTTTTGTGTAGCTCCTTGATGACTTGTCCTTCCTTTCCGAATCCTTGCTTCTCCGGGATGTTCTTCGTTCATAACAATCATCTCTACTCCTTCTCTCTCTTGGTGGTGATTCTTCTCTTCTACTTCTCCTCTTAGGTGATTCTTCTCTTCTTTTGTAGGGAGCCGTACACTCATTAGAATAGTGTCCGGGTCTTCCACAATTTTAGCAATTACGCTCTCGACTAGAAGATCTTTTGTCATTGTAGGACCTTGACTTGGAGCTTCTCTCTTTGCTTCTAATCTTGTAGAACTTGTTGAAGTTCTTCACCATTAGGCTCAATTCTTCATTGAAGGTTTGTTTCTCACTTGATGATGTGGGGGCTTCACATGAGGCTTTGTAAGCACCACTTGACTTGTTGTGCAGCTCCTCTTATCCTTGAGTGACATCTCATGAGCAACAATTCTTCCAATGACTTCCGTTGGCTTGAGATTCTTGTAATTGGGCATCATTTGGATCAATGTGCACACGATATCATATTTTCCATCCAATGCTCTTAGGATCTTCTTGATGATGAATTTGTCGGTCATCTCTTCACTTCCTAAGCCGGCAATCTCATTTGTAATGAGAGCAAGCCTAGAGTACATTTCAGCGACGCCTTCACCATCCTTCATCTTGTACTTGTCAAGTTGACTTTGTAGCACATCCAACTTGGATTCCTTGACGGAGTCGGTACCTTCATGCATATCAATCAAAGTATCCCAAATTTCCTTTGCATTCTCAAGACGGCTGATTTTGTTGAATTCCTTGGGGCACAATCCATTGAAGAGGATATCACAAGCTTGAGTGTCGTATTGCAGCATCTTCAACTCATCCGCGCTAGCTTCACGGTTCGGTTCTCTCCCATCAAAGAATTCACCTTGACAGCCAATACACACAATAGCTCAAACGGCGGGGTTATGTCCGAGAATATGCATTTTCATCTTATGCTTCCAACTAGCAATATTAGTACCATCAAAGTAATGACCTCTATGGTGATAGTTTCCCTTGATAGACGCCATACTCTCCTAGGTTGTGAAACCAAGGCTATGACCACCAAAAGCTATGAAAATCAAAGCAAATGGAGACCAAAGCTATGATACCACTTGTAGGATTAGAAGTATGTCTAGAGGGGAGGTGATTAGACTACTTGACCAAATAAAAACTTATCCTTTTCCGAATTTTAGTCTTTGGCAGATTTTAGCTAACTTAGCACAAGTCAAGCAATCTTAACACAATTCAAGCAAGCATGCAAAGAGTATATGAGCAGCAGAAAGTAAAGCATGCAACTTGCAAGAATGTAAAGGGAGACACGGATGTTTTTGTCGTGGTTCTGATAGGTGGTGCTATCGTACATCCACGTTGATGGAGACTTCAACCCACGATGGGTAACGGCTGCGTGAGTCCACGGAGGGCTCCACCCAAAAAGGGTCCATGAAGAAGCAACCTTGTCTATCCCACCATGGCCGTCGCCCACGAAGGACTTTCCTCACTAGCGGTAGATCATCACGAAGTAGGTGATCTCCTTGCCCTTACAAACTCCTTGGTTCAACTCCACAATCTTGTCGGAGGCTCCCAACTGACACCTAGCCAATCTAGGAGACACCAATCTCCAAGAAGTAACAAATGGTGTGTTGATGATGAACTCCTTGCTCTTGTGCTTCAAATGATAGTCTCCCCAACACTCAACTCTCTCTCACGGGATTTGGATTTGGTGGAAAGAAGATTTGAGTGGAAAGCAACTTGGGGAAGCCTAGAGATCAAGATTCATATGGTAGGAATGGAATATCTTGGTCTCAACACATGAGTAGGTGGTTCTCTCTCAGAAATGTAAGTTGGGAGTGTAGGTTTGTTCTGATGGCTCTCTCCACGAATGAAGAGGAGGTGGAGGGGTATATATAGCCTCCACACAAAATCTATCCATTACACACAACTTGCAAATCTCAGTGGGACCGAATTGAGAAACTCGGTAGGACCGATTCAACAAATCTAGTGACCGTTAGGATTTTTGGTGGGACTGACATGCAACTCGGTAGGACCGATATGGTTAGGGTTAGGGCATAACGTAATCTAGTTGAGACCGATTACACAAACTCGGTGGGACCGATTTTGGTAATAAGCTAACCAGAGAGTTGGTCAGGTAAACTCGGTGGGACCGGTTCGCTCATTTCGATGGTACCAAAACGTTATGAAGGGAAACAGATAGATTACAATCCCATCTTGGTGAGAGCGAGATCCCTATCGGTGAGACCGATTTGCCTAGGGTTTGTGGCAGTGGCTATGACATCTGAACTCGGTGGCGCCAGATAGAAAGAATCGGTGGGGCCGAGTTTGACTTTTGGTTTAGGTCATATGTGGATGTGAGAAAGTAGTTGAGGGCTTTGGAGCATATTACTAAGCATTTTGAGCAAGCAAGCCATTAAGCAATACCTCATCCCTCCTTGATAGTATTGTCTTTTCCTATAGACCCAATGTGATCTTGGATCACTAAAATATAAAATGTAGAGTCTTGAGCTTTGAGCTTGAGACAATCCTTTTATCCTTAGCATTTTGAGGGGTCCACTTTTCTCATCCATGCCATGCCATTCAATGAGCTTTCCTGAAATATTTATCTAGAAATAGCATTAGCTCAATGAGCTATATGTTGTTAGGAATTACCAAAATCACCTAGGGATAGTTGCACTTTCAGTTAGCCATTACGATCTTGAGGTAGATCAACTCTTGTAATCTTCATACTCGACAATTATAATCAAGCAGGATTAGGGTTTTACTTCCATTAAGAGGGCCCGAACCTGGGTAAATATCGTGTCCCCTGGTCTCTTGTTACCATTGATCCTAGGATGCATAGCTTGGGCCCCCCTGCCCGAGATCTACCGGTGTTGACATCGGCAGTCATTACACCACAGTAATAATGACTATGAGCTACACCTTTCCAATAGTAAGTTGGACACACGAACGACACATCATTTCACACATCGTTGAATCATGTCGTAATAATTTTGCAAGAAAAACACCACACACGAAGATTGGACGGTACTGTTTATTTTACCCGAACTGGACGGTACTATTGCAAAAAGGCATATAACCGTTCTGTGAAACATCAAGTATGGTCATATGGGGATGGTTCCAGAAAATAATATTCCCTCCCTTCTGGTTTATGGGCCTCAATTCCAAATTTAAACCAGGCAATGAACTAGTAGTACTACTAGATATTGAGTGTTTACTATGATGTACTACGTACTAATTACCTTGCAAAAAAAGTACTACGTACTAATTGCAACGCATGCATGTGTTAGCGGTACAATGACCACGTATATATTTGGTGGTATGATTTGTATAAGTTACATTTCATGTTATTGATCTAACATGTGGTCAAAGTTAGCCTAAAAAAAGCATTTTAGACCCTATATGGATTAAGGGAGTACATGCATTGGTGAGTTTTCTCTTAATCCTTGCATGCAATGTTTTTATTGAAGTTTGAAATGTGAACATGTGAATGGGAGGGACTACTACAACCCTTCCAAAAGAACTGTAGTACTAATGGTGTCATACTCCCTCCATTCTGTCAGGACCCCAATTCTATGCCACACCGATCTAGCATGTAACACCTCATATCACTTTGCGGCCTCACGCACGGTATTCCCACAGGTGTCGCCTTACCATGCCCGGGACCGTTTGCGCCTTTTGGCACACGTATATGATAGTGTCGCTAGCATCCATATGACAAAGAACCCGGGCTGACATGGCTAGTCGTGAACCCAAAGTGGCACAAACTTACAGGGACAGGCATACATGACCCAACATCGAACGTGTCGGTCATCAGCGAGTGAATCCGGGCTGTAGCAACTGGGCTAGCAGGACTCCGGTAAACCGGGCTGTAGCAGGCTAACAGGACTCCGGTAGACGCCGCGTGACATTTCCCCGAAGGGACAGACACAGGAACGAAGAAGGACACATGCCGGCCAGCCTAAGTGTTCTGGAGCAATAGCAAGCTACCAGGGCTCAGTGGAAGCACTAGGAGACATTTCCCGGTAAGAGAGGCTACTAAGGATAAACAACTAGATAGTCAGATCCCACACATAGCAATACACATTACACGTACGCATAACATGCAAGTATGTGTTGTACAACATGGCATCACAGCATAACTCAACAACTTATATAGATAAGGCTCAAAAGAGCCATCATAGCATTTATTACAAACAAGGGTCACATGACCCAACATACAGAGCATACAAGCAACAAGCGGAAGCATTACATGTCTGGGTACAGACATCTACAAATGAAAAAGGCTGAAGAGCCTGACTAACTACAATATCCGATCAAGATCGTAGCTGAGGTACAAGCTACTTGTCGAAGTCCACGAGAACACTAGTAAGACCGAAGTCTCCGCTGCAAAAACATAAATAAAGCAACATGAGTACAAAGGTACTCAGCAAGACTTACATCAGATCCTATCATACATGCATTTGTATCAAGAGGGTAATGTGGGGTTTAGTTGCAACAAGCCAGCTTTGACTCTGTGGCTATCCTGTTCTACGACTACCAGAACTTCTTTGAGGTGATATGGTGCACACGATTCCACTAATCACGACACAATACACTACTATGGATTCATCCCCGTCTCCCTATGAGAAGGCCATCCATAGCACTCACACTTTTCTTGAGCATTTTAGAGTATCCACTTCAAGTTGTCTATGTACCATGTAAGCATCCAAGAAGTCCATAACCGCGGACCCGGCTATTCGAATAGATCATGTTCACCCTGCAGGGGTGTACTTCTTCACACACGCTCTCACCACTTACCGCCATGTACACGTCATGTATCTCGGCAACCTTCAAGCGGAAGCCTGGCGAGGGTGTCGGCCACGACCTGACTAACCACACAAGACTCTAATCCAGGTTTATCGCCTATTCGGGTTCCATCCGCAAGGAGATCCGGCCGGGGTGTCGCTCACGGCCCCAAACGATGTGAGCAGGGTTCCCAAGCCCACCATCCGGGTGCCACTTGGTACACCGTGCCACTATGCCTAGTCTGTCCCAAGCCCACCTGGCCGGGTGCCACTTGGTAGACTACTAACACTACCTACAAACACCAGAAACTAGTTGCAACTCCTGGACAGAGATCAAGTTGGTTAATAAGCCGAGAGGGGTCGAGTTACCAGAACCCAATGTGTGGTAGTATCGAGTCATTGGATGACATACACAGAACTCAGTGCTTAAGGACGGTTCCAGTGAGACAACCCACCATGTACTCCTACATGGCCTCTCACCGCTACCTTTACCAAATCGTGTTCACACACTTCACTCTCAGCATCAGAACATATCGTAACACTCCAATTCATTCCCAATGAATCAGACCTGACACAACTCTAAGCAATAGCAGGCATAGCATGGTAGGAACACAACAGTGGCTTCAATCAACTCCTACACATGCTAGTGGGTTTCAACTATTTACTGTGGCAATGACAGGTCATGCAGAGGAATGGGTTCAACTACCGCAGCACAAAGTAGCAGATGAATCGTTGTTGTCCCAATGCAATAACTGAGAGCAGGAGTGAGAGAGTAGGATTGTATCGAAATGAACAAGGGGGTTTGCTTGCCTGGTATATCAACAAGGAAGGCACTGCTCCTCAGACAGGTACTCTGGAACGGTCTCCGAAGCAGGACCTATCGAGAAGGACCGGTGTCGACAATCAATACACAAGCATATGCAGCAATATGATGCATGAACATGGCATGTAGATGTGATGCTGTTTTAGCTAATGCAACTAGCTTCCATTTGGTTGAAGTTCATTTGAATCAAGAGTTCAAATGCAACTCCAAGTTAAGCTCTTATATATGCCATTTACACATTTTCACCTATACAGCAGGTTTAGGTTGGTTTTTCATGCATGAAACTGGTACAGATGGAAAGATTGCATTTTTCTGATAATTTTTCATATATAAATTATTTCAATCTGAGTTACGGTTGAATTTTATATGATATTTAGAAGTTTAGGGCATTTTCTGGAATTTCCTGAATAAAAATAAATCCAGTAAATAATTTATTGCGTAAGCACTGCGTCACTATGACGTCAACAGGTCAACATGCACTGCTGCAGGTCAAATTTGACCAGTGGGGTCCACCGGTCAGTGACTGGGGCTGGTTAGTGCCGCTGACATGTGGACCCAGTCAATGGCCACGTTAGGTTGGTCAAAGCTGACGCGTGGGGCCGCTGTTGTTAATTTAAAACTAAATAGGAAATAAACTGTGGTTAGTTAGGCAGCGGGGCCCAGCTGTCAGTGATTGTGGTGGGTAATTAGCAGTGTGATTAGTCCTAACTACGTTGCCACGTCAGCGCACCGGCGGTTAGCCGCCGACGAGCACGCGAACGCGGTGGCGACACTCGGGAACGCGCTACGGGCGGCGGCTGAACGCGCTGCGGGCACCGCGAGGAAGCCCTTACTCGCTCGCATCCAGGGGTGCATGCAGCTGGGCGCAGGAAGGCCTAGGTCGACAGCGGCGACCACTTGGGCGGCGGCCGGAGTTCGGGTGGTGGCGGGTTTGGCGCTACGGTGCAAGGCAGGGGGGGCTAGTGGGTGCTACGGACTCCTGGTGGTGTGCTGAGCGCAACGGTGAGCTTGGCTTCGAGCCACTGTGGCTCTAGCCACGACGGCGCCATGGCCGGCGGCGGGGAGCTTTCGGGCGTGGTGGAGACGGCGGCTACGGAGGCCAAACGAGCACGGGAGCTAGGGGAAGAGGAAGAGGAGCTCACAACGGGGTCGGAGAGGGGGTCAGCTAGCTCGGGGAGGCCCTGTGGATGACGAATCAGCGACGACGATCTCCAGTGACCCGAGGAGGAAGAAGGGGTCGGGGACGGCGCTTCGGGGGTCTTCCGGTCGCGTGGCTCGGTGAGGGGGTTGGTGACGAGGCGCAGGAGCTCGGGAGCAGCTCGGGGCATCGTCTGGACGGCGGTGGTCGCGGCAACGGCGAACGGCGGCGATGGGCGTGTTCGGTGGCGTCGTAGGGAGAGAGCAGAGGAGGGAGAGAGGTCCAGGGAGAGAGGAGAGGGGTGCAGGGGGTGCTGGGCGTCTCCGTGGCACATCTGGAGGAGTCGGGGTGGAGGAAGCAGGCAGGGAGCTGGCCACGGCGATCGCGCGCGCGGCGACACGCCTCTGCCTACTGGCAGAGGTTGAAGGCGACCTCTTCGCCCTGGTGGGCTGGGCCTCAGCTACAGTGCTGGGCCAGCTGGGCTGCCAGGTGAGCGTCAGGTAAGTTCTCTCTCTCTGGTTCCTCTACTTTAATTTCTATTTTCTATTACTCTGTAATCTTTAGAGCTTTTCTAAAAATACCTAGACCCTTTCAAAAATCACTAAACTGCACATGCCCACTTTATAGAATATATCCAACATGGAACATTTCAGTTTAGGAGTATTTGGACATTTAAAATATTTTATAGAATTTAAATGTCCAAATTCAAATACTTATGATTTAATTCAGTGACCTTAGGATGACCTAGAAAATTGTGCACCATTTTTGTCAGAGGTTTTAGACCAAGGCAAAGATGATGAACATTTTAGAAGGGCATTTCAGGTTCATTGAAAATGATTTTATGTTGAACCTATTTGATTTGATCTGGTGCTAGGGTTTAATCAGTCCCCATTTCAAGTTCATTTGAAAAGTTAAACATGATGCACACATGAAGGGCTAGCCTACTGCATACCAGGACCAGGGATGTGACGCATTCAGCATCACATGTTCAGTACTTTTGCGAACTATAGTAACAAATTTATTCCACCACTCACCATCTATTTTGGTTAGAGAGATTTCAAATTGAGCGTTATAGACCAGAAAGTAGGAATTTATGTACTACTTTGATGTGTCCCGTCAACTTGCATAAGGAGGAAAAGCTTGCTTATGATGCCCTCTCCCTCGCCCATGGGCGCGGTGGCTTGTGGAATCGCAGGGCGAGGAGAAGCTCGCTTACTACGCCTACGCCCTCTCCATCGCCCACACGTGATGGCTCGCAACACGAGGAGAAGCTTTTACTACTCCCCCCATTATATGTATACTCCTCATCCCTACCTTGGTTAGAGAGATTTTCATATTGTTTGAAATATATGTCTTTTAGCTGATTTCTGTATGAACTACATACTCCAATTACTGATGTATATAGGCGTATTTTAGAGTTTAGATTCACTCATTTTGCTCTGTATGTAGTCCATATTGAAATAGATGTACTAGTACGCACTCTCCCTCACCCCTCGCCCACGCGATGGACGTGCATCAATTCATTAGGTGTCAGATAGCCAGAAGCATATACTGTAGTACCATCATTGTTCGACTTCCGAAAGAGGCGAAGAGCCAAGCACAAGGTTAATATTTTTTAGATGCTAAGCGCAATGTTTATAGGAGAATGAGTAGGTGTACTAGTAGTAGTACTGTATGCGGAAGAAGGCAACAAGAATGTAACTTTTGTGTGACGGTTTCTTCTTATAGGACGTGCTAGACCTAGTGGACCTCATCATTGCGATGGGAGTATCGTACAAGTACGTATCATAGCTGGCACAATTCAAAGTGGTGGGCAGTGGGAATAATATTCGGAGGTGCTTAGTCTTAAACCCCATGAAAAAGTCCCATCGAAAGGAATAACCATCCTTTACACGTGCTCCTATGTAAAATGGGTATATTATAGAAAAATAGAAAGAGACGACGTAAAAAAATCACCAGCCTTAGAGTAGGCCTTATGGCCAGCCATATTGTATCAGTGAATGATATTTCTAGGTCGTGATTCACATGGCTATATTATTAACCATGTTGCGGAGGTGGCAGCAGATTTTTTTTTGCGGAGGTAGCAGCAGATGTGTAACACCGCAATTTTTTGGCCCTTTCTTTTTTCTTTTGGATTTATATGAATTTTTATTTGGAATTGCTTTTATGTGGCTCTGTGGTCTTGAAACCTAGGAAGACCTTCTCTTCTTCCTATCCCAAGTGTCTTGTCACTCTCAAATCTTTCCCAAGACCATGTCATTTTCATCTTAGCCCAACCCAAATATTTACTTATTGGGAATATTCCTTTTTCTATTAAAGGAATAACCCTATTTGCCCTAGATTATGAAGCAACCTATATTTCTGCCTTGCCATTAATTCCCACAAAATTCTCATAAATCTTTGGCATATCTTTCACAAATATGTCCAACCCCATCCTTGCCCAGTTCAAAAATAATTAAGGAATATTCACTTTCCTATTCTGTCCTGAATGGCATTTTGTGAAGGAAGTGTCATGTATATTTTCTTGATTACCCCAAACTTTTAGACACTCTTTAATATCGAAATCACTGCCACATGCCAAAATTCAGCTCTATTGTCCTAGTGAATCTTCCTCAAGAATTTTCCAAAGTTTCCGTCCAAAGAGAAGCTTTGTGAAGGAAGTGCTATCTAGGCTCATCCAAATAATTTGAAATTTTTGCTAGATCCTCCTTAAGCTCAAATTATCGCTCTCCGCAAATTTGAGCTCCATCCAACAAACTATGTGAGCACACCTTCAAATATTTGTTTCTCGTAATAAATTCAATTGATGAAGCAACTATATTTTATATTGCTCCATATTTACTGAAAATTTACTAGGAAATTCTCCGACCTATATAACTTCCCTCCACCACATTTGGGATAATTTCATTATGCTAATCTCTCTCAATAATTCTCTCAAGTTTCTTTCCAGTGAAGACCTCTGTGAAGGAAACACCATTTTGGCATGTCCAAATGGTATGAAATTTTTACAGTGTCTTCTTATGTCTAAATCACCATCCTATGACAAGTTTTAGCCCAATCCAACACTTTATTTGAGTGAAATTCATGATCTAGTTTCTGGACCAAATTTTGTTGGGTTCTACGGTAGGATGCGTCGACTACAAATTAAATTTTCCTATGCGCAGAACATCCAGGAACATGCTACGGGAGATGGATCACAGTTTGTTACCACTAGACGCGCAGTGCCGTGCAGCAGAAGAAGAGTTGGGGCAGCGTGTCCGTGTGGATCGTCTCCTCCTTGTCCGATCTCCCGCGAAGAGCCGGTCGTCTGATCCCACGTACAAGTTCGCCAGATCAGCGCAAGTGCACCGCCTCTAACGGTATCCGCACATGCAGGAGGAACACCGTGCGGCGGACTGCTAGGTCCGATCACATAGTCGGCAGCGAGTGGAGGTGACTATTCGCAACACATGCAAAACCCAGTGACAGCACCGAAGCGATCAACTGCATGAGTGTGCTGCACCTCCACTTTATATAGGTGTCATTCGCGGGCTCAACACTTCGGCCTCGCACAGACCCTAAAGCCCACATGTCTACTCGGACACAATCCGAATATAGCTCGGATCACATCCGACCAGTGTCCTCGGATTCGACCTCGTAGGTTTCTTCCCTTAAGCACGTGACCCCTTATGTTCAAGTCAGCTTGGTCGCAGTTCAGATCACCTCCGATTGCACAGTTGGTAGGGGCCTCTAGCAAGGCATGCCGAACACCAAGCAGACTATGAAGCTGGTTAGGCGAACCTGTACAACATGTCACACTTCTGTTCCCTTTGCCTCACGATATATGTTGTCGGGCTCAAGGTGAGACTGTCATCCTTGTGCTAGCCCGACCTCTTTCTCGTTCCAGTGATACCAACCACAAACTGGATTATCTCATAATACTTATTGCATGGCCATGCTTATCCTTGTCGGATCACACGAGGGGCCCAGAGTATATCTCTCCTAATCGGAGGGGCAAATCCCATCTTGCTCGACCACATCTCGCAGGATGGGTCTGGACAAGCCAGAAACCTACCTTTGTAACTACCCAGTCATGGAGTAGCGTTTGGTCGGCCCAAAGCAGGTTTGTCACCATCCCGAGTACATGCGACAACTCAGGTCTTAGGACATAGAACGTATGTTGTACTAGAGACTGATAGATGACATATCACCGTGTCTCATAGTTGGGTCTTTCCGACTCGGACCTTATCTTGACTCGGATCCGACTATGTCAAAACTGACCAGACCTTTCCAAGTCCATATTATCTGGTTAGCATCCAATGCTCCATGTCTAGTGAGACCAAGCCATCGACCGTGTCATATGCTAGTCTAGTCGGCTGTGCGTCCACACAACCCTTTTGACTAGGAACCTTTTAGGATAGTCATCATACAATGCATAGTCCCACAAACAAGTCACGTACTTGCTGATACACATCATTGATAATGTCCAAGGACTATCTTTATTCATAAACACATAGGAAATATCATCATACATGATTGCCTCTAGGGCATATCTCCAACAGATTTTGCAGTTGAGAAGCAACTATATGAAATCTTGGTCCAAATCATCTCAAATTTCACATGATTGTAGTCCTTCCTACCCCAAACCTCTATGGAAACTTGCTTCTCCATTTAACCATCCTATTTGACCACAGCTTCTAGCTCAAGTTTGCTACAACAAACTTTATCTAATCCATCCCATCAACCAAACGTCTCTTTAGTTGATCCATCACTTCAGAGAGGCCCCATGTTGGATGGACTACACTCTATACATGGTCGGCCACGCTGAGTCACCGTGCACGCATCGGTACACGTGGTGACCACATGGTCTGGCATGCCAAACGCGTGCTCTACTCGCTTTGGCCGCACCCTGAGTGTCGTTTTGCTTCGACCCCCTCTTCTCTAGCCATTTCCTCACGCCCCCTGGTGCCGCCGCCCTCTCTGCCGTCCACATGGCCCTCTAGAGCCTTCTCCCCCTCCTATTTCCTCCTCCCCGTGCCACGAAATCCCCAGCAGCGGCACCATGGCAGACCGGGCTTCTCCCTCACCGCGTCTGCCCTTCCTGCTCCTCTGGCGCTCCACTGACTCTCTCTAGTAACCGCCCGAGCCTACTCGCAAGCCCACGAGTACGCGGTCGCGCTAGAGCATCGACTGCGCATCCTTGGCAACTTCTCGCGAGGGCATCATTGCCATGGATATATAAGCCCTCACTAAGGACCCCCGGGCTTGGAAAGATCTTCTCCCCTCTCCTAGCAATCTCCCAAATCACTCCCTCGAGCTCGAGCCACCCTTCTCGCCTCATTTAACCACCATGGTCGTCGCTCCTCCAGCTTAAATTCGAGCAATGCCCAGCCTATATTCCCCTCATTCCTTAACCGGAGGAATCCCCTGGCCGCGGTGGATCTCATCCGCCCTTCCCATCCCTCTCCGATGGCCAATGGTGTAGTGCCCGAACTGTCGTGGCCGCCATTCTCCGCGTACAAGAGCCCCGCTTGCTTTGCTGCTCTCCGGTGAGTGCAGAGCCCTCTAGTGGATGTGCCTCTGATATGTCTCCAATGTATCTATAATTTATGAAGTATGCATGCCATGTTTACAACAATTCTATATAGTTTTGGTATGATTTGAATGGAACTAACCCGGACCAACGCGGTTTTCAGCAGAACTACCGTGGTATTTCTTTTGCAGAAATAAAAGTTCTCCAAATGCAATGAAACTTTTTGACGATTTTGTCTGGAAGAAAATAGGCACTAGACGCTTCATGGGAGGACCAGAAGGTGAAGGAGGTTGGCACTACCCACCAGGGTGCACCAGGGGCCTTGGTCGTGGGCTGGTGGGTAGTGGGAACCTCTTGGCCCATCTGGACATGAGACCGATGCCAAAAATCCTATAAATGCAGAAAACCCCAGAAGTAACCCTAGATCAAAGTTCCGCCACTGCAAGCTTCTGTAGCCATGAAAACCAATCTAGACCCTGTTCCGGCACCCTGCCGGAGGGGGAAATCATCACCGGATGCCATCTTCATCATCCCGGTGGCCATCATGATGAGGAGGGAGTATTCCACCCTTGGGGCTAAGGGTTTGTACTAGTAGTTATGTGTTTGATCTCTCTCTCTCTCTCTATATCTATCTCTCGTGTTCTTGATTTGGCACGATCATGATGTATCGCGAGCTTTGTTAATATAGTTGGATCATATGGTGCTTTCTCCTTTCTATCTTATTGTGATGAATTGAGTTCTCCCTTTGAGATTTCACTTTTATCGGATTAAATACTTTGATGGATTTGAGAGCACTTGATGTATGTTTTGGCACTCAACTCGCAGATTCTCGAGGTGACATTGGGGTAATCTATGCATAGGGGTTGATGCATGTTTTCGTCCTTGTTTCTCTGATAGAAATCATGGGGCACTCTTTGAAGTTCTTTGTGATGGATTGAGTATTATGAATATGAACTTGTTTGATGCATATCATATAATCAACTCACAGATACTCGTGGTGACATTGGACTATCTAGGTGACATTAGACTTGGTTAATGTGTACAATATGGTGTTATTTTAGTACGAACTCTTGGGCTGTTTGTGACACTTATAGGAGTAGTTCAATAGATCGATCAGAAAGGATAACTTTGAGGTGCTTTCGTATCCTACAAAAAAAATTCTATCTTATGTTCTCCGCTAATAGGAACTTGGGAGTGATTCTTTATTGCATGTTGAGGGATGATTATATGATCCAACTATGTTAGCATTGATGAGAGAATGTGTCGGATTCCAGGCTCCGCAAACCCAAGAAAGGTTCGAACTTAGGGGCGTTGTGAATAACTCAACCTCTCACACTGATCGATCCGCTGCTCTCATGACCTAGCTCCATGAACATGACAAAGAAGATGTGGCAGTTTTACCCAGGTTCGGGCCACCTTGCAGTGTAATATCCTATTCCTGCTTTGTGGTGATTAGCCTTGCGGGGGGCTAAGGATGAACAGATACAAGTGGAAGAACAACCTCAGGAGGTTGTGATGAGCCCTAGGGATTCGGTCTCCGAGGGTCCGATCCCTTCAATGGTGGTCACTAGGCTATATTTATAGTGGCCTTGGTGTTCTTCCTCCAAAACTTAGGCGGGAAGGGATCCCACAACTGCCAAACTTGAAAGGGGACAAGAAGTACATCTGATCCTAACGAAAGGTGGTCTTTGCTTGCAAATCCTCTGAGCGTGACATCATCGTGGGCTCAGCGATGAGATCCATCCTGTTGTTCTAGCGGTCTTGGTATCATTGCACGCAAATGGCAACCTTTGGCTGATTCCTTGGGACTCCACACATGCGCTTGCCTCCTTTGCACCAAAGAGGAAACCTGCTGCTCTATGCCCACTGGCGCATGCCTGGCCTTGGTCATCATGGCTGATGTCACTTCAGCCTCGTGAGGCTGGGTCTTGCATAGAAATTGCTGGTCCGCTCAGGAGGCCGTCTGAGGAGGCTGCTCCCTCGGGAGGTCTTGATGTCGCCCGCCTCGCGAGGCTGGGCCCCTCGTGAGGGTCTTGTCTTGTCATAGTTGAAGCTGGGCCGTACCAGGCCGTCGATGGAGCCACGTCATGGGCCACAGGCTGGCAGGTATGGGTACCCTGCTTCCCAGAATGCTGACAGAAGCCCCTGGGCCCAAGGCGCACTCGCACTTGGCTTCGAGGCGAAGCCAAAGGGCAAGTGCGGAACGCCGCGGGCCCCAATTCCCTGTGGACCGAGCTGACGCATGGCGCTTGATAAGACGTGGGTGCCTCCGCTTCCCTATGCTGCCTCGGCAACCGTCTGACTTGATAATTGACTGTTGCAAGCGCAGCCTTGCCATCATTGTCCGCCGCACTCATCCTCTGCTTCCTACTACCTTTGTGAGCTTGTGCGCCCTTCTCCAGTCGCAGCATCTTGCTCATGTTCCTCCGCCGCCATGCTCCAAAGGCAAAGAAGAAGAGCAGAGCTCGCGCGCTCGAGGATCCCTTGCCGGAGATGGAGCATGCACGGGATAGATCAATTGTGGTCAACCAGAAGGGGCTGGACAAGGTCTGATTGTCCCTTGTAGCTGATTCCAATGAGTGGAAGGCGACGAAAGCCTGGTTTGCTTCCCGCAGTTCGATCGAGATGGGGGCCACTGAAATTCCTCTTCATCTTCATGCCCTCTCGGCCGGTCTGATCCCTCCCTTCTTTGATTTCTTCAATGCCATGCTCTCGCATTACTAGATCCAGGCATTGCATCTGGATCCTACCTCCATCGTCCTCCTTTCCATCTTCGCCTTCCTGTGTGAGGCCCTCGTGGGCATTACCCCATCCGTGGCCTTGCTCCACCACTTCTTCTTGCTCCATCTCGTCGATGGCCGGCAACGCTCCGAGTGCGTGCCACTCCAGGCGGTGGCGGCTCTGGCAGGCTCCGACACTGACTTCACATTCCGCACGGATACCACGGGGTATCAGAGGCAGTGGGCGTATGTGGACGCCGCCGTGCTCAGCCCCCTGCTCCTTCTTCCGCGTGCACCAGCGATCCCGAGCTCCGGCTGGGGGCACGCAGAGTTGGTCGACCGTCGGCTTGGGCGCGTCTGGGCCAGGCCGGCCAAGCTGCAGGAGGTGGGCGTGACGGCGCCGATGGTGGCGAGGGAGTTCATCCGATGATGCATCGCACCGCTTCAGCGCCATTCACGCCCAATGTGGACCTTCATAGGCCCCAAAGATCCCATGAGGCTCTAGGTGACTGCGCTTTCTACCGAGACACTGAGCGCTGTGCTCGAGCTCCTGACGAGCAACCCAGCTCCATCCATGCTCCCTGCTAAGGGGGACCTCCTCCTATACCAATGCTCGAACGTAGAGGACTTTGTCAGGCAAATGTCGTGCTTCGACGAGTGGGGGCTGCTCCCCGTGGGTCATGAGGGGACTCGCGAGAACCCTGTTGTGGTAGCCCTCGTGCTTTCCATTCAAACGGTGATGGTGATGCACGCGCCGTCGACCGCTCCCAAGGTGGCCTCGGGAGGCCGGACGATTCCTGATGCCCCCGAGTAGGCCCCCGAGGGCCTGGCACCGCCAGGTGCTCCTGAGGTGACTCTCCTTGGCCCTGGGGGCGACCCGAGGGGAGCCCCGTCCTTCGCCACAATCGCCTCCGCCGCCTCTAGTGGCAGCGCGCCTCGCTCTGGGATGCCTCCTCCGGCCATCAAGGTCTCCCGCAAGAGGGGACTCGGGAGCTGCCGCAGCGTCGCCCCGCAGGTCATGAAACAGAGGATTTTGATGGCTGATGATGAGTAGGTACCTTTCCCCTTGGGTTCATGCATGACGGGTTCCCTCCTGACATTTTTCCTTCAGGCTCCCTCCTTCCTTGGTGACAAGCTCACTCTTGACGCGCCTTTCGTGAGCCCTGGAGCTGGTCGCCGCCCAAGCCTCCTGAAGCAGGCAGCTGCCCGGGAGGCGGTGCTGTCCTGAGAGCCGTGATCGTCGGAGGAGGATCGCGAGCCCGCTCTCCCGGTGCCTCTTTGCTACGGCATCCCCATGCTGTGGAGGCTGCACCGAAGGTGAAAGCACAAGTGCTCCCTGGGTGATTTTTGTAATTTATGTCAACATATCTCTTGTTGGACTAACACTTTTACCTAGTATGTTTCATATAAGTTCAATAATGAAGTGGCATGGACTAGAGGATGTGGAACCCCTTCAAGATGCTAAGGACAAAGGACTGGCTCAAGCTCCAAGAACAAGACTCTACATTTTCTATTTTAGTGATCCAAGATCACATTGATTCTATAGGAAAAGCCAATACTATCAAGAAGGGATGAGGTGTTGCTTAATGGCTTGCTTGCTCAAAATGCTTAGTGATATGCTCCAAAGCCCCCAACTACCTTCTCACATCACATATGAACTAAACCAAAAGTCAAACTCGGCCCCACTGATTCTTTCTATCCAGCGCCACCGAGTTCAGATGTCATAGCCACTGCCACAAACCCTAGGCAAATCGGTCTCACCGATAGGGATCTCGGTCTCTCTGAGATGGGATTGTAATCTCTCTGTACATATCTATTACCAAAATTGGTCTCACCGAGTTTGTGTAATCGGTCCTACCAAGATTACAATGCAAACTCTCTGCTCCTCTTCATAACATTTCGGTCCAACCAAGATGAGCGAATCGGTCCCACCGAGTTTGCCTGACCAACCCTCTGTGTGTCCATTACCAAAATCGGTCTCACCGAGTTTGTGTAATTGGTCTCACCGAGATTAGGTTATTCCCTAACCCTAATCATATCGGTCTTACCGAATTGCATGTCGGTCCCACCGAAAATCCTAACGGTCACATCATTTGCTGAATCGGTCCGACCGAGTTTCTCAATTTGGTCCCACCGAGTTTGGTAAGTTGTTTGTAATGGTTAGATTTTGTGTGGAGGCTATATATACCCCTCCACCCACTCTTCATTCATGGAGAGATCCATCAGAATGTACCTACACTTCCAACATACATTTTCTGAGAGAGAACCACCTACACTTGTGTTGAGGCCAAGATATTCCATTCCTACCATATGAATCTTGATCTCTAGCCTTCCCCAAGTTACTTTCCACTCAAATCTTCTTTCTACCAAATCCAAATCCTGTGAGAGAGAGTTGAGTGTTGGGGAGACTATCATCTGAAGCACAAGAGCAAGGAGTTCATCATCAACACACCATTTGTTACTTCTTGGAGAGTGGTGTCTCCTAGATTAGCTAGGTGTCACTTGGGAGCCTTCGACAAGATTGTGGAGTTGAACCAAGGAGTTTTTAAGGGCAAGGAGATCGCCTACTTCATGAAGATCTACCATAGTGAGGCAAGTCCTTCGTGGGCGACGACCATGGTGGGATTGACAAGGTTGCTTCTTCGTGGACCCTTCGTGGCTGGAGCCCTCCGTGGACTCGCGCAGCCGTTACCCTTCGTGGGTTGAAGTCTCCATCAACGTGGATGTACGATAGCTCCACCTATCGGAACCACGTCTCAAAAATCTCCGTGTCTCCAAATTGCGTTTGCACACTCCAATCCCATCCCTTCACATGCTTGCAAGTTGCATGCTTTACTTTCCTCTGCTCATATACCCTTTGCATGCTTGCTCGATATGTATTGTGATTGTTAAACTTGTGCCAAAACTCCACTTCAACTTAAAGAGATTAAACACTGCAACTTTTCTTGCTTAGTGTCTAATCACCCGCCCTCTAGACACCTCCTCTCGATCCTTCCAATTGGTACCAGAGCTTTGGTCTCCATTGCTTTGGTTTAAACACCATTGGAGGAAGATGGATGAGTCTACTTTGGGGAGTCTTAGACATAGAGTGCCTATACTTGATGGAGAGTATTTTCATGAGTGGGAAAATGAGATGCTTGTGATTTTCAATGAATATCATTTGAACAAGTACATTGCTAGCCCTTGTGCACCTCATGTTGATCCTAAGAATCCTACCCTTGATGAGTCAATTGACATGGTTCGCAATCCTAGAAATGTTAATCTTATCACTAGAGGTTTGCCTAGAAACTTGATTGGAAATTTGCCTACTCTTGAGTGTGCCTACACTATATGGAAATTTCTTGAGGAACGATTTCCGAATTATTCCTTGAAAATTAGATGAAATTCTCCATAAGTCTATTGCCTTGATTAAGATGAATTCCAATGATCCTATGTTTGGTGATTGTCTATTTGAGCTTACAAACCTTATGCGTGCCAAAGGAGATGTTGGAATTATTAGCGATATTATTTCCGAAGCTACTAGAATTCATAAAGGAGATCATTGTCAAACTCACTCTAACAAATCACCCTCTCTAGGATTTGACCCACCACATGACGATGTTGAACATGGATACTATGATGAGGATGATGATAGTGACTTTGATCTTGATTATGCAATGAGACATTTTGGTCTTATGGCAAATCTTCGGGGATATATGGCAGGAGGAAAGGAATGGGTTCCTGACAGTGGATGTACCGATCACTTGACTGGAGATAAAGATATGTTTCGTGAGCTTGCTGAAAATGACGGCCCTTGAAAGTATGTCACTTTCGGTGACAACTCAAGGGGTAAGGTGGTTGGCCTCGGTAAGGTGGCCATCTCACATGATAGCTCCATAGAAAATGTCATGCTCGTTGAATCTCTTGGATACAATTTACTTTCAGTATCGAGACTTTCTAATTTCGGTTTCAATGTTCTATTTACTGAATTAGATTGCCAAGTGCTTCATAGAGATAATCATAAAATGGTCTTTACCGGTATATGGAGAGGTGATTTATACATTGTTGACTTCACTAAAAAGGCTCAACCTAGAACTTGCTTTATTGCTAAATCCTCTAAAGGTTGGTTATGGCATAGACGATTAGGTCATGTTGGCATGAGAAACCTTGACAAGCTTATTAAAGGAAATCATATCCTTGGTGTTAACGATGTCATATTTGATAAGGATAGACTTTGCAGCGCTTGTCAAGCAGGTAAACAGGTTGGAGGAAGGCATCCTGTGAAGAACATCATGACCACAAGGAGGCCACTCGAGCTGCTTCACATGGATATTTTTGGTCCCAACGCTTACAAAAGTCTCGGCGGAAATTCTTTTGGTCTAGTTATAGTTGATGATTTTTCAAGTTTTACATGGGTGTTCTTTCTCGATGATAAATCGCAGGTCCAAAAGATCTTCAAAAACTTTGCTAGGAAGGCCCAAAATCAATTTGAAGTGAAGATCAAGAAGGTTCGCAGCGACAATGGAACGGATTTCAAGAATACAAATGTGGACACCTTTCTTGACGAAGAAGGGATTTCACATGAGTTCTCGGCTACGTACACACCTCAAAAAAATGGAGTTGTTGAGAGGAAGAATCGGACGCTCATTGAAATGGCGCGAACGATGCTTAATGAGTACAAGACGCCGAAGCACTTTTGGGCGGAAGCGGTTGAGACAGCTTGTCACGCAACAAATTGCTTGTATCTTCACAAGATACTCGGCAAGACGGTGTACGAGCTCCTCATCGGTAACAACCCCCAAGTTGGATACTTTTGAGTGTTCGGCTCAAAGTGCTACATTCTTGATAAGCATCATCGTTCTAAATTAGCTCATAAGTCTCATGAGGGTTTTCTACTTGGCTATGACTCAAACTCTCACACTTACCGTGTTTACAACAATTTCACCAGAAAGGTTGAAGAGATGGTAGATGTGAAGTTTGATGAATCTAACGGCTCGCAAGTAGAGCAATTGCCAATTGATGTAGGAGACAAAGACCCCTCGGAAGCAATCCAAGACTTGTCTATTGGCAAGATTCGTCCAACGGAGGTGAAGGAGAGTACCTCGTTCGTCCAAGTGGAAGCTTCTACCTCACGACAAGGTGAACCAAGAGTTGATATGGAAGCATCCACAAGTGGGACACACCAAGATGAAGAATACGAGGAAGTACACCAAGATGAACATCAACAACCTCCTTCTCCACCATGACAAGAGAACGACAACGCCAACAATGAAGAAGGCCAAGAAGAAGAACAAGCTGAAGAAGATGTTCAACCAAGATCCAAGCAAAAGCTTTCACGAGTTCGAGCAAGAATTGCTAAAGACCATCCCGTCGAGCAAATCTACAATGATATCCAAACCGGGAGAATCACTCGCTCTAAAACTCGTTTAGCTAACTTTTGTGAACACCATTCATTCATCTCTAGCATTGAACCAATGAAGGTTGAAGAAGCTTTGGAAGATCTGGATTGGATAAACGCCATGCATGAAGAGCTACACAACTTTGAGATAAATCAAGTTTGGACATTGGTTGAGAAGCCGGACAACAACCACAACATCATCGGTACTAAATGGGTGTTTCGCAACAAGCAAGATGAAGATGGACAAGTAGTTCGCAACAAAGCACGTCTCGTCGCCCAAGGCTACACTCAAGTCGAAGGTATGGACTATGGTGAGACTTATGCTCCCGTTGCTAGACTTGAGTCCATTCACATCTTACTTTCCTATGCTAATCACCATGATATCACCTTGTACCAAATTAACATTAAAAGTGCTTTTCTAAATGGGAACATAGAGGAGGAAGTTTATGTTAAGCAACCTCCCAACTTTGTCAATCCTAAGAAACCTAATCATGTTTACAAACTTCACAAAGCTCTTTATGGTCTTAAACAAGCTCCTAGAGCTTGGTATAAATGCTTGACCAAGTTCCTTATTGAAAAAGGCTTTGAAATTGGAAAAATTGATTTTACTCTTTTTACTAAAAGGGTTAATGGAGAACTATTTGTGTGCCAAATATATGTTGATGATATTATATTTGGTTCAACTAACCCTCACTTTAGTGAAAAGTTTGGAAAGCTAATATCGCAGAAGTTTGAGATGTCGATGATGAGTGAACTCAAATTCTTTCTTCATTTGCAAATCAAGCAAACTAAGGAAGGTACCTTTGTCTCTCAAATGAAGTACACCAAGGACTTATTCAAGAAGTTCAATATGCAAGAATGCAAAGGTATGACTACACCCATGCCTACTAGTGGACATCTTGATTTGACCAAAGATGGTGAACCGGTTGATCCAAAGGTTTATCGCTCCATGATTGGTTCATTGTTATATCTATGTGCTTCACGTCACGATATTATGCTAAGTGTGTGCATGTGTGCACGATATCAAGCCGCTCCTAAAGAATGTCATCTTAAGGCCGTGAAAAGGATAGTGAGATACTTAATCCATACACTAAACTTTGGTATTTGGTATCCAAAGAGGGCCTAAATTTAACCTTGTTGGCTACTCCAACTCGGACTATGCCGGTGACAAGGTTGATAGAAAGTCCACTTCGGGTACTTGTCAATTTCTTGGTAGATCTCTTGTATCTTGGTCTTCCAAGAAACAAAACTCGGTATCCTTATCCACCGCCGAAGCGGAATACATTGCTGCTGGTTCATGTTGTGCTCAATTGCTTTGGATAACCCAAACTCTTAAAGATTATGGGATATATGTGAAACATGTTCGATTACTTTGTGACAATGAAAGTGCTATCAAGGTTGCTCACAATCCCGTGCAACACTCCCGAACTAAGCATATTGAAGTTCGTCATCATTTCATTCGAGATCATGTTGCCAAAGGAGACATTAATCTTAAGCGTGTTCACACTGATAAGCAATTGGCGGATATTTTCACTAAACCACTTGATGAGAAAGTATTTTGCAGGTTAAGAGGTGAATTGAACATCATTGATGCTTCAAACTTGGAGTAGGAACTCCATTTGATACATGCAAGACATGAGTCTATGACTAATCCTTGATATTTCTCTACAGGAAAGACACCTTGCCACTTGTTTCTGCATTCCTTCTGAACCAGCTCCACTCAATGAATCTTGTCCTCTACCAGCATCACATTCAACTTGCTGCTCTGTTCTGTTACTCAAGGACCAAACCCATCCGAGACAAAATCCAGAAGAACCCTTCTTGGAAATTCATCTCAAAGGGGGAGAGAGAGATCACATCAAAGGTTAATCATATCTATAGGGGGAGAGAATACTCAAGGAGAGAGAGTAATCATCAAGGACCCCAGATGCTTGATGCTCAAGAGGAGAGAAGTCACATGTCTTCAAGAGGGGAAATACATGTTCATAGTTGGTTGTTTGCATTAGCTCTGTTTATTTTCTTTGAGCTTTGATTTTCTGTTCCCTATCTTCTCCCAGTATCCCATGCTAGATTCAGGGGGAGCAAGACATCTAAGGGAAGGAAATCCTTAAATTCATTGCACATATTTACCTTTGGGGACATGTCCATGTTCAATCTGGTACTTCGTACTCATTCTACATGTCATCCCAGTCTTGGTACTCTTGTGGTTTCCTTTGTTTCCTCTGGCTTGTAGGTGCATTTGTGTTGTCTAACCTTGTTTACACAGGTTCATTCCATCCTAAGCCAACTTAAGACCACAAGGTAAGTATATGCATCACAGTCATGTGTATGAGGAATTCTTGCTGATGTACATATTGTTTGCAAGAAGGACTCATGAGCATGAAGGTACACTTCCCACATTCACATCATTCACTCTGATGCATATAGCCTAGATACATGTAACACATTGCTTACTCTGTCATTCTTATGCATTCACATGCTTCTATACTTCATATTTACATGATTGCATACATGTAGGGGGAGCCTATGCATGTTACATCTCTTTCCAAAGCTTTACTGGTTATTCTCTATATCTTTATCTAAAGCTTTGATGTATGTTGCCATCAGTTACCAAAAATGGGGAGATTGAAAGCACAAGTGCTCCCTGGGTGATTTTGGTAATTTATGTGAACATATCTCTTGTTGGACTAACACTTTTACCTAGTATGTTTCAAATAAGTTCAATAATGAAGTGGCATGGACTAGAGGATGTGGAACCCCTTCAAGATGCTAAGGACAAAGGACTGGCTCAAGCTCCAAGAACAAGACTCTACATTTTCTATTTTAGTGATCCAAGATCACATTGAGTCTATAGGAAAAGCCAATGTTATCAAGAAGGGCTGAGGTGTTTCTTAATGGCTTGCTTGCTCAAAATGCTTAGTGATATGCTCCAAAGCCCCCAACTACCTTCTCACATCCACATATGACCTAAACCAAAAGTCAAACTCGGCCCCACCGATTCTTTCTATCCGGCGCCATCGAGTTCAGATGTCATAGCCACTGCTACAAACCCTAGGCAAATCGGTCTCACCGATAGGGATCTCGATCTCTCCGAGATGGGATTGTAATCTCTCTGTATGTATCTATTACCAAAATCGGTCTCACCGAGTTTGTGTAATTGGTACTACCAAGATTACAATGCAAACTCTTTGTTCCTCTTTGTAACGTTTCGGTCCAACCGAGATGAGTGAATCGGTCCCACCGAGTTTGCCTGACCAACCCTCTATGTGTCCATTACCAAAATCGGTCTCACCGAATTTGTGTAATCGGTCTCACCGAATTTGTGTAATCGGTCTCACCGAGATTATGTTATGCCCTAACCCTAATCATATCGGTCTTACCGAGTTGCATGTCGGTCCCACCAAAAATCCTAACGGTCACATCATTTGCTGAATCGGTCCGACCGAGTTTCTCAATTCGGTCCCACCGAGTTTGGTAAGTTGTGTGTAATGGTTAGATTTTGTGTGGAGGCTATATATACCCCTCCACCCACTCTTCATTCGTGGAGAGAGACATCAGAATGTACCTACACTTCCAATATACATTTTCTAAGAGAGAACCACCTACACTTGTGTTGAGGCCAAGATATTCCATTCCTACCATATGAATCTTGATCTCTAGCCTTCCCCAAGTTGCTTTCCACTCAAATCTTCTTTCCACCAAATCCAAATCCTGTGAGAGAGAGTTGAGTGTTGGAGAGACTATCATTTGAAGGACAAGAGCAAGGAGTTCATCATCAACACACCATTTGTTACTTCTTGGAGAGTGGTGTCTCCTAGATTGGCTAGGTGTCACTTGGGAGTCTCTGACAAGATTGCAGAGTAGAACCAAGGAGTCTGTAAGGGAAAGGAGATTGCCTATTTAGTGAAGATCTACCCTAGTGAGGCAAGTCCTTCGTGGGCGACGGCCATGGTGGGATAAACAAGGTTACTTCTTCGTGGACCCTTCATGGGTGCAGCACTCCGTGGACTCGCGCAGCCGTTACCCTTCGAGGGTCGAAGTCTCCATCAACGTGGATGTACGATAGCACCACCTATCGGAACCACGTCTCAAAAATCTCCGTGTCTCCAAATTGCGTTTGCACACTCCAATCCCATCCCTTTACATTCTTGCAAGTTGCATGCTTTACTTTCCGCTGCTCATATACTCTTTTCATGCTTGCTTCATATGTATTGTGATTGTTAAACATGTGCCAAAACTCCACTTCAACTTAAAGAGATTAAAAACCGCAACTTTTCTTGCTTAGTGTCTAATCACCCCCTCTCTAGACACCTCTTCTCGATCCTTTCAAAAGGCCCTTCCGATGATTCTTGCGAGCAGCTGGGCGTCTCATGTAGCAGCTTCGTCTTCGAGTGGTGGAGCCGTAACTCATGGTGCAGAGCCTGGAGTCCGAGGGGTGGCCGAAGAGGCTCCGGCCACCGAGACCTTTCCGAGGATACGCAAATTGCCCCATTCCTCTCCGGCAAGCCATGGCGCAGAAGAAAGGCCCGACCAAGCACTAGAGCTTGCACGTGGGCGGAGCATCGTCCGCCACAACCTCCTCCAGGTGGCTGGAGGCACGCTTGGCCGGCTTGGAGCGGAGCTTGCTGATGTAGACTCCCGCCTTGAGGGGGAAAACCTCCATCTTGCACGCGAGTGGCATCAGCTGAAGGTCGCGGTCAGCCTTGCGCGCATGCAGCACGAGCACACCCATGCAGATGTCAAGGGGTCCCTTGCAGCCTCCCGTGAGGCCTACATCCGCGCTTTGGAGGAGGCACGGGCCGCTGTGCAGGGCTGCAAGGCAGCAGAGGAGCGCGAGAAGGAGCTTCGAGCCTTGAATGCTGATCTTGAATAGTAGGTCCAGACACGCCAGGCCGCCCTTGCAGTGCGGCCAGGCGGGGCCCCTGCTGTCGTGGAATTATCATGTCAGATGTCCTAGTGTGAGGACTTAGTCGTGGAGCGATCACAATGAGATTAGCTTAAAGGGGTTAAACCGGACAAAGGACACGTGGAGTTTATACTGGTTCGGCCCCTTGCGGTGAAGGTAAAAGCCTACGATCCAGTTGTGGTGGAATTGATGGGGTCTCGATGATCAGGGAGCGAATCCTCTTTACCTGGCTCTCGAGTTGTTGTTTCTTGTCCCTGAACCGCCACCGGGTCGTCCCTTTATATACACAGGTTGACTCCCGGCGGTTTACAGAATCCCGACGCCGGCTCATACACGTGTCCGGCTCGGTTTCTACCTTTTCCAATCTTACAATACAAGTTTACATATCACATGGCGGTTTATGTCTACGGGCCCTA
This sequence comes from Triticum dicoccoides, assembly GCF_002162155.2. Taxonomy (NCBI): domain Eukaryota; kingdom Viridiplantae; phylum Streptophyta; class Magnoliopsida; order Poales; family Poaceae; genus Triticum; species Triticum dicoccoides. The sequence goes on along the minus strand of NC_041391.1, from coordinate 523,835,479 downwards.
ATCTGCCTTTGGGCCCTGGGCCATTAAATCTCTGTAGTAAAGCGCCATACTCATTGTCTTCATGGGCTTCAATGTGGATGAATCCTTATGAGTATAACCCGGCCCCTCCTGGCCGGTTTATACTCAATAGTTATATCCCCAACATTAGGCCCCAGATTGATTTGAACCTGTTCATGTCAATCTTCCACACTTAAGAAAATTTCTTCTTGAATATCTTCATGTGAACCTTATAAACCTCAATGACGTCATCTTCCAAGATTGTAATAAACTGCCATGACGTCACCTGCTTATTAAAACCGCATATACTTCCCTTTTATTAATGAACCTCCGAAAATTGAGGCAACAACGCTGTCGCATATCCATTTTTTGGGCTCCTTGATTCCCGCGCCTGTCGCTTATCCCTTCGTCTTATAAATAGGATCGAGGGTCCCTTTCTTTTTCTCCCCTTGCCTCTTCATCTTTCTTCCACCTCGCGTCGCCTTAGTACTCAAGCACAGCCACCGCCGTCGTCGACCTTCGCCTCTGCCCAACAACGGCCGCTGCATCACCCTGAACGCACCAGAAAAATGCGGCGCCTCTCCGCTGCTCCCTCAACCTCAGTAAGTCTTCTTTCTTTTCACCTCAGATCTACCACTAGGGTTTCGGTGTTCTTCGGTGTTCTTCGGTGTTTGTCAGTGTTCATTGCTGCACCTTGCTGCCACATGAGCACTTGATAAAAACTTTATATTTCCCTGTGCGGCCGTAGCCGTAATCCCTTTTTCCTCATCACAGCATCCCTTTTTCAATGAAAAGATCCCATCTGGTTCTTAGCTGTTCCGCTGTCACCATTTAGGGTTTTGGAATTTTCTCCTTTTTTAGAACTGTGCTAGATCCAAAATTATAATACCAACCTATAAGACCTGTTTGTGCAATACCTAGAAATTTTTCAGATCTATAACTTCCATACCAATGTAGGCGGTTTAATCTTTAAAGACATTATAACCCGCCAGGTACCATTATCCCTCTCTTAAACCGCCGAATCACCTTTAATGTCAGAATCCGGTTTAACATGTACATACGTTTCAATGTCTTCTCCCTCCGTCCTTGCGCCGGTTTATACACGTCAGTCATTAATCTTAAATCGGCAATGATCCTCTTTCCCAGCTTTTCTTGAAATGGCCAAACAGTTCTATGCTTGCAATTGGGTCCCTTCCCGAGTTACTAAAGAGCAATTAAATGGGTTCGTTGCCACTGGCGTCTTAGCAAAGAAGGAAGTCATACATTGGAGAGTTCCTGGTCCAGAAAATCCTCCTGAGCCCAAAGATGGAGAGGTGATTGCGTTTGCTGATCATCTGGGCCGAGGGTTTAGCCCTCCTAGATCAAAATTCTTCAGTGACATTCTTGCTAGCTTCCAGATCGGCCCCCAAGATATTGGACCAAACTCCGTGTCCAATATTTGCAATTTCCAAGTTTTTTGTGAGGCTTATCTGCAAAAAGAACCTACTGTTGAGTTTTTTCGGGACTTCTTTTACTTAAACCGCCGTAATGAATTTATGGATGGGCCCAACACTGAACTTGGAGGCGTTTCAGTTCAAAAGAGAAAGGATGTCGACTTCCCTCACGCCAAACATCATAGCCACCCAAAGACTGGAATCAGACTTGGTTTTACTGTCGAAATACAACTCCGGACGATGAAAATCCTCTGCCGGGTTATCGTGCTCACCGGCTTACCCAAACTCATCTAGTTCCTCAACGACTAACTGCCAAGGAACGATCAAAATACGCCCCTCAGCTATCAAAACTCAGAGCTTTTGTTGCAAACGGACAGACAGACATTGATTTCATTTGATGCTGGGTTTCTTGGAGCATTATGCCTTTAAGTCGGCGCCCTGGTTTAATGTGTGAATACACAGGGAATCTGAAAGACCCTCAGCGTCATATTGACATCCAGCTCACTGATGATGAAGTCACTAAATCTGTCAAGAAAATGCTTGATGAACCGGTGGCTGTATGCAACAAAGTAGGGCTTAATCCCTTCTGTGCTTCCAACAAACCGCCAGCTGTAAGAATTGCCTCATTTTTGTCTTAATCCATCCCTTTTTAAACATTCCTTTATAACTTGTTGTCCATCTATGCAGGGTGATGATCCGTTCTGGAAGAGGAAATCGCAGGATAAATCGGCAAAGGCACAGGATAAACCGATGAGAGCGCCTCGCATCAAGACCAAAGCTACAAAGAAACCTGCAAAGAAGAAAACCGTCGAGTCCCCTGTCCTACCAAAATAGGAAGATCTTGATGATCTGGAATCAGAGGTAGCCCTTTACTCTCTTGGTTCTTTTTTCATACACCTCATTGACAACGATCATTATCAGGATGACGCGGACGCTAGCCGTGCTGGTGATGTAGAGGTAACTATTCTTTCTTCCGACTTAGATCCTGTGCCAACACAAAAAATCCGTCGAGCAGTCCGGAAAGTAAAATTTTCACGCCCTCTTGCTTATTCAAATCCGCACTTTCTTTTGAAGACACAGCAACATAAAGCTCGCCACACAACTCGGCATAGCGGCCAAGTGGTGACCTCCTCCGGTTACAGAACTCCCCGGTTCACGCCGCCAAGAGGTTTCTTATACTCCTGACACACTTTGTCCTAAAGCGGGTCACTTCTGATATCCTCTTAATCCGTCTGACTCAAATTATCAGGGAACCTCCCATTCATCATCCGGCGAGTCATCGGCCACACAACTCCCTCCCCTTAAAATTGTTCCTGGGTAAGCATATTACACCTAACCCTTTATGCCTTGCATTTGTTTATTACCCTAACTTTTGTGTCTGTCCTTTCCAGTGCCAAAGCCAGACTTCACAAGAAGGCCAAGTTGAATAAACCGACCGATGTTAATCCGGCCACTGAACCAAAGAAGACCCTAGAGGCCTTTGATCCAAATGCTGATACCATCATAGATGATCCGGTACCTCATGTTCAGGACACTTTTGTTGAAACGGTAGAGATAAATCCGACGAGCCAGTCTGCTGATCCGCGAAGCCCATCTGCTGGTCCACCAAGCCCAGCAAAAACAACTGCTAAACCGCCAAGCCCAGCCAAGACTATTGATGACACCATGGATGATGATATGATTACCGGTTTTGGTCATACTGCTCCTTGCAACCCTGTCGCTTTATCAAAGCATAGTGCCAAGGAAGAGTTTTCTGCTATGGACAAGGTCAAGTGGAAAACAGACTTATCAAGCTATGCCCACCTCAATGCTCAACACATTCATTCTGGCGCCGGTATACAAGCCACGACTATGAAGCCGGTTTAGTAGGTCTGATGAAGGAGCGATATGAGGTAAATATCAATTACTTTGCACAAGTTATTTTTCCTTAGAACCGACTTAAATTATCAACTCCAATAGCCCCCAAGTGCCCGTTCAAAATACTAATGTGAACTGGGACTTGTAGTAGAATAATATTGAATTTTGCTTGTGTAGCCCCCAAGGGCCGGCTTATACCGTTAGGATGAACTGGTACCTTTCCTGTCATGAAGGTTCCAAAATTTCTGATAACCATCTTTCTTGTAATCCGATTTATTGGGAAAAACTCCATAACTTTGAGTTGATTCAATATGCATTAGCCCCCAAGTGCCAAGTATATAACTTGTTATATGCTTGGGACTTAAAATGTCAGTTGATAAAAAGCAATCCGCATTAGCCCCCAAGTGTCAAGTGTATAACTTGTTATGTGCTTGAGACTTCAAAGATGTACTACCAACTCATTAACTGTCTCTTGCAGGCTGATCTGACCAAAAAGGAATCTCAAATCACCGACCTTCAAGAAAATATTAAGTCCCAACAAGGAGAAACCTCTAAGGCTAAAGAAGAGCTGACCGGCACTTTAACATCCATGGAACAATTGAAGGATGGCTTTAAAGGTGAGCGGGCAAAATGGGAGAGTGAAAAAGCAGCTTTGCTAAAGCGAGCGGAAGATGCTCCCTTAACCCGGTAACAGAAGAATTGACCGGCTTCAAGCGACAAATAAATGCTATGACCTCTGCTATCTTAGGTACAAACCTCTTCATAAGCTTTAAATAAATACCAGTCATGAAACTGCCAGTTTAATAATACTTTTGACCTTTGCAGGTTGCCGTGTTACTCATCTTGGCTCGGATATGCGCAAAAAACTGAAAGCTGCCTATACGTTGATAGAGCAACTATATACCGGCATTCAACGGGTCATCTGCGCAGCTTCACATAATAAACCGCCACCAACATTGATTAAGGACACATTGGAAAAGTTATCCATGATGCTTGCCCAGCTTGAGGATTTGAAAAAAAATCAGCTGCAAGGGTCGGTGCTCTATCTGCATTGACTCGGGCCAAGGCCTGGATATCTGATCTTGATCCGGAAGATATTGGAAACGGCTATCCCAGCCAAAAAGAGTATGGGTCAGATTTTGACAATGACAACCTGAGGGCTTTGACGAAGGAAATGCGTCCACTTGCAAGTAAACTGGCTGAAGAGACTGATCTGTCTTTCTACCAGTTGACTTATGACATAGACAACAAATGGGTTGATCCACCTGTATATGATGTGCAAAATATTATCCCTCCAATCCGTAAGCATACCTACGCCCCTGATGTTGAACCGTCCGATCTTATAAGTGATGAAGCCGTCTTCCGAGCTTTAACTGGGATTGACTGGGCAACCATTGACTTCCAGCCACTGGGTGGAGAGACAGAGGTTGAACTGGTGCAGGATGATCCACAACCTTCAAGCCATCCTGAGGAAGAATCATGATCCAGAGGCCGGTTTAACTTCTATACACAGTTATCTATGTGATAAACAATCATTCTTTTGGGCCGTCAAAGCACCTTGTAATAGGCTAGTTTAAACACTTTGGTCTCCTATGCCGTCGTGCATATTTACTTTGCACAATACTATTAATCCATCATGATTATGCTATGTCTACTTATGATCCTTAACAGCTTTATGCAATCATGTTTCTGCATATAATAAACGTAAATTGTCTTGGCTGTTTACCGCCGGACGGGTCATAATACCCAATATAAAGCCAGGGTTTGTAACCAAGGCTTGTAAGAATAATTAAATATGAAGTATATCATACCTGTGATATTCAATCACATCGTTGATTTATCAACTTTATTGTAGTAAGGGTGATAACCCAAATCTTGAGTGCTGATAACTCCACCATGCTTTGCTGGTTTATGATAAAGCCATGACGGGTTATAATAAACACCGGGTGATCATTTTGGCGACTTATAGTCAAGCCAGACTGGGTTAACAAAAGCCGGTTTATAATTGATTGTGTACTGACAACATATAGTTGAAATCCAAGCCGGGTCAACTAACACCGGTCATCTTGTAAATTTGTACTTGGCAACTCAAAAGCCAGACCGATTTAGCAAGCACCGGTTTTAATATAAACCTCACCGAAATAAACATCAAAAAGAAAGATTTGTGAAGAAAATATGCAAAGAGGAGAGGCTTTTCATGGGCTGCCAGGCCACTGAGTTAACCATTTTACAAAGGCTTTTAAGATGGACCTCACATTAACCAATCATCGTTTTAACTTTGACAAGTTCAGGGTCTGTATAAGATTGACTTGCCAAATGTTCGGCGGGTCATACCAGGATTACCTGGGTGGAGTTACTTACTTGATGAAGGCAGGTTAACCCGGGGTTTTAAGTGAATACACGTGGCTTCCAAGCCTGGCTTTTATAGCCTATTGCAAAGTGTAGATTCTTTGTTCTTGTAGAAGCAAAGATCCCAAGCAATATTTTGAGCTATGCTCAGTGGGCGCCTATGTTTGAGTTATGCTTTGCAATGAACTCTCTTTGGCTCCTTATGATGTTGAGTATTAAGCCCCCAAGCTTATGTTTTGAGTTGTGCTCTTTTTTTGTAGGTTTATAAGCCAGATTAATGGACAAACAGAACTCCGATTTATAAGAAGAAGCCCCCATGTAACCAAGAAGATATGTAAAGTCGAACAGCAGAGGCCCCGCTTTAGCAAGGATGCCGGTTTATTATATTGATCATAATATATACATTGTCAAAAATATGTACATAATAGGAGCCTATAGCTCAAGTGTAGTAAGCCTGAACATGAGCAATGTTCCACGGCCGGCGGGTCTCTACCTCTGATTTGCGTGAGTCTTTGTGCCCTAGAACATCGATAAGGTAGTACGACCCGCTGTGCAGATTCTTGCTCACCACAAAGGGCCATTCCTAAGGTGGGGATAACTTGTGCATGTCAGTCTGATCTTGGATAAGCCGGAGCACTAAGTCACCTTCTTGAAAAGCTTTGGTTTTAACGCGGCGGCTGTGGTAACATCGCAGGTCTTGTTGATAAATCACCGAACGAGCAGCCGCTATGTCCCGTTTTTCATCTAACAGGTCCAATGCATCTTGTCGTGCTTGCTCGTTGTCCGCTTCAACATAAGCTGCCACTCGGGGCGAGTCATGGCGAACATCACTTGGGAGAACTGCTTCTGCTCCATAAACCATGAAGAAGGGTGTCTAACCCGTAGACCTATTGGGGGTGGTATTAATGCTCCATAACACGGAAGGCAACTCTTCCACCCAACAACCTGGCGCCCTCTGCAAAGGAACCATAAGCCGAGGCTTGATGCCTTTCAAGATTTCTTGATTGGCTCTATCCACTTGACCATTAGACAAGGGGTGAGCCACTAATGACACATCAAGCCGGATGTGCTCACGTTGATAGAACTCTTCCATAGCACCCTTGGAGAGGTTCATGCCATTATCTGTTATGATGCTGTGTGGAAAACCAAAACGGAAAATCACCTTCTTCATGAATTGAACCGCCGTGGCTGCATCACACTTGCTGACTGGCTCTGCCTCCACCCACTTAGTGAACTTGTCAACTGCCACCAGAAGGTGGGTCTTCTTATCCTTGGAACTCTTAAAGGGCCCAACCATATCAAGCCCCCAAGTTGCAAACGGCCAGGTGATTCGAATCATCCTCAATTCCCGAGCCGGAACATGGGCCTGGCGTGAAAACTTCTGACAACTGTCAAACTTCCTGACCAAATCCTCAGCATCAGCATGAGCTGTGAGCCAGTAAAAGCCATGTCGGAAAGCCTTAGCCACAAGGGATTTTGAACCGGCATGATGACCGCAATCCCCTTCATGGATTTCACGCAAAATCTCACAGCCTTCTTCAGGAGAAACGCAACGCTGAAACACCCCCGAGACACTGCAGTGATGTAACTCGCCATTGACAATAGTCGTGGATTTGGACCGCCAGATTATCTGTGTAGCCAAAACTTCATCCTCAGGTAACTTGCCCCAGGTCATATACGCCAAATAGGGCACCGTCCAGTCAGGGATAGCATGAACAACCACCACCAATTGAGCCTCTGGGTCGGGAACATCCAGATCCTCCTCCATTGGTATTTTTACCGACAGGTTATGCAAAATATCGAGAAAAGCATTGGGCGGCACCGGTTTACGCTGAGATCCCAGCCGGCTTAAAGCGTCCGCCGCTTCATTCTTGCACCGATCAATGTGCTCGACCTGGTAACCCTTGAAGTGACCAGCAATGACATCCACCTCACGCTGATAAGCCGCCATGAGTGGATCCTTAGAATCCCAAGTACCAGAGACTTCCTGAGCCACAAAATCGGAGTCCCCAAAGCATCGTACCCTGATTAAGTTCATCTCCTTAGCCATCCTAAGACTGTGGAGCAAGGCCTCACTCAGCTGCATTGTTACTACAAGGAAACATTGAGCGGAGAACATAACAAAATTTGTCACCTCGAGGGGAAGTAAGAACCACTCCAGCCCCCGAGCCCTCCAATTGTCTGGACCCGTCAAAGTGAATAGTCCAGTATGTGTTATTCGGTTTATCTTCCGGCGCTTGCAACTCTGTCCACTCATTGATGAAAGCCACGAGCGCTTGGGACTTGATAGCCGTACGAGGCATATATTTTAACCCGTGAGGTCCAAGCTCGATAGCCCACTTAGCAACCCGGCCCGTCGCTTCCCTTTTCTGGATGATATCTCCCAAAGGAGCGGAACTGATCACAGTGATGGGATGGCCCTAAAAGTATTGCTTAAGCTTCCAACTCACCATAAAAACTCCATACACCAGCTTCTGCCAATGTGGATATCTCTGCTTGGACTCAATGAGCACCTCACTGATATAATAAACCGAGCGTTGAACCGGTACTCCTTACCTACCTCCTTGCGCTCCACCACGATAGCCACGGTGACAGCCCGGGCGTTAGCAGCCACATAAAACAGCAATGGTTCCTTATCAATGGGTCAGCAAGAACAGGCGGCTCGGCTAATGATGTCTACTACACAACCTTCCTCTTGTAGACGTTGTTGGGCCTGCAAGTGCACAGGTTTGTAGGACAATAGCAAATTTCCCTCAAGTGGATGACCTAAGGTTTATCAATCCGTAGGAGGTGTAGGATGAAGATGGTCTCTCTCAAACAACCCTGCAACCAAATAACAAGGAGTCTCTTGTGTCCCCAACACACCCAGTACAATGGTAAATTGTATAGGTGCACTAGTTCCGCGAAGAGATGAAGATACAAGTGCAATATGGATGGTAGAAATAGGTATTTGTAATCTGAAATAATAAAAACAGCAAGGTAGCAAGCGATAAAAGTGAGCGTAAACGGTATTGCAATTGTAGGAAACAAGGCCTAGGGTTCATACTTTCACTAGTGCAAGTTCTCTCAACAATAATAACATAGATAGATCATATAACAGGCCCTCAACATACAACAAAGAGTCACTCCAAAGACACTAATAGCGGAGAACGAACCAAGAGATTATGGTAGGGTACGAAACCACCTCAAAGTTATTCTTTCGGATCAATCTATTCAATAGTTCGTACTAGAATAACACCTTGAGACACAAATCAACAAAAACCCTAATGTCACCTAGATACTCCATTGTCACCTCAAGTATCCGTGGGCATGATTATACGATATGCATCACACAATCTCAGGTTCATCTATTCAACCAACACAAAGTACTTCAAAGAGTGCCCCAAAGTCTCTACCGGAGAGTCAAGAACGTGTGCCAACCTCTATGCATAGGTTCACGGGCGGAACCCGCAAGTTGGTCACCAAAACATACATCAAGAGGCACATGATATCCCATTGTCACCACAGATAAGCACGGCAATACATACATCAAGTGTTCTCATAAAAGACTCAATCCGATAAGATAACTTCAAAGGGGAAACTCAATTCATCACAAGAGAGTATAGGGGGAGAAACATCATAAGATCCAACTACAATAGCAACGCTCGGGATACATCAAGATCATGCCATAGAGGGAACACGAGAGAGGTCACGAGAGAGATATCAAACACATAGCTGCTGGTACATACCCTCAGCCCCCAGGGTGAACTACTCCCTCCTCGTCATGGAGAGCGCCGGGATGATGAAGATGGCCACCGGTGAAGGATTCCCCCTCCGGCAGGGTGCCGGGAAGGGCTCCTGAGAGGTTTTTGGTGGCTACAAAGGCTTGCGGCGGTGGAACTTCCGATTTAGGTTAATTCCCAAGAGTTTCAGTATTTATAAGAATTATTAGCGTTGGTTTCACGTCAGGGGGGTGTCCGGGCCATCCACGAGACAGGGGGGCGCCCCCCTAGGGGCGCGCCCTCCTATCTCGTGGGCATCCCGGAGCTCTTCTGGCCAACTCCGATGCTCCGTGGTCTTCTTTTGGTCCATAAAAAATCCTCAAAAATTGGCACATCATTTGGACTCCGTTTGATATTCCTTTTCTTCGAAATACTAAAACAGGCAATAAAACAACAATATGGGCTGGGCCTCCGGTTAATAGGTTAGTCCCAAAAGTAATATAAAAGTGTATAATAAAGCCCATAATCATTCAAAACAGATAATATAATAGCATGGAACAATCAAAAATTATAGATACGTTGGAGACGTATCAGCTAACTGCTTCTTCAGATCCTCAAACGCCGCATTAGTAGCATCACTCCAGACAAAATTATCTGTCTTTTTCATCATCTGATATAGAGGGATAACCTTCTCCCCCAACCGGCTGATAAACCATCTTAATGCTGCAATACTACCCGCGAGGCGTTGAACATCGTTGATACACGCCGGTTTAGCCAGAGATATGATAGCTTTGATCTTTTCTGGATTAGCTTCAATGCCCCTGTTAGACACGAAAAAACCCAAGAGCTTGCCTGTCGGTACACCAAAAACACACTTGGCTGGATTCAGCATCATCTTATAAACCCAGAGGTTATCAAAGGTCTCCTTCAAATCAGCTATTAACATTTCTGCCTTCCCGGATTTCATCACAATATCATCCACATAAGCATGAACATTGCGCCCAATCTAATTATGAAGACAATTCTGCAGACATCGCTGATAAGTCGCCTGGGCACTCTTGAGCCCAAAAGGCATAGATACATAGCAAAAGGCTCCAAAGGGAGTTATAAAAGCCGTCTTCTCCTGGTCCTTAACTGCCATTTTTATCTGATGATAACTAGAATAAGCATCCAGAAAGCTCAAACGCTCACAACCCGCCGTAGCATCAATAATTTGATCAATACGAGGGAGAGCAAAGGGATCAGCCAGGCAAGCCTTGTTCAAATCTGTGTAATCCACACACATACGCCAAGTGCCGTTCTTCTTGAACACCAACACCGGGTTAGCCAACCACTCAGGGTGAAAAACCTCCACAATAAACCCTGCTACCAAGAGCCGGGCTACCTCTTCACCGATGGCCTTGTGTCTTTCTTCATTGAAGCGGCGGAGAAACTGCTTGATCGGTTTAAACTTGGGATCGATATTAAGAGTGTGCTCAGCGAGTTCCCTCGGTACACCTGGCATGTCAGAAGGTTTCCATGCAAAGATGTCCCAGTTCTCACGGATGAACTCGATGAGCGCGCTTTCCTATTTCGGATCCAGGTTAGCGCTGATGCTAAACTGCTTGGATAAATCGCCAGGAACAAAATCAACCAGCTTAGTCCCATCAGCTGATTTGAACTTCAAGGCCGGATCATGCTCTGTAGTTGTCTTTTTCAAAGAAGTCATATCGGCCGGATCAACATTGTCCTTGTAGAACTTCAACTCCTCCATCGCACAAACCGACTCAGCATAAGTAGCATCACCTTCCTCACATTCCAAAGCGATCTTATGACTTCCATGCACTGTGATCGTCCCCTTATGACCCGGCATCTTGAGCTCCAAATAAATATAACAGGGCCTTGCCATGAACCTAGCATAAGCCGACCGTCCAAACAGGACATGGTACGGGCTCCTAACTTTCACCACTTCAAAGGTCAATGTCTCTGATCTTGAATCATGATCATCTCCAAAGGCAACCTCTAGAGCTATCTTACCGACCGGATAGGCCGATTTACCGGGCACCACACCGTGGAAAACGGTGTTTGATGGTTTAAGATTCTTATTTGTTAACACCATGCGATAGAAGGTTTCATAATACAAGATGTTGATACGGTTACCTCCATCCATGAGCACCTTGGTGAGCTTATAACCTCCAACCTAAGGCGCCACCACCAACGCCAGATGACCCGGATTATCAACCCGGGGCGGATGATCCTCTCGACTCCACACAATAGGCTGTTCGGACCAGCGCAAGTAACGGGGCACCGCCGGTTCAATGGAGTTCACTGCCCTTTTATGAAGCTTCTGATTGCGCTTGCACAGGCTAGTGGTGAAGACATGATATTGTCCACTATTCAACTGCTTCAGGAGACTCTGATAACCCGGCTGTTGTTGCTGATTTCCTTGTTGATTATAACTACCCTGGTTTCCCTGATTGCCTTGGTTGCCATGCCCACCCTGATTACCTTGAAATCCTGATCCGGAATTGCCTCCGCCATAACCCGGCCCATGAGACCCCGGTCCTGAACCACCAGATGGTCCATGATCATATCGGAAGATGTCCGAGTTTTTGAACTCCCTCATAATAAAGCAATCCTTCCAGAGGTGCATAGCTAGCTTTTCACACATCCCGTGCCTTGGGCAAGGCTGATTTAACAGGCGCTCTAGATTAACACCTGATCCTCCACTCCGCGGGGGTGGTTTACCCTTATGACGCTGGCCATTGTCCTGCGCATTGGTGTTAGCCACAATATCTGAATTACTATCCGCTTTACGCTTACCATTGTTCCCATGGCGCGTCTGGTTATGTTGCTGCCCTTTTGCACCGCCGTTCTTCTTTCCCTTCCCCGTCTTCTCATCATCAGACTCGGTATCCTTGGTACTATCAGAATTGACATACTTAACCAGAGCTGCCATAAGTGTTCCCATGCCATTGCAGTGACGCTTGAGCCGTCCCAACTTCAGCTTCAAAGGCTTAAACCGGCAATTGCCCTCCAATGTTATAACTGCTGAATCGGCATTGATGCAGTCCGATGAATGCAAGATCTCCGAAACCCAGCACACCCAATGGGTGGTCGATTCGCCTTCTTCTTGGACACAGGCGGCTAAGTCCACAATTGACATAGGTTGCTTGCATGTGTCCTTGAAGTTCAGTATAAACCGGGCCTTTAACTCGGCCCATGACCCAATGAAGTTAGCTGGCAAACTTTTCAACCAAGTGCGAGCGGTTCCATCCAACATCATGGTGAAGTACTTCGCACATGCCGCTTCATCCACATCCAGCATCTCCATTGCCATCTCATAACTTTCGACCCATGACTCGGGGGGTAGATCAGCAGTGTAATTGGGTACCTTATGCGGATCCTTGAAATCCTTGGGCAGCCGCACATTGCGTGGAGCCGGGGTGAGACATGGCACCCCCAAGAGCTGAAAGCAAGACCTCGTTCCACTGACATCGTCGGACGAACCGGAGTAAGCTGATGGTCCACGTACTACGCTGCTAACTCGGCTTCTCGACGCGCTCTGCCGTTATCCACCATGTCTTGAGCATTTGCACCACCGCCCGCCGGGTTAGGCCTTCGAGGGGCATCACGGTTTCGCTCGCTGCTCGATACAGTCGGTTCATCAATGTGCCTACTGTAACTCCTGCTCGGGCGGGGGGTTGAGTGAATCCTATCTCGACTATATGAATAAGCCTGCTGCTGAACCATAGCCGTTTGAAGGAGATCTCTGGCACGCCGCGTCTCAACCGCTATTGGAGACTCGCCCTCCATTGGAACGGCCGCCAATCGCGATGCCGTAGCAATCATGTTATCTAAAGGGGCGGAGAAGTGACCCGGTGGTGTCGGCATGTACTAAGGCGGGTCATGGTTCCGTCGAGGCGGGTCCATTGCCTGGGCTGATCCGGCGCTTCTGTCCCAGGTGCTTCAATCTGGTGTACTGCTACTGGATTACTGGTTCCTCCTCTTGGTGTGTTGAAGAGATTCATTGCTTCATAAACTGGTGGTAGACGAGACCGATGCCTCCTGGACAACACGTTGTTTGAAGCGTTTTGATCCAGCATGAGTCGGTAATTTTCTGGTTGAATCCGCTGTGCCTGAGCATCTAAAGCGGCCCGCTCATCAGCCATCCTGGTTTCCTCAGCCGCCAATTCCTCCTTGGCCTGAGCTATCTGATCTTGCAGCTTTGTGACCTCCACATTATGCTGATCTTGGTTATCCGAGGTAACCTCTATAGTCAGCAATGTCGTCCAGGCGTCCAATAAACTAGACTTGACTTGAGCCGCCCGGCCGGCGCGGGTCCTGCTGCCCCTGCTGCCGATCGAGAAATCATCGCCGCTGCAGCTGATGAGTGTTGCGTGGGCTGCGTACCGGCCATGAAGATCGCAACCCGGTTCGGCGGTTCAAGGGGGTCCAGAATACGGTCCCCATCGAAACAGCCCCCGAACCGGCCATCTTGCAGTTGGTACAGTGACTCAGTCTCACCGGTGGATGATTGCCATCTGAATAAACGACTGTCTCACCATTGGACAGCGGTTCAGACTCCGCACCATTGATGAATCCTACGAACGCACGCTTCATGGCAGGGTGAACCCGGGCAGGGTTTGCATGCTGAGCCGTCTCGATGAGGTCGGCGCAGATGTCTGGGTCAGGGCACGGTTCTCTGATCTTGCCGATGAATAAGGAATTCCTACAAAGGGGACCCGGTACCCGTACTCGATTGAGCCGGCGTCGGGGCCCCAGCCTGCATCGTCGATGTAGAGCTTGCCGCGACGACTCTTGGTCATCCGGCCCACGACATATCCCTTGAGTCCTTTGAAGTTGCCCTTTAAGAACTCGAACCATCATGCGATAGCCCCATGGTGGGTGCCAACTATCATGGAATTATCACGTCAGATGTCCTAGTGTGAGGACTTAGTCGTGGAGCCATCGCAACGAGATTAGCTTAAAGGGGTTAAACCGTACAAAGGACATGGGGAGTTTATACTGGTTCGGCCCCTTGCGGTGAAGGTAAAAGCCTATGATCCAGTTGTGGTGGAATTGATGGGGTCTCGATGATCAGGGAGCGAATCCACTTTACCTGGCTCTCGAGTTGTTGTTTCTTGTCCCTGAACCACCACTGGGTCGTCCCTTTATATACACAGGTTGACTCTCAGCGGTTTACAGAATCCCGACGCCGGCTCATACACATGTCCGGCTCGGTTTCTACCTTTTCCTATCTTACAATACAAGTTTACATATCACATGGCGGCTTGTGTCTATGGGCCCTAATCCGCCTTTGGGCCCTGGGCCTTTCAATCTCTGTAGTAAAGCGCCATACTCCTTATCTTCATGGGCTTCAATGCGGATGAATCCTGATGAGTATAATCCGGCCCCTCCTGGGCAGTTTATACTCAATAGTTATATCCCCAACACCTGCCGACACGACCGAAGCTCAGGATTGCAAGCAGACGCTGGCATTCAAGGTGATGGCGCAAAGCTTGGAGCGTGAACGACTGGAGGTGATGGAGCGTCAAATGGCTTCGGACGAGGAGGCCCTTGCTTCTCGGGAGGCAAAGATCCAGCTAGAGGTTGACCATAAGGTCGCAAAGATTCACGAGTCCCTTGTCACGGAGTACCTCTAGGAGTTGGGGCTTCAGGAGGCCCGCTTCAAGCAATGGCAGGCCGAGGTGCAAGGCATAGACGATGCTCTCCAAGCCCAGCTTGCCGCGGTAGAGCGGTACGGGAAGGTTGTCGAGGAAGCCTGAGCCGTTGCCGAGGCCGAGCTAGCTTCTCTTCCGCATCAGGTCGTGGGCGTCTCGTCCCTCGTGGAGAGGGCTTCGGCCGACGCGAACCACCGCCGGACGCTGCAGTGAGAGTGCTCCAAGATTCTTGACGACCTCAGGATTGCAAGGACCAACCGCGCCTTGGACACCATCTGTAGAGAGAATGTCGCCCGCCCGCACGAGTCCGACGATGCTGGCTACCTGCTCTTCTTTTCCCAAGTCATGATGTGCCTCGAAAGAAAGGTCACAAGGGCTCACCAGCTCATTGAGGAGAAGAGCCGGGATCTCCTTGGGCGCGCGTTCTCACATGGCTTCAGCTACCTTCTCAACCGAGACCTGGATTTTGACTTCAACACCGCGATAACCCCCCTGCCCGGTGTCGTACAAGGCGATCCTATGAGCTAGGTGGACGACCACATGGATGACCTAGTCAGGGAGTTTGCTCATGCTGACGACGTGGCCACGCCCGCGGTTGAGGAGGGAGGAGCTGATGATGGTGACGATGAACCGGGCGACAGCGGGTGACGGCCCGCCACCCGCCTTCTTTGCCTTCTCCAGCCTTCCCACGCAAGCCGCCAAAGGAGGCGACCCCGAGAAGTTCAAGGAGCCGGGCTCCACCGGGAGAGGGAACCCGGTGCAGATGCTGCAACTGCCGGCACCGCCCCGGGGCGGTGGGTCCGACACCTAGTCGGACCCATCATCCTCTTTCCTTTTACCCTCTTCATCATTGCCGTTGTCCTCCTCGTCATTCTCACTTGAGGACGAGTCTTCGTCAACCAAGGAACTCTCCATGCAGCACTTCAGGAGAGTTACGAAATCGCCGAAGACCTTGACGGAGAGGAGGCCATTCTCCATTAACTTCAAGTAGAGAATGAGCCCCACCGTCAAGCTATGGATGCGAGCAAAGGTTTTCCATCTGCGGCGAAGATACATCATGTGAGGGGCTGGGAAATCGACGTCGGCCAATGTGTCACTATTCCCGCAGCCCCTCATGTGCAGCCTCAGCGCCTGCGGCGGGTCGAGCTCCATCTCCTGAGCGAATGGAGTAGGGAGATGGAGACGACGGCACGCCGGCCGGCGCAGCCTAATGAAGAACTCACGGGGGTTGTCCCCGATGAGGCCCTCCATTGGGGGAGGGACCGGCAGTGGAAGCGAGGCCGATGCGCCACCCCGTCGTCCTCTTCCCCGAGCGCCATGGCGGCCACGGCCTCGCCCCCTCCCCCTTACCCTTGCAGCCAGCTCTGCCACCATGGGCTCTTGGGGAGGAGCGGCGCGTTGTCGAGCAGAGACCCTTGCCGCCACCGTCGAAGCGTCAGCGCACCCTCTCGCCATGACAGAACAGAGGAAGAAGCAAGGATGGAAAGAGGCAGATGGCGAAGGACTGGGGGGTGTCGTCCCTCCCACTTCTCTCCTGATAAAGGGGAGGGGTCAGAGGTCGGCTGCCACTCTCAGCCAATCCAGCTCATTAAGGTGATAGCGAGTGAGGCCGTGGACCGCCATCCCCGCCCAATTGAAGGCGTGTGGGTATCGACCCACGCACGCACGTATTCCCATATTCTGCGCACCTGTCACCCGCCTTGCACCATGCATGCAGCGTATGTGGTGCAAGGGGTGGTCATAATGGAACGCGTGGAGCGACGGCTCCCAGGCATGGAGAGTAAATGAGCAGCGGTCCCGTAGTCTCAAAGAGACACGACTGTCTGACTGGTGGCGCGCATCACGCCGACGCTCGATGGTGGTTCGAGCGACTTCAAGGGCTCGCTCTCGAAGAACTTGACGCTGGTCGCGGTGGGTCCATGGATCGGATGACACTATGGAGATATCATCATGAGCGTCATCGCGACGGATCAACACCCGCGGTGGCTGGCGTGGAGGAGCAGAGTGCACCATGGTTGCATCGCCCCTGGCCCATCCACCGGTGGCATGCAGTGGCTCAACGGAGCGCCGGCCTACGAGCCCCGCTGGTCGTGGCTGATCCTTGTTGGCGATGCCGACGAGGCTCTGGACAGTGTCTCTCCACTCGTCGAGCCTCTCCGCAGCAGGAGGAAAGTCGAGGAGTAGCAGCACGCGCGCCAGAGATTCTGCTAGTGTGGGCGGGGGTGAAAGCTACATGGACCATGACGCGCTTCAACTTCTAACTATGTTAGAAGGAACTCTATCACGGCCCTGCGGCTGTCCGCGATTTTCACCAACACCTCGGCGTGCATGCTGGCCTTCCTTGTCCCGTGAAGGATGTGCAGGACTCTTCCCAGGGCGGCGCCCAGGGTCACCGTCGGGGTGAAGCTGTTCATCACGCACAACCTGGGAAGAACGCATAATGGGTGCCGGTGTTGGTGTCTTGGAGACCGCTGCGCCGCCGTCGGGCGGCATGGCGATGCCCCTGGAGGGCCTCGTGCCGCCTGCGAGGGGCCCAACTCCGTCTATGGAGTTTGCGGCGTGCGGCCCGTCGCCTGGCGCACGAACAACGCCGCTTGCCAGTTCTGGACCGCCAGGGTGATGTGGGTGTTTGCGGGCCATGCCATGGGTTCTTTCCGCGACCGGCCCGCTACTGGTCCGCACCGGTACGGGCAGTACCATTCCGGATGAACCGATCACCGTGGTAGTCTTCTGCTTGGGAGCCATGGTGACGAAGAACTGTTCGACTAGCTGCTAAACCAGATTCTCACTACTGCCCCCCCTTACCTGGTGCGCCAAAGATGTTAGTGGAAACGACACCTATGGGATCACGGGAATCCCTACTATGGTTGCGGGGCGCAGGGTCGTGAGAAGAGCGGGATCGGTAGTCAGCACAAACACATGGGTCGTTTACCCAGGTTCGGGCCGCAAGGATGCGTAATAGCCTAGTCCTGCTTTGATGTCTATATCTATGTTCTTGGAGTTCTTGAGCTAGCTACAATGGGTGTAACTTGTCCAAGGCTCTGAATCCTTCTCCTGGATGCCTCGGGCCTCCTTTTATAGTCAAGGGGATCGCCATAGTGGCACACAGGAGGTGGCATTGGTACACGGTGGCTAAGGCTATTGCTTAGCCATTACAGGACAAGACACATTTAATGCGCCTCTTAGGTGTCCCCCTCACTTTACCGCCGCTTTGCCCTGCCTTGACACGCGCCTGGGCCAGCGAGGCAGTCAGTGGCATGTAGGCTGGCACGCTGCTGAGGTGGCGCAGTGGTAGGGCTTTCACGAAGATTTGCATGCCGCCACATAGACATGCGTTGAGTTGGTTTGGAAGCCTCACGTCAACACACAGGTGCCTGCCTATCTGGTGGGCTAGCAGCTGCATGGGAGCGGCGGTGCAAACTTCGGCGGAAATGGGCCTGGCTGTGGCCCCACAGATGTCCTCGGCAAGGGCCTTGTTGGGGTCCCGGCAAGGGTTTTGCCATGGTGTTGTGGTCGTCCCCAGCAAGAATCTTGCCGGGGGTCTTGTGGGTTTCCTCGGCAAGGATCTTGCTGAGGTTCGTTGTCTTCTAATCCTTATCTGATTTGGAGTGCTTCTTGTCTTCACAAAGATCTCCATGCCATCACAGAGGCGCCTCCCGAGCCTGGGTCCCAACGTGGTTGGTGATGTTGGAAAACCCGGGGCTCAAGGGTGGCGCGCTCCGCTAGAGTTGGGTAAGCTGCCCCGGCAAGGTCCTTGCCGGGGCTGTGGAGGTCGCCCCGGCAAGGGTCTTGCCGGGGGAGTCCACCTCGCCCTCTTGCTCTTTGCGTTTCCGTCTTGGCGTTGCTTTGACCATCTTGTGGCTTTGATTTCCTGTCTCTGCCCTGCTTGGATGTGGCCGTGGGCGCGGCCCTAACTGCCCGTGCACAAATAAGGGGTACAAAGGAGTGCCCCTACTATAGTACACCGATAGCGGGTCCTGCTAGGCCTGTACTTTTCTGTTCTTCCTGTAAAAGATTTTTGGATGTGCCCCCATGGGGAGTGAAATCATTTTTCCTTAGGGGGACGATGATCTCCTTATGGTGCATGGAATGATGATATATTTCCAGAGTTAATTTTGGAATGTGTTGCCACGAGCCAAGGGGCTCTCAACTAGAGTAGCTGGTATGATTTACCTTTCATGTATATGGCCTTGGGTTGGTACTTGCACCGTGGAGACACACTACAAAAAAAGACACATCCGTGACATTTTGGGCCGAACGATTTTTTTCTGTCATACATATGACACTTCTATGACGATAATTGTGACAAAACCTGATATCATGATAGATGTGGTGGGCTCCTACTTCTATGACAAAAAATCATGACAGAAAATGGGCTTTTCGTCCTGGCCGGGCCGGAGACGCAGTTGCATGACATTCTTTGGGCCATCCATGACGGAAAAAACCATGGTAGAAGCGAGGGCGAGGAAAATTTTGGGGAGTTCCTGGTTACGATGGGTGGTCGGGGGCCGAGCGATGCGCATTTCTCTCGTACACGTATATGCATGTGTGCGAGGCGTTGGCTCTAATTGAACCCGAGCGAGGCGTTGGGCTCTAACTTAACCCGAGCGATTGCACTACAGGCTATGCGTTACTGAACCCGAGCGATCGATCGATGGCTGTTAACTGAACCCGATCAAGCGATTCCTTCGCTAGTGCTACTAACTGAACCCGATTGATGCTGCCTCTGGGATGAACAGTGAGCGT